>NC_092814.1:342438990-342752740 GCF_023375885.2 Dermacentor andersoni
AGGCCTGCATTAGGCAACATGCAGTCAAGGCCAATGCTGCCAGCTTAATTATTGGTATAGCCTATGATAAACTCGTATGCAAGACCGAAATGCAGAAAGAATAGCTTTTTCAAGAGTACATTTCTCTCATATGATTATGCACCTAAAGGACATCTACGATCAAAATGAATGCCAGCTGAATTGACATACACTTTTGATTAGGTGGCGAACTTTCAAATTCTCGTGGAGATGGAAGGTTTTCCCCTGTATGGTGTTTTCTTTGTGTATACTGCTGGTTATCCTGTCATTGTTTATAACCATCTCTTGATCATAATTTTGTAAATGTAGTTCCTGTACATACACCATTACACTGATTATTATAAATACCATATGTAAAAAAAAGACTAGCGCTGTTTAATGGTTGCGCGATTACGTATTCCGTACTGTATTGTGATAATTGTATAAGTTTGATTCCACGTCCATATTTCTTCTTTCATTTTGATTTAACGATTGTCGTGTGTGTGGAACTTTTGTTATCTGCAAGTTGGTTTGCAATTCACTAAAAAAGTTGTTTGCGAATGCAAGGTGCAAGGATATTTCGAGATATTTCCCAAATTGTGGGATGAAATACATGAGCGTTCCAGTTGCTTTTGTGCTTCAATGTATAAAACAGCTTTATGGTAAAAAAGTAAGTGGAACAATGCATTTTTACAGCAAGTTTGATGGCGCATATCTCTAACCTTGTGGCATTCTGGAAATTAATTCCAAGTGGATACGCCTGACAAGCTCACCGGCTACAATTCGTAAATTACAATATGTGTCATAAAGTCATTAACTAAGAAGTTAATTAGCGATTTTTTGTTAATTAGTCAAATACGTGCTCCGATTTTTCGTGCTACTAATGTCTGCCGCATCGAATAACCCAGCTCTGTGATAAGAATTATGCTACCTGCCACAGACAATTTCTAAAAATTCCGTAAAACTTAAAGATTAACACCCTGTATACCGACCGGGTGATTCTACAAGGATCTTATTTCAGGGGACGCTCAGTAAAATGCTCGCAAAAGTTAAGCTAAACAACAACCGTTCAATTGAGTTTACTGGTTATTCAGATCATATAAGATAAAGAACACGGGGATACCCGCTGCATGCAACTTACCGTAGGAGCGTAACACATTACGCAGCGCCGTGGCTACGTAACCTCCGGCTCACAAAAAGATAAATGTACTTATAAACGTCATCGCACTCTGGCAGGGAGTCCTGCGTGAAGTTGAACAGAATCTGAGCGCAGCACGCTGAAGGTGGTTCGCTCTTCGATGTTTCGCAGTTTCGCGCGCGAAAAGAATAGCGCCAATTGCACCTCTTCCTCCACGCGATCACTTTCTCTCTCTCTTTCCAGATAATGCAAGTGGGTGCTCACAGCGACAGCTCGCTCGCTTGTCGATCTTTCGCGCGTTGCAGATAGCGCCTGTTCCTCTCCACAATCACTGCATTTCTATCTAGATAGAAAGAAACTCTCTATCTCGATGGAAGAAGTGAGTACTTGAGACTTCCGAGATCTGCAGTAGGAAGGAAGAAGGGATAGGTGCAAGAGTTTCCACCGCTGTTTTCGGAGGCTATGCTGCTTCTCCGAGTTTTACGTTAACAAATACCGTATTTTCAAAAATATAATGGGAGCTGTTTTACGGAATTTCCTCCCCTAATAACGCGCCTCGCGTTATAATTTGGTTTCGGGACACGAATATAACGTGTTCATCTTATTTAATTTTCTCCTATGCTTCAAATTGTAGCGAGCTAAACCACATCGATTGAAACGCTTGTTTTCCAGCACCGTTTTTTCTTCTTGTTCTGCCTCACGGTTGTTGTGAATAATATGCGGGAACTTCGCGTTTTGTTTAATTACACTATATATCCATAGTCAGAGACCCCGGTCTCCGCCGGCGCTCCGCCACGAAGATCCGGAACATCATGCTGTACATGTATTCCACATGTTTTGAAGAGACGCACTGATTGCCACTTGCAGGGTGTAGAAGGTGCAGATCCCTGACGCCTCCGAGAAAAATGTGAGCTGAAACATCGTATTGGTGTGGAGCAAGACTTGGCAATCTGTGTTTCTTTTGCTGCATTTTGACTCGTGTAAATACCTTCTTAAATAGTCAATTAGTTTTGTTCCGGAAGCCAAAAGACGCACGTATTTTGTCGTTGCTTCGCCATAAAAAGTGCCTTTTATTCGACAGTTGCGCCATTCAACAGTCGGCATTACAGCTGAACCCGCACAGTAGAGGGCTGTGTGCAAGGATCGAGATTATAAGTGAACAGCAATATTTTGTTGTGCTAGTCTGTAGACGAAAGTATATATATTTTGACCGCAAAGTGCCTTCTTGGTGCGTTGGCAGAATATTTCCATACAGAGCGAGTTATAGATGAAGCTATAATTTCAGGCCCCTGCAGGGCCGCCTCTCGCGATGGTAGAACTGTCGATCTCCTCACCCTATTTGATATTGAGTCCACGTGCACGTTGCAAATGGGGCTTGCGACAACATCTCATATACAGATTTATTTACAAATATATATGTCAACCATAGCTTGTGGAGCGACAGAGCTCCAAAAGCTGTGACCGCTCTCTCTGCTTTACAAGAAACAAACAACTTTTAAATGATACGATTCCCAAAGAATCACACTTGGCCGCTGCTCAGTACTGCAGGGCCGTACACGTCACAAGCGGATTTGCAAGCACGCAGCTGTTACATATGAACCAGTGGTTACAACAAAGTCCGCGAACGAGTTTCCTGTCGGCTGCCCGGCCTCTCGTTCTCACGCGCGAGCTCATATGTGCGACTTCCTCGAGCCTCGCCACTCGGCTTCTGTCACTATATAGCAGTGCCGGTGTGCGCGGTCGGGTGGTTTAAACTCCCCAACACTCGATCCACAAGCGAGCTACGAATAAATTTTACTTAGTTCCTCGGCTGTATGAATGTAAATAGTTCTCTTCCTTACGTAACGTATATCATCTGTTCCTGTACCTTTGCGCTTATATTGGGGGCGAGCTCCACCACTAAAAAAGCTGGCGCCTCCGTCAGCGTGACGGAGTATGAGGGATCATATGGACACAGCGGCCGCGTCGGCTGCTTCGGAAGCGCCGAAGCGAGCTGAAAACGAAAGACCCACATGCGCTGCGGTTCTAATTAAGTGGGAGGTTTTCTCTCTTCGGGTGTGCACTTGACAACACTTGCAAACCCTATAATAGGTAGTGGCTGCCTTTGAAGGCATCCAACATGGTAGGCTACTGCTCGATGCCGCAGTGCCGGACGTACACAACGGAGCCGGATGTCAGCCTTCATATGTCAGCCCGCAGGACAAGAAGCTGCGTGAAGTTTACGATACTTAGAACCGACAAGCAGCCGTCGGCTACAACTCGGGCATGCAGCAAGCACTTCCGCGAGTCATATTCCTGGTACAGCGTCGGGGTTGCGATGTTCGGTGAGTAGCAGAAAGCGCGCACTGAGACGCTCGCCCGCGCGCTCAGCACTGTTAATGTCATGAAGCTTTGGTCAATGACCTTGTTGATTCTAGATAATGGCAAGTTCATTGCAACGAAAAGGCAACGGTAAAAAGCACATCAAAATAAAAGGCACGGCATATTCTCATGCTTGTGTAGCACCAACCAATGAGATGTACTGGATTAAGAAAAAGAAGCAGCGGGTAATTGCTCGTTGAGAGGACCGATAAATATACAGCGCGACGCAACTTGAGAAATAACTATACTGAAACGTCCGATGCTTCAGAAAAAAAAAGAAGATTGAATCGTCGAGACGGGACATCACAATAAGTCGCCGTCGTAAGCGTCGAAGTCCCTGTTATAACGAAATTATTTTTTAACAGCTCTGAGAGTATCCACGCAACAATGGTTGCTTGTGTACTGTCAAATGCTCATATGCTGCGGCCTAAAGCTCACGGCACGGTGCGAAAGTGAAACATTGTGCGCGGACATGCATGCAGACGCGCAGTTGGTCACCGCGAACCCGTGCGATGGCTGCATGGAGGCTTCATTTTGTTAAGCTCCACTTGGTTATACAGACAGCCCACTTTAAGAAGATATTTCACATAGTTCGCTCTTTGCGATAGCCGACCTTTCACGCAAGAAACCGGTTCGGGTGACTCCATCGCGGCGGCCACCCGCACTGGGCGATCACTGTACCTATTCGGTAAAGAGATAGTGTCCGTAAGCCATTCTGTACTTTGTTTGTCCAAGATTATTATTTTGACAGTAAGTAAAAGACTTCATTCGTTTCGAGAGTAACAGTAATGTCCAGGATCGCTCCCGCGTGCTGTTTTTATTGAGCGCCGAAACCAAAACTATGAGGAACGCGCCGCGTTATCCCTCATACTACGCAAGCCAAGCGCTTCCGACAGATAGCGACTCCGTAAGTCCTCGCCCCCAATAGCCATTGTATGATAGTGACTTATAAAGTGCCTTACATAGCCCTTGTATCCTGACCAAATAAATAAATAAACAAATAAATAAATAAATAAATAAATAAATAAATAAATATATATATATATATATATATATATATATATATATATATATATATATATATATGTTTGAAAAGAACAGAGAGAGAAAGCTTGCTACATAAGACCTGAAAATATAATGTCGCCTCACAGGCACCTACAAAGCACGCCGATCTTTGAATGGAATGTTGGTGAATTTTATTTAACGAATTTCTTGATTTACTTTTAGTTTTATACAACACTGAGCATGTGCCACTGGGTGTGCGTCCGTTCTTGGCCAAACCGAAATGGGCATATCCCACTACGATTCTACCATACAACATATAATGTTGGTTGGGAGACCTCCCAGGGAGCTCCAGAGGGCATTGCGCACATGCCACTCGATGTAAAGGTCCAAACGAGTTTCTCGCGTCGGCTTATTTCCATATATATATATATATATATATATATATATATACACACACATATGCTCTGAGCCACTCCCCGACGAGCGCGCAAGGAAACAGAAGCAGCAGCGCAAAAGTCGAAACCTTGCTTGATAAATTACGGATAAAGATAGCTTTTTCATCCGTCTGACCGACCCGCAGGCACAGCAGTCAGTGACGGCGAGTCGAAGCAGCGGTAAATGTCGTAGAGCTAAACCTGGCAGAAACAAAAAAGGCTGCCGAAACAAAAACCAGAGTTCGCTTGTGAAAACAGCGTATCCTTAAAAAAAAAAAAAAAGAACCCTACATATCCTTGCTTTTCTTGGCTCGTCATCGTCGTGCTCAGGGCGAATTGAAACCCAGAAATCAGCGGCATGAATGGTACGGCATTGCTGGTCGACAAAGCGGACGGAAAGCTTCGCACGACCAACAGTTGAAACCGCGCAGAAAAAGACGCGCGCCGGGCATGCCGTTAATGCCGCCGCGTCGTCCATCCAATCAGAAGCTACTATAGCTGACGGCGCGCCCCACAATTCCCTGCGATTGCTCGTTTTGGCGCTCAGTTAGTTCCTATATGCTCCTTATGCTAGGGTCATACGTGTGCGGCCGTCCGTCGCGCTCCTACGAGTACGCGCACTTCCCGAGCTCCGCGGTTCCCGCTAGCTTACGAACTTTGACGTCCGGCAGTAGTACCTTTCGAGATGGCGGGGGTAGTGTGTTTAGCCATCTTGGAAACAGGCGAGCGTAAAAAGCTCGTGCTGCCGACAGGAACCCATGCAGAACTTCTGGCGGCTTTGGCGCCATTTGTGCCCGTCAACGAGAACACACTGGTAAGTACCTTGAATACCTTGATAGCTTTGCATTTGGGTTGGATGGTTAATAGTGTCACTTCCGTAAGTAGTCATGCATGGTTGGCAAATTACAAGCAACGCGGACAGCTACAGAGGGACTCATGACAAGAGAAGCGCTTTTTGTATCCCTTTCTCTATGCATGTGCGCGCGCTTTTTCTCGCTGCTTGTAACTTCCCAAGCATGAATGCATGCCAACTCGCAACTTTGGGTACTTTTGGTGCAACTATTATGTACTGAAAAAACGAAGGCTCCCGTCCTTTCGATTTGTGTTTCTTTGTCTTAGTCTCTTTTTCGCGCTACAAGATACTTGTGACAATCGCTGCACTGACCCACTAGTTGAAACAAAGAACATGCATATCCTTCGCGTTGTGAGATTTGTCCGCACGTGGTATATTTACATGCGTGAGAGTAATTAATTTTCGGAACGTGACAAAAATTTAATACTACCAAGAATCGGCACGTGCTTCGGCGCAATACAGGGTGTTTCACTTAAGAGGAAGCTTTAGCTCGGGTGCTCCTATCTAAATGCATGTAAAAGGAGAATTCGTTTTTCTCGGCAACCACTGCACCAAATTTGACGGGGTTTGCTGCATTTAAAAGAAAAGCTTAAAATCTAGTGACTGTTGGTTTCGAATTTTCGATTTAGGTCCTCAAATTTTTATAAAAATCTGGCAAAAATCGCAAATTTTCAGAAAACGAAACTATCAAGTTTACAACTCCGTAACTCAGCCAGGAAAAATTATATCGCAATTCTGTGAATTGTACCTGATAGCAAATCTAAAGCGGACAAAATTGATATGTTACACGTGAACCTCAAAAAATGGAGTAATGTGTAATTACAACTTTTGCAGAACCTTCGTAAACAACGTAACGAATTCACGTAAGATGTAAACTGACGTATCAAATTTGTCCGCTTTGAATGGTCTAATGGATGCCGTTTACAGAATCGCGACATCTGTTCTTGATGCATAGCTATTAGCTTGTAAACTTCGTGCTTCTATTTTTTTCAAACGTCTGAATTTTTGAAAATCCTTTTAACAAAATTCAAGCCCTAAATCAAAATTCCGCTTCCAACAGTCACTAGAATTTAACTTTCTCTCTCAAATGCAACAAATTTCATTAAAATCGGTCCAGGGGTTATCGCAGAAAAACGTTTTTGCGTTTTTACATGTATTTGAATAGGCCGCGTCGGAGTTGGGCCCGAGCTAAAGCTTCCTCTTAATTTGAGTCATGCACATGCTACGTAGCTGGACAGAACCAAGGTAAAGTTGTTTGCCGTCGCTTGGAGATATTTTATGCATTCGGACTAATTAGATAATTGATCTTAATGAACTTCCCAATTATGATCATATAAATGGTTTGAGAAAATTGTAGAGCAACATGAATAACTCCCGATACAGCTTTCTGTTGCTCAGTACGCTGTACATAAATGTGCTTTTCCGAGTGTGAAAGATGCCCGCGAATACACGCAAAGTGCCTCGAGCGGCCAGTCGCGCGGCAATTTTGCGTGCATTCGTGGGATTCTTTAACGCTCAGAAAAACACTTTTATGAGCAACAGAAAGCTGTATGGGGAGTTTTTCATGTTGCTCTACAATTTTTTTATTTAGACCTTTGATCTAGTTATAATAATTGATAAGTTTATAAAGACATCATCTAATTAGGCAGACGCAAGAAATAATCTCAGTATCTCTCAGCCATGTGGCATTTGCATATTCTAATTTGGCTCAGGCTACGTGAAACCCCCCCCCCACACACATATATATATATATGCCAGAAGAAAGGAAACCGAGGGGCCCAATTTTTAGTAGTCATATCATAAGAAGCCAACAAAGACAGCATAAGAGAAATTACTTGCGCTTATTGAGTCAAATAAATGATAAGTTAATAAAAATAAAAATGAATGAAAACACAACTATGTATAGTTGTTCCTATATATATCTTTGTTGGCTTCTTATGATATGGCTAATAAAAATTGGGCCCCTAGGTTTGCTTTCTTCCTGTTCACATATAATTGCCACTTCAATGCTCTGTATTTTCTGTGCCGCCTACTTTGCCAAGGTGCTCTCCTGAGGCCTCTGGTGCATGACACATCACCGCACTAAAGTAAATATTAATAGCATGCAACATGATGTGACACTATTTGCATGCCCTTATTCATTCCCGATCGATAAAGCACGTGCCACTCAGATGCATGTTGTAATTAGCCACACTGTTTGTAGTTCTTGGATAATTTGGGTGTAGCTATTACATGGATAAAAATATCAATAGGAAACTGCGTCATCAGCTCGGGAAAAAAGTCTTAAGAGGTTGGAATGTAACAACATGAGTCTATACCATGTGATATGTTTCTATTCTTGCTCCTTTGGGCTGTGAGCAGGCTGCACTGATAGGCATTGGAAGAGCTGTAATAGTATGTGTGCACCCAAGAAACGCTGATATTTATAATTAAAATGCCTTGTTCAGCTCCAGGTCCACGACGACGATCTGGATGACTTCATTGACCTGGAGGCAGATGCCATAATTCCCACCAAGGCGAAGATAAAGGTGGCAAGAAAAACAGTGCCTCATACAGATGTGAGTGTATTCTTCTGAAATAGAAGTCAAGCAGCCACCAGGAAATTGTCTTTAGAGCGTGCTTGTGTTTAATTGTTTGTCTCCTCAGTGTGGCAAAAATGGAAAAATTTGACACAGTTAAAAGTGCATGGCATTGCTTGTGGAAGAGTTCAGGCAGCACGTGTCGAAAAGCTGTCGATCCAATTCACCCATTTCCTATGACCCAGTAAGGAAAAAAGTTCAAGGGCCCTTCATCAGGTTAGGGCAATGCAAACACACAAGCCTGGTGTGTAGATCACACACTTATTGTGTTTGTGAAGTATCAAACCACTGCATGCTGCAAAAAACAGCTGAAATTTGAATTTAGAGCTTGTGCGCCCTTCCTTTCAAGGGAGCCCCACATTTTGCCAGAGAATGAAAATCAGAGGCACTGCCTGCAATGTTGCCGACTATGACACGTCAGTTTGGTAAATCATTTATTGCAGAACCTGCAAAAAATGTAATTGTAAGTGCGGCGCACTGCGAAAATGGAAGAGAAAAAATAATAAAGGACGCGATACTTGTAATGGAAACATGACATCTCCTTGACTTAGTTGTCAGAGGAGACGGAGAAGGAAGGCATTCAAATTCAAGGGAGTCAGGATGTGGAGCTGTTAATTTTCAATCTGCACGTGATGAATCTGCACCTGATGCAGGTGCAGATTCAGGCGTAGGCATCAGGTTCAAGTAATCCATAGTTTGTTCCTCTTACCTATGCTACATAGAACTTGGCTGACTCTGCAGACTTGCTAGCTTGTCATGCTGCTTGGTATTGCCATTGTGCTGGAATTAGCTGGTGCATCTTACACTTAAAAGGGAAAATATTCTTTTAAGCCAAGTCAGGTTATCAAGCAATTTCAAATACCTTGCTGCTACAGCTCACGTTTAACTATAATTTCGAAGGGCTGTAATTGTTGCCAGCACCACAAATGGCCTTGTTGCAATATGCTTGAATTTATTAATTGAAAGCACAGCTTAGTGAAGTGACATTGATTCTTTCATTGAGGACCTCTGTTAATGTACAAATCGGAAACTGTTGCTGCAGGAAAGCATGATTGCTGTGCAGTGCACGAGCCCGGACACCAGCTTCTCAAATGCGTCCGACAATGCTGGCCCCACTAATGAGCTTCTTGGTCTCAGGTAAGAGCTGGTACTTCATAGTAAAGGCACAGAAAGGCCCTTTGTCATTCACTGCAGCTAAAAACAGTTACTATTTTGTGAACTTAACAATAACAATCCTTTTCAGTGATGGCTCCTCCATCGTGGAGGTGCATGTGCCACTTCAAAAGCAGTTTGACTATTTGGACTTTAAATTGCCATCATTCGGCCCATACGAAGAGGTCCTACAGCGGAAAGAGCCCGTGGGGGGACCAGTGAGGCGAGCAATCATTAACCGCCTTTTTCAAGCGTGTTTCGAGATAGTATGGTAAGCAGTGCTTTTGCATTAACCTAATATCTGGTCCCTTGTTATGTCGACATGCGTAGAAGTTGGCCTCCAGCCCCACCTGTTAAGGACCGCTGTGATAGCAATCACGCTGGTCCCTAATGTTGATGACTGGTGGACTTTCTTTATTGTAGAATTCTTAGTTCGAACCACCTGGTGCCAAATAATTTCTTTATAGGTCTTACTGGTATCCGTCTGGAGTGACTGAATTTGGCAATAAACCAGTTATACCACTAAATAAAAAAATAATTTCAGTAGGTTAATGCTGATATAAAGCACAGATATTTCTGGTGGTAAACCTTTTGTGGTAAGCCTCTCACAGTGCTGCTAAGACTGCTGTCATGGTACTGCTGCCTTCTTTTTTTCATGAAACAATGAAACAAGAGAAAGCAGGCTCCCATCGTAACACTGTCGTTAGGGCATTCACCTTCGGTGTCAAGGCAGGCAGTTTGAATCACAGTACTAATGATTCACGTTTATTTTTCTTTCTTTCCCATTTCAACTTTTCTTGCTTTTGCACAAGCGGTATATTACAGCAAAAAACTTAATTTCTCGTGCAGTGTTTTAGTGTTGAATTGAGATATGAGAACTTATGTTTATAAACTGGAACAGCTGTTGATCTTAGTATTGTGTGATATTGCAGACACGTATACTCCCTATTAGGGAAAGTTCTGACAGCCATAGCTTCCACATTATTTAACCTCAGGATAGCTTGCACACATTTCTCCGCAAGCTTCTAGTGGTTTTGGTTGTACTAACACTTCGAGGTTCCTCGAGGTTCTTCTTGCCTTTTTTTAGTTTTAAGATATGTGGTAAACGAAGAATATAGGCTTTTTTTCATGGTCAAAAAGTAATAAACTTTGTATATGCTGTGCAATAGTAAAAAATATTCAGCTGGTTGTTACTAGATGCAGTGATTTATTAGCGGGTTCCCAGCTGCAACAACGAGTGAACCAGGTGGAACTGCTTACTTAGTGCAGGGAATTGGCTAAAAAACCAGTTGAACAGGTAAGCGATCTAAATCTGATTGCCCAACTCATATTGCAATACCAACCATCTCAAGGCCCATTGCAAGGTGCAGTAATCGCGTAGCCGAACAAGCTCTAGGCAACTACAGTGAAAATATTCTTTGACATTGCAATGAACACACGGCAGTCCACAGCACTAGTGACTGAGAGGCTGTTGAACACAGTGCTATGCTTACAATTTTGTTGTGTACCAGACCATCAGGAAATCGATTGCAAATTTATGTAACCTGAAGAATGAACTGAAGCACACAGAACGCAACAGGCCAACTATTCAGGAGGGTACAACCGTGTTTAATACTAGGTGTTTCAGCGAACACTTTAAAAAAAATTTTAAAGGTTGCCTGGGGCACATAGCACAATTCTAGTTCATGAGCTGGTCTACTCAGAGGCGGATATTATTTGCAAAAAAAAATTGAAATGCATAATCGACTAATTAACAATATTCACTAATTAACTACTTTCCTAAAAAACATTGTTTTATGTATTCAAGCACAAAAGTACTTGGAACGCCAATGCATTTCTCCACAAATTGCGGGAATCAATATCTCGAAACTGGTGTCATCCTGAGAATTCGTTCCAAGTGAATCCGCCTTGCAAACCCCATGGCTACAATTTGTAAATTGCAATATGGCCCGTAAGGTAACTAGTTAAAAAAACTTAATTAGTGCACTTCCATTACTTAGTCGATAAGGCATTTAAATTTTTTTTTGCATGCCGCCTCTTCAGTAGGCCAGCTCATAAACTAGAATTGTGTTATCTGCCACAGGCAACCTTTAAATATGTTTGTAAGTGTTCACTGAAACACCCTTTATACTGCCTGAAGTAGCATTCCAATACCACGAAAAAAGTGCTGAGCCCAGATAAACAGAAGTACTTATTCTCAGGCTAGTTGGTTCATAACTGAAAAGGAAAATAACTTCACAAGAAAACCCACACAAGAAGGAACATATAAAGTGCCACTGATGTGATTACGGATGCCTTTCACTGCGTTAAGAAAACATGAAAGACATCCGGTGTAGTCATTACAAATGTACCAGCGTAGCTTCTTTGGCGCTTGCTAATGAAGAAATTTAGTTTCTAGATTTATATTTGGGTGGCTGTTGTGTGCAGCCTAGTCCAAGTGCTGCTATGTGGGTGTAGTTTTGGTAGGTATGTGTTAATGCTACTGCAGGCAGCTGCATATTAATGTGGCTATATTGTTGTGAATAAAATAAGCTGGAGGGTGGCACCTTCTTGGTTCCACATATTCTTACACCACAATGCAATTTCACACATAACTTCTGCTTCTGCAAGGTGACTTGCAGGCAGAATAGTCTCACTACCTTAAAAGGTTATAATGTAAGTGCCAAAAAGTAGTAATTGACCAACAAGCCAGATAGCCCCTTCAGTCACGAATTAGACTAACATGGATTACTTGTGCAAGTTAATTATTGGTTGCAAGCATTACTAGAAAGAAAAAAAAAATCCGCAATTGCTACAAAAACGCCCCCTGTTACACCACCCGTCAAACACCAGTGCCTTCTCCAAAGCGATCTTCGGTAGCGATAGATTTTCCTCAGTACAACGGAGGTACTTGAGGTAAAAAGAACGTTCAATTTACCTTAAGCGTAATTTTATGATCTATTCCTTGCCACAACTGCACAGATATGGCAAAAATAGGTCGTGTCTACAAATGTGTACAGTGACTGAAGGGGATACGTTGCATGCCCTAAACAGAGGTGTAGTGCCACCTGCATCCTGCACTTTTATAAACAGCTTACTGCATTGCCTATGTATGTGTGCATGTGTGTATGTTTATATGCTTGCATTCATGGCTGTAGGAAACTGAAGTTGCGTAGTGTATTTCCTGAGTTCCTTTAAAATGTAACTTTTTGTCTGACATGAATCTTTTTTTTTTTTTTTTTTGCTTGGACAGAGTGGTTTGCAGGTTGGCCTATGTTGAGTCAGGGGCTGATAACCAATTATCATTTCTTTCAACCATTTATAATATACCTAAGAAATAATGATTGCATTAATTGGCTTTTTGAAGATTCTTTACAACTTTAGTGCTTTCCTGAGATGTTTTCATGCTGTACTGATAATACAAGCATTATATTGATACATCTCTTCTGAATAGGTACCCTTCTAAGGAGCTTTACTGCACTGCAGTGGAGCAACTAATTCAAAAATATCCGCACTTGCGTGACAACGTGAAGATAGGCAGTGGCATGGTGAGTAAAACTTTTCCCATCTTTCCCTTCCCATTTTAGTACATAGGTGTCTCATTGAGGTCTTATGCAGTGGTTCTGACAGCTGGATTGATGTGGTGTGGCAGAGCTCATTGCAGGGTCTTATAATCAGGCAAGGACAACAAGAAGGAAGATGCGCAGTTTATTAAATGCAATGATGAAATGAGGATGGGCATTAATGATTGTGTTTATGAAACTAGGAAGCCTAATTCAGAAACCTTGAATATTGTGTAACTTCACTCAGGCACCTCAAATAACTGAGTCTTTTTATGTAATATGCAACGAGCTCAGATTATATCCAGGAAATGGATAGAATATATCCAAATCTGGGAAACTCGTGCTACAAAGTTGAGATCTCTAGTGGTGTGCTGATACCATACATCACTAAAAGCTTCATGGAGTTCTCAGTGTTATGTATCCTGGGTTCACTTACACAAAAGAAGGAAGATCCAACAGAATGAAATGGCAGAAATAGAACTAGTATAGAACGACAAAAAGCTGAGCTAGTTGGTAAGGATTCATTATGCAAAAAAAGTGAGGCATGTTGTCCAGTTCTCTTGTGTCCTGTCTGCACGCCTCACTTTTTTTGCATAACAGAACTAGTACTTAAAATGCTTTTTTTTTTTCATGCACAGTAGCATTATTTGTTTTGAAAACATACCGGGTGTTCTAGCGAACACTAAAAAAAATTTAATGGTTGCCTGTGGCATATAGCACAGTTGTAGTTCATGGGCCGGTCTGTTTAAAGAGGCGGATATTACCTGCACAAAAAATTGAAATGCATAATCTACTAATTAAATAATTAATAAGCTTTAACTAATTACCTCATGGTCCATATTGCAGTTTACAAATTCTAGCCGTGGAATTCGCAAAGCGTATTCCCTTGTAAAGAATTCTCAGGATAACACCACTTTTGAGATATTGATTTCCGAACTTTGCAGAGAAATGCATTGGTATTCAAGTTACTTTCGTGCTTTAATGCATATAACGACGTTTTGTGAGGAGAGTAACTGGAATGTTAATGCACTTAATGTTCGGGAATTAATATCTTGAAACTGGTGTCATACTGTGAATTCGTTCCGAATGGATCTGCCTTGCGAACTTTACTGCTAAATTTGTAAATTGCAATACAGGCCACAAGGTAATCAGTTCAAAAATGTAATTAGTGAATGTATGTTAATTAGTCGATTATGCATCTTGTGCACTAGGCGCAAACACACACAAGACACAAGGGAGGAGATGGGGCAGAGCGCCACTTACAACTGCTTTATTTGGAGGCACACCACACACTTATATAGCCGGCTCAGACGCAAGGAACACAATCAGATCAAGATTGATATGAAAGTGAACAGGTTAAACATTTCTTCTCGGCCATATATAAAAATATTGATGGGTTGCTGACACACACGCTTCCTTTCTTTCCGATAAAGAAAGCTTAAATTCCTGAGCTTTTTTATCCTTACTCTTTGCTAGAATACGCGCCCCTGCAAAACATGGCTCACAAGAGCATGACGGGCAGGACTTAATGTGCTTGGATATGTTTGGCCCTTCTTTATCTTGCTCTACATTTCTTACATGTTCCCTAATTCGGTCGTTAACGCAGGGCTCAGTTAGCCCTATGTAGGAGCGGCTGCATAAGAGGGAGATTTCGTACACGACACCTTCGGCGCACTTCATGATCGGTCGCCCGTGCTTGGTGCTGCATCCATTTTTATCTTCACATATTCTTTTGATACGAGAACAAAGGCTTCCTAGCTTCTTGGGGGCTGAAAACACAAGCGGTACCCCATGTCTGCTAGCAACCTTCTTTAAATTGTGGGCCATCTTGTGTACATAGGGCACCACCACAGGCCTCAACACCTCATCTCGAGGGGGATCTTCCTCAGCTCTCACAGCCGCACTCATTTTTTGTACTAGGCTTTAAGCGACTGCCATCACAATTGAATCAGGGAATCCAGCTGGAGGCAGCCTAGCCAATTGGTTCTGCCAGCTAAACTGCATCTTGTGAGGGCACGATTTTCCGAGGGCAGATTTTAGGCAAAGTGAAGCAATTCCCCTTTTTATTAACTTCGAATGGGCGGAGTCGCATGGCAGGAGCCCTTTTTTTTGCACGAGGTGCATATGCCCAACAAATCTGATCCGCACAAAACTTAATGGTTATATCTAGAAACTGTAGGCAGTTACCCTCAGGCACTTCAACGGTGAATTGCAAGTCATTTCTTTATCGAAAAGAAAGGAAGTATGTGCATCAGCGATCCATCAACATCTTTATATATGGCTGAGAAATATTTAACAGTTCACTTCCATATCAATCTTGATCTGATTGCGTTCCTTGCGTCTAAGACTGCTATATAAGTGTGTGGTGCGCCTCCGAATAAAGCAGTTGTAAGTGGCGCTCTGTCCTGTCTCCTCCCTTGTGTCTTGTGTGTGTTCGCACCTAGTACTCAAGACGAATTGTGACCAACTCGCCCAACAAGATGTCCTTTTAAGTTGATTATGCATTTCAATTTTTTTCGCAAGTAATGTCTGCCTCTTTGAATAGACCAGCTCATGAACCAGAATTGTGCTATCTGCCACAGGCAACCTTTGAAATCTTTTTTAAAGTGCTTGCGGAAACAACCTGTATATATACTAGACAGGAAAGGGATGCGAAGAGCAGGCTGGCAACTGCCACCGGAAGGGGCACAACGCCTGCCTACCCTTCAGAAAGCAGGAGACAGCAACAGAAATAGAAGATAGGAAGAAGGGGATGGAAGACAAAAGAAAGATTGCTCATCTCAAAGAATTAGGTAGAACACACACAATACAGGTCACACGCAGTAGGGCCGGTCACTGCAGGCCACGCCACTAAATATTGTTGAAATAGAAAAAATAGTGTCTGAGTTCCTGTCACTCGGAAACAGAAATAGGCTACAAATGTGAACCTAAGGTAGATTCTTTTAGAAAAGTAAGAGTGTGATGCACCTGATTGCGTCGAAACTCACAACCACTGGGGTACAAATATTTGTTGAGTGTCGTACACTGCAGGCCAAGAAGGTGACAGTCTCTCACAAGCGACGTGCGCTGTGCAGTGGAAGCAGGACACTACAGTATCAGTGGACATGATGGACCAGCCACATGTCCTTGTCATTATAAACGTTCGCACACGCTCACACAGCCAACCCTTAGCTTGAGTAGTAGTGCTCTAGTGCGACAAGGCAAGCCTTGATCGCGAACACGGGGTGGGAACATTCCATTTGCGATGCGCTAGTCTGGATGCTGCTTGAGTAGGTGTTGACAAATCACAAGACGAGCTTCATGAAGCTTGCACAATATTTCAGGGCAGGCACAGCTGTTATGAGCGCAAGTGAAGCCAGCCGAACAGCCTCGTTATTTCTGGCGACCTTTATGTGTGAAGGTATCCGTTGGGCAACGAGAGATATGTCATATGAGACAATTTTGTTGGCAGAGTCATTAATGCTGCGCACAACTGGACAGTCAATCTGACTGCGTTGTAAACTGCTAAGGGCAGCGCGAGTCTGTAAAGGTGGCAATCTTACACTTACACAAGTAAAACAACCAAGATCCAACAGAATGAAATGGTATAAATAGAACAAGTACCCTTAAAAAAATTTGTGATGCACCGTAACAGGTAAAAGGCTTTTGTTCTAGGTATGCATACACATTTCTTTAGCCAACTGGAATTCTTGTGTGCTTTTATGCACTAAAGTAACGTCTTTTATGCCTCTTTGTTCAAATAATCTACAGGAATCGTGGAAAGTTGCCCTCAAGAATAAGTTTAAGAACAACAGAAAGAAGGCAGTGAATGTGTCTACGGAAATGCAAGCGGTTCGGGCCCAGAGCTACCGCAAGAGTCCCAGGGAGCCAGTGGTGGAGGTGGCGAACAAGAAGCTATGCCGCCTCTCTGTTAGTGTTTGTTAATTATTTCTGTTTTGTTTTGCATGCCCTTCTGAAAAATTTAGGTAAAGTGTTGTCAGTGGTGCACATCTTTCGGCTGTTTTTTGTTTCACTGATATTTTTCTTTTAACTATCAAAGTTACGTCACTGAGGTGCTGGTTTTACATATTGCAGGACAACAATGACCTCATCATTTATGGGGAGACCATGGAGTCGCGACAAAAACATAACGAGTGGCTACAGCAACATTTTGCAACTGCTGATCCAGAAGATTTGCGGCCACGTCTTCTTGCAACAGCCAAGGAACGGCACGAGTGTCTTCGCCGAATCACGTTGTCGGAGGCGCTCCTGCAGTATCCTTTCCTAGCAACAGAACACTCGGTATGCTTATGTTCAACGTTTTCATGCCGTTCATGTTAATCATAATGGTCTCTATTTTCAGCTGCTGATGGAGTTCAATATATTGTTCAAAAGAACAATACTCGACAGTATTGAGCATGGCTGCAGCCGTCTGTGCAGCATCATTCTCGACCACGCGGAGCAGGACGAGGTTGTTCAATTCTCTGCCATGGCTTCTGGTAATTTTATGTGTTGCTATTTTTTATAGATTTTCAGTGTTGACAAAACTGCTACTCCTTTCGGGGATCAACCATTTCTGTATATACATAAGTTACATTATAATAAAATCTTTTGCATAATTACTTTTATTCACTTGAGCTAAATGTACCCAGAGCAAGTAACTTCTTTACTCTCACATGCAAGCTACAACAGGTTTTTTCAAGCTGTAGAGGATTAACCACTATGAGAGAGCATGCCGTGTTTGTAGGAGCCTGCTTAATGCGACTTCATATGATGATTATGATTGGTAACTGTCTTCTAAAGATGTAGTTCTGGCACCACACTGAATTTGCTCATTCAAAACTAGAAATCTGCACGAGGTTACTAACATCCGGGTTGGATTCTTGAACACTAGGAATGAGCTGTTTTCTTTGTAATATGCTGTGTAAGGTGTGCTTGAGATGGCCAGAAACGTTGACTACACCGCATGGGTACACTTTCCAGTGAATATGAAACAGCTTTGTAATAATGTAACAGCATTGCAAACAACTGTTGCATTAAAAGTTTATAGCAAAAACTACAACTTGGATAACATTCTTGCGTAAGCAGACCGAGATAAAATGAAGACTTAGATGTGGTGCTTGCATCTACCTTTTGTCCCTGTGCGCTTGCGCAAGAATATAGAAGTTCGCATGCCAACAAGCCCAGCATGCAGCAGCGCTACAGAAATGGCAAGATGTGTGCCCTGTCCCTTTATAGCCTTATGCATGAAGTAACTATGCCGATACATGCATAGCTCTAGCTAATTTTTTTCTTTACATAAAATAAGAGAGTAAAATAGTACTGAAGTGTATCCTTCACTGTTTGCAGAGGATGGTGTGCTTGGTGTCCTGAACTTCATTGCAGGCCGCTGCAATGAATCACTTGATGCTATCTTAACAGAAGTAAGTGCTTCAAGACAGAGGAGGTATTAACATATACAATAGCTGGACTGGAGCACAGTTGTGTTAATCTCCTTTTGGACTGCATGTGGGGCCTGTTTCTGCCTATCATAACTTTCTGGGGGCACTGCGCGTCTGCTCTTCCCTCGCTAGATGGGAGCTGCTGACCCTTTTGCTCAAGGGAGCCTAAACACACTGATTTCATCTGACATCTGTTGCTGAAAACTAATGCTTAGCGAAAATTTAATGACCATGTTTTGTGTAGTCCCAGTGTATTAGTTAGCTTTTATTTAAGGTCTTGGTTAGCTTATTTCTGAATTGTGTGCTTTGCGCACATATGCTGTGACTTTCAGTAAGACAAATTTATTTCCATATCTGAACATGCCCCCTTTTAGGAAAACTTAAATATAACACACTTTATGAATGAATAAAACAAGGCATTTGCTTTTTTGTAACCATCAAAATTAGGGGCTTGTTATGGAGTGACCTTAGGTTCGTGTAATAAAATTGTTAATTTTTGTTTTGTTCCACAGACAGCTGCGGTCCCACTAACTCCATGCCTCCAGAGGGCATCTGATGGCTCCCTCGCGCTGCACATCGATGCGCAGCGATTGTTTGTGACGTCATCACTGCTAGCAGGCCTGGCCTGCCTTTTCGCTTCGTTCTGGGTATTCCACATTGTATACCCAAAAAAGGCCCACAGGATTTTAACATTCATTGAGCACTGCTTTCTGGATTTGTGTTACACAAAGCCACGGGTGAAAGCATTAGAGTTAGTAAATTTCTACAAGAACTGTTGCTAGGCAAAAAATTTTTCAGATTCATATCCTCAGAAAAGTGTATAAAAATTATTTTGCCTAACAAAAGCACTGTTTGAAGGTCAGTACGCTATCACTGGGTCCAATGATAATCTCTAGTGCTCTCTCATTTGCTTGTTGCAATACTTTAGAGTTAGATTTTGTATTGTGTGTCACTTTGTTTTCACTGTACTTTACCTTCACTACATCTTGAATGTGTTGTGACAGTTTTCCTTTTGCTATGAAAGATATGGTGGGCAGTTGCCTACACTAATGTGATAGTATGAATGCTTGCTGTATTTATCACGATTGTTTCATTTCGCTGGGGCAGCAATGGTCATTAGCAGCAGATGCTATTTGCCCTTAAGTGCAATATTTTTATTTTGCATAGTATTGTTCATAATGATCCACTGAAGGCACTGCACACCCATGTTCTGGACAACTTCCTGTTTGAAGATATCTGCATATTCAGTGGGTCTAATGTGAACATCTCTACTACTGACTTATTCACTACTTCTTAAATGTGTTGCACTGTGATAGTACGAACGCTTGCTGTATTTACCACATGGTTGTTTCATTTCGTCTGGGGCAGTAGTGGCCGTTAGCAGATGTCATTTGGCCTTAAGTGCAATATTTTTATGTTGCATAGTTATGGTTCATACTGATCCATTGTATGCACTGCACACCCATGTTCTGGACAACTGCCTGTTTGGAGGAATGATCTGCATATTCAGTGGGTCTAATGTGAACATCTCTAGTACTGCCTGTGTATTTATGAGTTAGATGTTGTATTGTGTGTCACTTTGTTTTCACTGTGCTTTATTTTCACTACATCGTGAGTGCGTTGAGTTTTCCTTTTGCAGTGAGAGATATGGTGGGCAGTTGCCGGCACTAATGTGTGATATTACGAATACTTGCTGTATTTACCACATCGTTGTTCCATTTCGTCTGGGGCAGTAATGGCCGTTAGCAGCAGATGCTATTTGCCCTTAAGTGCAATATTTTTATTTTGCATAGTATTGTTCATAATGATCCACTGAATGCACTGCACACCCATGTTCTGGACAACTGCCTGTTTGAAGAAATCTGCATATTCAGTGGGTCTAATGTGAACATCTCTACTACTGACTTAGCTTCACTACTTCTTAAATGTGTTGCACTGTGATAGTACGAACGCTTGCTGTATTTACCACATGGTTGTTTCATTTCGTCTGGGGCAGTAGTGGCCGTTAGCAGATGTCATTTGGCCTTAAGTGCAATATTTTTATGTTGCATAGTTATGGTTCATACTGATCCATTGAATGCACTGCACAACCATGTTCTGGACAACTGCCTGTTTGAAGGAATGATCTGCATATTCAGTGGGTCTAATGTGAACATCTCTAGTACTGCCTGTGTATTTATGAGTTAGATATTGTATTGTGTGTCACTTTATTTTCACTGTAGTTTAGTGGGATTGCACATTGAATGTGTTGTCATATTTTACTTTGCTATGAGAGATCTAATGGGCAGCTACCAGCCCCAGTCTGTATTAGTACAAATATTTATTATGCTTATCACAGCATTTTAAGGCCATGCCTCAGGCCATTAACTCATGCCTGACTTTTTTATGAGAAACATGTCAGAACTAATAAACAATCACTCATGCTTGGGATCTTTGAAATCATCCTTGTGGTCTTTCAATTGTCTTCGAAATACTTCCACATCAGCCCCAAGAAACACCAGGATGGGCTTGAAAAATTACTCTCGGAAAGAACCGAGAAAACGATGACTGAGGTGAAAAAAATACTCAGATCAGCTCCAACAAACTACAGAATGGGCTTAAAGATTACTCTCGAGTAGAGCTAAGAAACCTTGATAACGAGGTAAAAAAATACCCTCACATCAGTACCAAAAAACTCGAGAATAGGCCTGAAAATAACTCCCAGGAATAGCCTGGAAAACCGGATAAATGATGTAAAAAAGTAATCTCACATCACCTCCAACAAACTCCAGAATGGGCTTGAAAAATTAACTCAGATAAAGCTGAGAAAAGTTAATGAAAGAGGTAAAAAAATACTCCCGCATCAGAGCCAAGAAACTCGCGAATGGGCATGAAAAATTACTCTCGGAAAAAGCTGAGAAAAGTTCATGAAAGAGGTAAAAAAATACTCTCGCATCAGACCCAAGAAACTCTCGAGTGGGCTTGAAAAATAACTCTCAGGAATAGCCGCTAGAACTTTGTGATGGAAGTAAAAATATAGTCCCGCTATCGTCCCTAAAAACCTTCACACAGATTAAAAAATTACTCTCGTTTCTACATGCAAAAACTTGGTCAGCATGGTAGTAAATTTTTACCTCGGCTGGTACGTAGTAAAAAAAACCCAGAAAAGGGAATGCGATACAGGACGAGCGGTTTACTCCCATTTCGCGTTATTTTTGTTTAGTGTGAGCGATCACGTTGTAAACGAAAGTGACTCACAGGTGGGAGTATAATGTTTGTCCTCTACACTCTAAAGAAAGTTTAACCCTTTCGGGTGTATATCTGCCACACAACCATGATCGTCATATGCCTTGCTTGCGTTTCCTTACTTGAAAACGGCGCGCCCGCAACTTTCTTGTCGGCAATGCTATGTCATGCTGATAACGTGCATTCCCTTCGTTACTGGGAAGTACCAGGCTCGCAGCGTTAAAGAAAGAAAACGCGGACAAGACAGGTGACGTTTATTGTTGTGTGGCAAGATACGACTCAAAGGCTGTACACTTTTCTTACACTCTTAGACAAAGGTACACCCTTTGAGGTGTATATCTGCCACACAATAATAATCGTCACCTGCCTTGCTTGCGTTTGCTTTCTTGAAAACGCCGCGCCCGCTACTTTCCTGTCGGGAATGCTATGTCATGCTGATAACGGGAATTGCCGTTCGTTACTGGGAAGTATACCGGGCTTGCAGCTTTAAAGAAAGGAAATGCGGACAAGACAGATGCATTCTAAGAACAGTTTACACCCTTTGGAGTGCCCCATCTGCCACACAAAAATAATCCTCGTCTGCCTTGATGCGTTTCCTTTCTTTAACGCTGCGAGCCCGGTACTTTCCAGTAACGAACGGCACGCGCGTTATCAGCATGATAGCATTGCCGACAGGAAATGCTATCATGCTGATAACGCGCATGCCGTTCGTTACTAGAAAGTACCGGGCTCGCAGCGTTAAAGAAAGGAAACGCATCAAGGCAGATGACGATTATCGTTGTGTGGCAGAAAGGAGTACTCCAAAGGATGTAAACTGTTCATAGAGTGTGAGGTTTATTACACTCTAAAAACAGTTTACACCCTTTGGCGTGCCCCTTCTGCCACACAACGATAATCGTCATCTGCCTTGATGCGTTTCCTTTCTTTAACGCTGCGAGCCCGGTACTTTCCAGTAACGAACGGCATGCACGTTATCAGCATGATAGAATTCCCGACAGGAAAAGAGCGGGCGCGGCGTTTTCAAGAAAGGAAACGCATCAAGGCAGATGATTATTGTTGTGTGGCAGAAGGGGCACTCCAAAGGGTGTAAACTGTTATTAGAGTGTATTGTGTGGCAAGATACAACCCAAAGGGTGTAATTTTGTTTAGAGTGCTATACACTGTAAACGGAAATCACTCCGAGGTGGGAGTATACTGCTTGTCCTATAGCGACCCCCCGGTTCGGAGTTTATTATGCTCCGTATGATCGGAGTAGAATTTTTACTCCGTACGAGCGGAATTCTTGCGTGGAATTATGGGAGCTTTTTTCTCTGTCTTTTCTTTATTTTTTGCTTTGCAATTGACGG
The DNA here is from genome assembly GCF_023375885.2 of Dermacentor andersoni. Lineage (NCBI taxonomy): Eukaryota > Metazoa > Arthropoda > Arachnida > Ixodida > Ixodidae > Dermacentor > Dermacentor andersoni. The sequence continues at coordinate 342,462,043 of NC_092814.1, forward strand.
AGTTTTTTCGAGGTGCAACGGGAGTATAAAAGAGGCATCGCGTGAGTTTGCGCGAACATGTTTACATGCAGAGGCTGCTGGTCAAATTTCGAAATATGCACACGAGACCGCGTCAAATTCGACGAAACAAGTCAATGAAAGCACATATATCATGACATACATAAACATTTCAGAAACGCCCAATGCAGAAATTTGAAAGACATCCCACGTACACGCGATACTCAAGAAGCAACGGTGCCAGTATATATAGCCACGATACTGTGTGCCTCGAAACCGCCTAGGGAGCAGCTGTGCTGTTTTCAGAATTACGACTCACATGCTCGTTCATACGAGATCTGCCTCTCTGAAATTAACAGAATACCTTAATCAAAACAAAACTGTTAATTCAAAATAGTGAGAGAAAAAAAGTTAATGGCGTAATTTTTCAAAATTATCATGCCATTCTGTGAGTGATGAAGCGACTTCGCACACTGCCGGCGTTCGCGGGCAAAAAGTAGTGCGTTAGTTACAGTAAGCAAGAAAAATGTAAGTGCATGCGCTGCACAGCAAAATTAAATTTGTGCGATATAGTGGTAGCGTAGCAAGAAATTATTACGTGTGAGCATGACCCGCAGCAGCCGACGTAACACAGAAAAATGCGCAGTTATACATTTTATACACCGCACTACTTTCTCTGCGTCCAAGCAATCTGTCTCGGTTGCGAAAAGGAGCTACATCGCTGATCTGTCGAGTGAATCCCTGAACTCGGAGCCAGCAGGCATGCGTCTAAATCAGTGTCTCGGATAGAGCGTAACGTTAATGCAATATCGGAAGCAACGACGTGACCAAAACCTATATGCGCGATAACAATTCGATTCACATCACTCAATAAGAAGCTTTATTTTCAGTACGCATACTTATGTCCTACCGTTTTTCTTCGGGCGAGGATATCCGTTCACAGATACATAAAAACAGTTGCTTGCACTCCGGTCTTTCTCACTGGCAACACAGCACCGCAACGAACCTGGGTTACGCCATTCATGCGCGACTAGCACGGATGTCGTCGCTCGAACAGTGGCTGCTGTTGCCATTGCTACGCGGTCCTTCCAAACACTACACTGGACGTTGTCAGCATGTACTCAAAAGGACATAGAAGTCGCATTTCACGTACTGAAGAACACAAGACAGGGTGACGCAGCACGAAAACACAGCCAGAACGTGAGCCGGCATCACGAGCCAGTGAGCAGCTTCGAGGTATACCTAAGCCTTTTTCCGCACTTGAAAACGTGGCTCTTGCAATCATCGTTGTCAGCAAAGTGATCACAGCTAATGTACTTGAAGCTGAGATACAGTCAGCTTCAGGCATGCCTATAACACTTTCTGGAAGGAAATACGGGAAACAAATTGACGAAACGCTGTCACGGAACGACACTTTACACACGTAAACAAACCGTCAGCCATGAGCACTGCCCGCTCCGCCGAACGCGCCCGGTCGCTGGCGAGGCGCACAGCGTCATGGGAAGCGCCACGTGACCAACCTGTATCGGCGGAGGGGAGTTTTATAAAACTCCCTGTCGGAGTTTCACGGGAGAACAAGATTTTTAAGCGGAGTAAAATCGCGTCATGTCGCCTTAATACTCCCGCAGCTAGCTAGCGGAGTGAAACGAGGGAATGGCGCTGTTTTGCTCCCATACATCGGAGTAAATATTTGAGGAGGGGAGGTATTAGGGCACATCACCTCTTAAAAACTCCCAGGTGGGTTTATTTTCGTTTACAGTGTAGTGTAGCGACCCTCCAGTTGGGGGGAGTTATCTTATATTCCGTATGATGGAGGTAGAATTTTTACTCCACGCGAGTGGAATTTTAGCGCGGAACCGTGGGAGGCTTTTTCTATTTTTTATTCCTTTAATGGACGGAGCTTTTTAGAGGCACAACGGGAGTATAGAAAGATGTATCGCGTAAGTTTGCGTGAAGATTTTTATGCTCATCGACGGCAGCGGCAGGCAGCTCGAACGCTTCACGCAGCCTAAAGTGTTACCTTCCGTATTCGCAGGCTTGGCGACAGTGGATGCTGTTTTTTGACATCAGGGAATTGCACCTTGACTGTTGAATAGTTTCGCCGATAGCCGTACACCGAAGAGAAGTGCCGAGGGAATACGTTACTACCGCTCAACGATCCGGCCTTGTCCGCCCCCTCATTCTGTGCACGGAGACGGCAGCGACAGGCAGCTCGAACGCTTCACCCGGCCTAAAGTGTTACCTTCCGTATTCGAAGGTTGGTAGCTTACACTTATTTACTATTGCGTAAAACACTATTGAGATAGCATTGCTGCTGCCTCTGCTGTCGCACGAGTGACATTTGTATGCATGTTTTAATGGCGGGCTCACAAGATTCGGTGATGCGTAATGATGTTTGTGGCACTTGCGTCAAAAATTTTTTAGACAATCAGCAATCATCGACACGCATCGAGTTTGACGCATGTTTCAATGTATAGGAAAGTGTTCGGGAGTGACGACAAAGGCGTTTAAGCAGATCAATGTGCCCAGTTGCCAAATGACTGGCAATGCAGTTCCTGTGCAAATCCTGATCATGGCAGGTCGTCAGATGACGATTATAAGACAAGGGAAGAGCCGAGCAGTGTTGATAAACTGAGCTACATTCAGAAAATGCTAACCCCTTTGCTGCCTCTCTCCGAGAAAATGGAATCAGTATTAGAAATGAAACAAACCATTCATAGCATTGAGAGATCTGTGCAAATGCTCTCTGATAAACATGATTAGTTTGCAACGCGGTTGAAGAAGCAATACCAGGCGATAATCTTCAGAAAAGGGTGACTGAAATAAAAGCGGCAAATCCAAGGGAAAAAATGCCTCGGTCGAAGAAAGAGCTAAATGAACTTCAGCAATATAGTAGGTGACAGAACCTAGAGGTTCACTGCATTCAAGTAGCAACAAATGAAAATTTGTTGGCCGTAGTAAACTCTGTGGGTGAGCCACTGGGCTGCAGGAATTGACAGACTCTGACATTGACAGTATTCATAGATTGCCCTCACGCCCAAACCGTGTGCCACCCAACATCATTCATTTGGCCACTCGCAAGATAAAAGAGCAATGTAAGGCAAAGGCTAAGCTACTAAGACAGTCGGATGTCAGCTTTTTTGAAAACTTGACAGCGCTAAGTAAGAAGCTTCTTTATATTGCACCTTCAAATATAGTGGAGAGAGGCTACCACTTCGTATGGGAACATCGCAGAACAGTGCTTGCACGCAAGAAACCAGGAAACTGCAATTAAAATTTCTACTGAAAGCGATTTCGAGAAGATGGTATAAATGTTCTGGCCTGCATAACTTGCTGGATTCTTCGATAAACTCGTAAATACCATGGGGGGTTCAATGTATAGTCCTGATTACTTTAACCAGTCATCATCATCATCAGCCTGGTTAGGGGGGGGGTACCTGGTGTACCTGGGTACCTGGGGTACCTGGTGGTAAAGAGATGGGGTACCTGGTGTTCAAGCTGTCTTCTGGTGTCAACTTTTTTCTTCCGAATCACCGTGTGACACTCATGTATCCGTGCTGTCACCAATCTTTGCTAGGCCTTGTTGGTGATGTCCTGGCCTTCTAGTGTGTGAATCGTTTGGTGTAGCTGGAGACTTTGTGGCACGACGTTTTTGTCTTTGCATTTCCGGGTGAAGTCTAGGTGATTCTTGAAGGTGGATGTTCTTTTCATGGCTTTTATTTTTTTTTCTTTGCAGGTTGCACTGCCTCTAGTCCGAAGTCTGCACGTATGGACTTGGAGCTAAACATTTCGGCAGAATTGCCTGTCTGGCTGGGAAATTGATTAGGTCTTTCTGACTGACTCCAACCAAATAAGTGAATTTTAGGTGCGCAGAAAATGTGTACTCGCCAAGAATAAAAGAAAAATAAAGAACATGTTTCCTCGCCAGACGAGTTTTCGTCGAACACTTGAATAAGTGAATTTTATTAGCCCGACATTTCGGAGCCCATTCGGCTCCGTCTTCAGGGGTTATTCTTATTAGGGGGTGGCGGTGAGCAGATCTTAAAGGGTCTTTTGTAAAAAAGGAGGGGAGAATACAGAACGTGGGGAGACACTTCCCAGACAGGAAGGGGGGCAGGAAGAGAAAGGGTGAGATGGCTGCAGAGGTGCTGCTCGACTGGGACTAACGGTTCTGGGGGTGCTTGACCCGCGAGAGTGCCCTTAATGGGGAGAGGTGGGGGGTCACGGGGGAGCACAGACGTTTGGTGTTAGTGACCTCGAGAGGGAATCTACCTGGCAGGGTGTCCTTTTCTTCTTTTTGTCATGTCGCCAAGGCCGTGGATATACAATGAGGGTAAGCTTACAAGTGTTAGAGAGATCCCTGTGTGTTTTAAACATGCCCTTAAAGCATTTAACATTATGAAAATTTAACTTGATTCTATTTACAATCAGAAGATTGGTTTCAGCTATTTGGTTACTCTTACTTCAGGAATTCAACAGCACAACACATCCGCAATGAACATATCTCTGCTAGAATGGGCACTAATTTCCTACCAAATTTGATTCAGAACAATCATTTGAATTACCTGCAGCCACTATCACTCATTCTTGTGGTGAATATACAGACTGCAAGAAAAAGAAAGCATGAATGCAAAATGACCTATAACACTGTGCATTAGCTAAAATATATTTGCAAAGAGTTGTCAAAAAAAAGAAAGCAGTTCCTTATATAGAACAGACACCAATGGAATGTTATACCATGCTTCACCCTTCTCCTTAATGCAATAGGCCTCTGTCACTTTCTCTTAGGTTTGTCTTTACCACAGCCCACCAATTTCGTCCAAGTGAGCTTTCAATAACACCAACATTTCCTGTAATGTGTGACTGTTGGGCTGCTAATGCCATATCGATCAACCTAGCTATGAACATTAAAATTCGTAAAGACATACTCATGGACAAAGCAAGGGACCAGTACTCATTCTTGTTGCTATTTGCCCTGAGCACACACCTTGCTCAAAGACTGTTTGGGGTCTTGTATTATTGCCACAAAAAGGCAGTGAAGGTACCACTGCACAGGCCTGATGGAAGTGGCCAAAGCAGTTTTTAGAGCAGCTCTGGGAACAGCGAATTTGGCACATTGGAGCAGGTTTCATACAAGAATTGTCCGTTTTGGAACAGTTAATACATGTTTTGGAGCAGCTTGGTAAATGTCAATATGAGTGAATTACGGGCATATGAAGAAAAGCCACTTTGCAGAACCACTGTTGGGCTATGGCAGAACAGTTCTGCGGAAGACCGCAAGGCAAGCAAAATTCATGACAGGGAAAAATTGTTCTCCACCTGACTGTTGCATCAAGCTTCAAAGGAAATCCATCCAGGTTTCTTGGAAACCACTATTAAATTGCATACTGTATAAGCCTACTAAATGTGGCCAAGAAAAAAATTAACCGGGACCTTTCTGTGAACAGCACTCACAGTCTGTGTTCATCATCATCATCATCATAATCATCATCATCAGCCTGAATACGCCCACTGCAGGGCAAAGGCCTCTCCCATACTTCTCTAACTACCCCGGTCATGTACTAATTGTGGTCATGTCTTCCCTGCAAACTTCTTAATCTCATCCGCCCACCTACCTTTCTGCCGCCCCCTGCTACTCTTCCCTTCCCTTGGAATCCAATCCGTAACCCTTAATGACCGTCGGTTATCTTCCCTCCTCATTATATGTCCTGCCCATGCCCATTTCTTTTTCTTGATTTCAACTAAGGTGTCATTTACCCGCGTTTGTTCCCTCACCCAATCTGCTCTTTTCTTATCCCTTAACGTTACAAATATCATTCTTCTTTCCATAGCTCGTTGCGTCGTCCTCAATTTCAGCAGAACCCTTTTCGTAAGCCTCCAGATTTCTGCCCCATACGTGAGTACTGGTAACACACAGCTGTTATACACTTTCCTCTTGCGGGATAGTGGCAACCTGCTGTTGATGATTTGAGAATGCCTGCCAAACGCTACCCATACCATTCTTATTCTTCTGGTTATTTCAGTCTCATGATCCGGATCCGCGGTCACTACCTGTCCTAAGTAGATGTATTCCCTTACCACTTCCAGTGCCTCGCTACCTATGGTAAACTGCTGTTCTCTTCAGAGACTGTTAAACACTACTTTAGTTTTCTGCAGATTAATTTTTAAACCCACCCTTCTGCTTTGCCTCTCCAGGTCAGTGAGCAAGCATTGCAATCGGTCCCCTGAGTTACTAAGTAAGGCAATATCATCAGTAAATCGCAAGTTACTAAGGTACTCTCCATTAACTCTTATCCCCAATTCTTCCCACTCCAGGTCTCTGAATACCTCCTGTACACACGCTGCGAATAGCATTGGAGAGATCGTATCTCCCTGTCTCACGCCTTTCTTTATTGGGATTTTGTTGCTTTCTTTATGGAGAACTACAGTGGCCGTGGAGCCGCTATAGATATCTTTTAATATTTTTACATATGGCTCATCTACACCCTGATTCCGTGATGCCTCCATGTCTGCTGAGGTTTCGACTGAATCAAATGCTTTCTCGTAATCAATGAAAGCTACATATAAGGGTTGGCTATATTCCGCACATTTCTCTATCACCTGATTGACAGTGTGAATGTGGTCTATTGTTGTGTAGCCTTTACGGAATCCTGCCTGGTCCTTTGGTTGACAGAAGTCTAAGGTGTTCCTGATTCTATTTGCGATTACCTTAGTAAATAGCTTGTAGGCAACTTACAGTAAGCTGATCGGTCTATCATTTTTCAAGTCCTTGGCGTCCCCTTTTTATGGATTAGGATTATGTTAGCGTTCTTCCAAGATTCCGGTACGCTCGAGGTCATGAGGCATTGCGTCTACCGGGTGGTCAGTTTCTCTAGAACAATCTGCCCACCATCCTTCAACAAATCTGCTGTTACCTGATCCTCCCCAGCTGCCTTCCCCCTTTGCATATCTTCCAAGGCTCTCTTTACTTCTTCCGGCGTTACCTGTGGGATTTCGAATTCCTCTAGACTATTTTCTCTTCCATTATCGTCGTGGGTGCCACTGGTACTGTATAAATCTCTATAGAACTCCTCAGCCACTTGAATTATCTCATCCATATTAGTAATGATATTGTCGGCTTTGTCTCTTAACGTATACATCTGATTCTTGCCAATTCCTAGTTTCTTCTTCCCTGCTTTTAGGCTTCCTCCGTTCCTGAGAGCATGTTCAATTCTATCCATATTATACTTTCTTATGTCAGCTGTCTTACGCTTGTTGATTAACTTCGAAAGTTCTGCCAGTTCTATTCTAGCTGTAGGGTTAGAGGCTTTCATAAATTGGCGTTTCTTGATCAGATCTTTCGTGTCCTGCGATAGTTTACTGGTATCCTGCCTAACGGAGTTACCACCGGCTTCCATTGCACACTCCTTAATGATGCCCACAAGATTGTCGTTCATTGCTTCAACACTAAGGTCCTCTTCCTGAGTTAAAGCCGAATACCTGTTCTGTAGCTTGATCTGGAATTCCTCTATTTTCCCTCTTACCGCTAACTCATTGATCGGCTTCTTATGTACCAGTTTCTTCCGTTCCCTCCTCAGGTCTAGGCTAATTCGAGTTCTTACCATCCTGTGGTCACTGCAGCGCACCTTGCCGAGCACGTCCACATCTTGTATGATGCCAGGGTTAGCGCAGAGTATGAAGTCTATTTCATTTCTAGTCTCGCCGTTCGGGCTCCTCCACGTCCACTTTCGGCTATCCCGCTTGCGGAAGAAGGTATTCATTATCCGCATATTATTCTGTTCCGCAAACTCTAATAATAACTCTCCCCTGCTATTCCTAGTACCTATCTCATAATCCCCCACTGCCTTGTCTCCAGCCTGCTTCTTGCCTACCTTGGCATTAAAGTCGCCCATTCGTATAGCGTATTTTGTTTTCACTCTACCCATCGCCGATTCCATGTCTTCATAGAAGCTTTCGACTTCCTGGTCATCATGACTGGATGTAGGGGCGTAGACCTGTACAACCTTCATTTTGTACCTCTTATTAAGTTTCACGACAAGACCTGCCACCCTCTCGTTAATGCTATAGAATTCCTGTATGTTACCAGCTATATTCTTATTAATCAGGAATCCAACTCCTAGTTCTCGTCTCTCTGCTAAGCCCCGGTAGCACAGGACGTGCCAGCTTTGTAGCTCTGTATATGCTTCTTTTGGCCTCCTAACTTCACTGAGCCCTATTATATCCCAATTACTGCCCTCTAATTCCTCCAATAGCACTGCTATAAACTCGCCTCACTAGATAGCGTTCTAGCGTTAAACGTTGCCAGGTTCATATTCCAATGGCGGCCTGTCCGGAGCCAGGGATTCTTAGCACCCTCCGCTGCGTCGCAGGTCTGATCGCCGCCGTGGTCAGTTGCTTCGCAGCTGCTGGGGACTGAGGGCCGGGGTTTGATTGTTGTAGTCATATAGGAGGTTGTGGCCAAGTACTGCACCAGGGTGGTCAATCCTGCTCTGTTGAGGGAGTGCGCGATCGGTTCTGCTCGCCGGGATCAGGCCGCACTCCAGGCCTGTTTATGCAATTTTTACACGTTTATACACGCGAATTTTTTAGGTCCAGTATCTTTTCGTAAAATCTTGAAAAACAGACCGAAGAGCGGTCTTCGTTCAGGACTTCGCACCAGTCAGCATCAAGCACGATCACTTGAACACATCTGTTTGAGAATTATCTATTCTTCTAAATTTATGGCATTTATCATAATTTTTCTGCCTTACTGTTTTCCCTAAGATACAAAAGACAGACTAATGATCCCTAACATCGATAGATAGTGTCCCAGAGGTTATATTGTTTTCCACAGTATTTGTAAAACAAATATCTAGCATAGCCTCATTGCCAACAGTTATTCGCGTGGCACATTTTAAGAGGTTTTCGCAACAATAACTAGACATAAGCGATGAAAACTGGTTCTGCAGGGCTGTTTGACAAAAGGTTAATATTTATGTCGCCAGTAACAATATTTTTTTTTTCGCAGAAGTCATGATAGCAAGATATCTTGATTTGAGATAGATGATCAAGATATCCAAAGAAGTGCGTGGCATTTCCCGATGGATAAGTGTTGCAAAACGATATTGTAACGATTTCGTAGTTCTTTGAAACAATTGAGTATTTTTTTCCATAGAGCAATGAACATCGTCCCTTATGTAAACAGTGACACCACCACCCTTTTTCGAACTGCGAAATATACCAAACTCCACGTAGCCATTATACAAATAGACATCCCTGTCACTCGCAAACCACGTTTCAGTGACGCATAGTACATCAAACTTCAATGAAATCCTTTCCAATTGGCACCCAATTGTTCCGCCTTGTTTATCAAACTACGTCCATTGAAATGTAGCATAGAAAACGCATTGTGTGTCCGCGCATTCTGTCTAACGTACTGGTACCTCCTATATGAACACAACAATCAAACCCCGGCCCTCAGTCCCCAGCAGCTGCGAAGCAACTGACCACGGCGGCGATCAGACCTGCGACGCAGCGGAGGTTGCTAAGAATCCCTGGCTCCGGACAGGCCGCCATTGGAATATGAACCTGGCAACGTTTAACGCTAGAACGTTATCTAGTGAGGCGAGTCTATAGCAGTGCTATTGGAGGAATTAGAGGGCAGTAAATGGGATATAATAGGGCTCAGTGAAGTTAGGAGGCCAAAAGAAGCATATACAGTGCTACAAAGCAGGCACGTCCTGTGCTACCGGGGCTTAGCAGAGAGGCGAGAACTAGGAGTTGGATTCCTGATTAATAAGAATATAGCTGGTAACATACAGGAATTCTATAGCATTAACGAGAGGGTGGCAGGTCTTGTCGTGAAACTTAATAAGAGGTACAAAATGAAGGTTGTACAGGTCTACGCCCCTACATCCAGTCATGATGACCAGGAAGTCGAAAGCTTCTATGAAGACATGGAATCGGCGATGGGTAGAGTGAAAACAAAATACACTATACGAATGGGCGACTTTAATGCCAAGGTAGGCAAGAAGCAGGCTGGAGACAAGGCAGTGGGGGATTATGAGATAGGTACTAGGAATAGCACGGGAGAGTTATTATTAGAGTTTGCGGAACAGAATAATATGCGGATAATGAATACCTTCTTCCGCAAGCGGGATAGCCGAAAGTGGACGTGGAGGAGCCCGAACGGCGAGACTAGAAATGAAATAGACTTCATACTCTGCGCTAACCCTGGCATCATACAAGATGTGGACGTGCTCGGCAAGGTGCGCTGCAGTGACCACAGGATGGTAAGAACTCGAATTAGCCTAGACCTGAGGAGGGAACGGAAGAAACTGCTACATAAGAAGCCGATCAATGAGTTAGCGGTAAGAGGGAAAATAGAGGAATTCCAGATCAAGCTACCGAACAGGTATTCGGCTTTAACTCAGGAAGAGGACTTTAGTGTTGAAGCAATGAACGACAATCTTGTGGGCATCATTAAGGAGTGTGCAATGGAAGCCGGTGGTAACTCCGTTAGGCAGGATACCAGTAAACTATCGCAGGAGACGAAAGATCTGATCAAGAAACGCCAATTTATGAAAGCCTCTAACCCTACAGCTAGAATAGAACTGGCAGAACTTTCGAAGTTAATCAACAAGCGTAAGACAGCTGACATAAGAAAGTATAATATGGATAGAATTGAACATGCTCTCAGGAACGGAGGAAGCCTAAAAGCAGTGAAGAAGAAACTAGGAATTGGCAAGAATCAGATGTATACGTTAAGAGACAAAGCCGGCAATATCATTACTAATATGGATGAGATAATTCAAGTGGCTGAGGAGTTCTATAGAGATTTATACAGTACCAGTGGCACCCACGACGATAATGGAAGAGAAAATAGTCTAGAGGAATTCGAAATCCCACAGGTAACGCCGGAAGAAGTAAAGAGAGCCTTGGAAGATATGCAAAGGGAGAAGGCAGCTGGGGAGGATCAGGTAACAGCAGATTTGTTGAAGGATGGTGGGCAGATTGTTCTAGAGAAACTGGCCACCCTGTATACGCAATGCCTCATGACCTCGAGCGTACCGGAATCTTGGAAGAACGCTAACATAATCCTAATCCATAAAAAGGGGACGCCAAGGACTTGAAAAATGATAGACCGATCAGCTTACTGTCCGTTGCCTACAAAGTATTTACTAAGGTAATCGCAAATAGAATCAGGAACACCTTAGACTTCTGTCAACCAAAGGACCAGGCAGGATTCCGTAAAGGCAATTCAACAATAGACCATATTCACACTATCAATTAGGTGATAGAGAAATGTGCGGTATATAAGCAACCGTTAAATATAGCTTTCATTGACTACGAGAAAGCGTTCGATTCAGTCGAAACCTCAGCAGTCATGGAGGGATTACAGAATGAGGGTGTAGGCGAGCCGTATGTAAAAATACTGAAAGATATCTATAGTGGCTCCACAGCCAACGTAGTCCTCCATAAAGAAAGCAACAAAATCCCGATAAAGAAAGGAGGCAGGCAGGGAGATACAATCTCTCCAATGCTATTCACAGCCTGTTTACAGGAGGTATTCAGAGACCTGGATTCGGAAGAATTGGGGATGAGTTAATGGTGAATACCTTAGTAACTTGCGCTTGGCTGATGATATTGCCTGTCTTAGTAACTGAGGGGACCAATTGCAATGCATGCTCACTGATCTGCAGAGCGAAAGCAGAAGGGTGGGTCTAAAAATTAATCTGCAGAAAACTAAAGTCATGTTTAACAGTCTCGGAAGAGAACAGCAATTTACAATAGGTAGCGAGGCACTGGAAGTGGTAAGGGTATACATCTATTTAGGGCAGGTAGTGACGGCGGAACCGGATCATGAGACGGAAATAATCAGAAGAATAAGAATTGGCTGGGGTGCGTTTGGCAGACATTCTCAGATCATGAACAGCAGGTTGCCATTATCCCTCAAGGGAAAAGTGTATAACAGCTGTGTCTTACCAGTTCTCACGTACGGGTCAGAAACCTGGAGGCTTACGAAAAGAGTTCTACTTAAATTGAGGACGACGCAACGAGCTATGGAAAGAAGAATGATGGGTGTAACGTTAATGGATAAGAAAAGAGCAGATTGAGTGAGGGAACAAACGCGAGTGAATGACACCTTAGTTGAAATCAAGAAAAAGAAATGGGCATGGGCAGGACATATAATGAGGAGGGAAGATAACCGACGGTCATTAAGGATTACGGATTGGATTCCAAGGAAAGGGAAGAGTAGCAGGGGGCGGCAGAAAGGTAGGTGGGCGGATGAGATTAAGAAGTTTGCAGGGAAGACATGGCCACAATTAGTACATGACCGGGGTAGTTAGAGAAGTATGGGAGAGGCCTTTGCCCTGCAGTGGGCGTAATCAGGCTGATGATGATGATGACTGGACCTATACCACCAGGCTTTCCCAGTAGTTCTATGGGAAAAAAGAAAAAGGTTAGGAGACCATGGATGACACCTTGAATTTATTAACAAATACAAGATAGGAACAAGCTGTTTCAAGAGTTCTTCAGACTGAAAGATAGTGATAAATTCAATGAATATAAAAGGTATCACAATAAACTAAAGAAGGAAATTAGAAAGCAAAAGACAACTTTTACGGTAATAAATTTGATGGCGTTGATGATTACAGTAAACTATGGAGTATCTATAATGAAATATGCAATTCAAAGCCCAATCACTTAATCCCCGATGAAATTAAATTTGCCGGCAAAGCTATCACAGGTCGAGACTTTCCAACAAATTTAATCAGCATTTTCTAACTTGCGGAAGAAATTAAATAATACGATAAAAGTTGACCCAAGCATTTATATAAGCATAAATTGTTCTGATACTTTATGCCTGATGCCTGCGAGCGAATTCTAAATAATTAGCATAATTGAATCTAATAATAGTAAAACTGCAGCTGGTCCTGAAGGGATTAAGTCTGATTCGATCAAAGCTGTAGCGTCAACGATTTCAGTTCCACTGGCACACATTTGCAACTGTATGCTAAAGACGGATATTTTCCCGACTAATTAAAAGTAGCACGCGTAACTCCTGTACACAAAGGTGGAAAGAAAGATGACTTTGGAAACTATCGTCCTATCTCCGTTCTGAATGTATTCTCGAAGGTAATTGAATGCGTTATATTTAGAAGAATAACTGACTTTCTAGGAAAAGACATATTGATAGTACCCCAGCAGTTTCGATTAAAAAAAAACAAGTCCACTGAGCTAGCGGTACTAGGCATTAAAGAAAAATTAGTTGACAATATTGAAAACACAGTTTACGGTGGGAATATTTTTAGATATTGAGAAAGCGTTTGACTCGGTTACTCACTCTATATTATTAAATGAGCTACCCTATTACGGCTTAAGGGGTCAGGCTTATCAGTTAATCAAAAGTTATCTTGAAAATCGCAAACAGTACGTGACCTTAAACAGCTGTTCTTCAGCTCACAACATAATCGCAACGGGAGTACCACAAGGCTGGATATTAGGTCCCCTTTTATTTCTTTTACATGTGAATGACATCTGCAACATACCCATACGGAGGAGATAGTACTTTTCGCCGACGATAGAAATGTATTTTTTCATAGTAAAAATCTGCAACAGGCCGAATTAAAAGCTATATATGGCTGTGAAAAATAACACTATGGTTAGATGCAAATCAGTTAGTTAAATACAAATAAAACGAAATATATCATCTTCAGAGCTCGAAACTCTCATATAAATAATCGTTTCAACCTGCGTTTTCAAGACGCAGTGCTTGAAAAGACGAGCAGTATAAACTTCTTAGGTGTATTTTTTCAGGAATACTTATCGCGGAATGACCACATATCCCACCTCCAAAGTAAGCTATCTCGAAGAATTGGCGCACTATGGAAAATAGGTACTTTAATGCCAAACAGATTAAAACCTGTCATATATCATGCATTAACTCAGTCCCATCTACAATACTGTTTACTGATATGGCGTTCTACAACGACGACAAATTTAAATAAACTGGAGGTTTTACAGAAGAGAGCTGTTTGTGCTCTTGAACGCGTGCGCTTCAATGATACCACATCTGCATATAAAATGAGCTATAAGTTATATATAAGCTATATGTACTATCTATCTATCTATCTATCTATCTATCTATCTATCTATCTATCTATCTATCTATCTATCTATCTATCTATCTATCTATCTATCTATCTATCTATCTATCTATCTATCTATCTATCTATCTATCTATCTATCTATCTATCTATCTATCTATCTATCTATCTATCTATCTATCTATCTATCTATCTATCTAAAGTTCGTTCCACCAAATCGTATTTATACAGAGAAGCTCTCTTTATATGTTCACGCAAATTAAAGAAAAGAGGGTAAATTTTGAATCTATCTATCTTCAAACGACCACAGACCACAACTTTTGTGTTATTAACTATAAACTACCTAAGATTAGAACTAATTATGGAATGCAAAGCTTGAGATATAAAATTCCAAATCTCCAAAATGAAAACAATGTTAGACCTAATAAAGCAATTATCTTGAATAAAACTGTATAAAAGAAATATATGTAACTGAACATAGCTCGTTGGTGTGATGTGCGGTTTTCTTGCGAATTCTGTGTGTTTATACTAAGTGCGTTCTAAATGCTTATTCATGCCAGTTTGAGCCCAATGAATACTGTAAAGTTTCTATATGTAACACATAGTAAAGAATTATGTCTGTTTTTGTTTCCCGATTCCTCTTTGTTCTCGAATGCGTACTGTTGCAAATTGTGACGTTAGGAACTGAAATAGCAGTACTACAAATATGGTCAATTACTTTTTTATTATTCGCCCTATCTGTGTTGCACATGCTGTTTTTATGGTTCCACATCATGTGCTTGTTTTTCTTAGCTTGCAGTGTATGTTTTTTTCTCGAACTTCCCTCATGTACTCCTTGTTCAAATCCCCTCCCCCGCACTTCTTTATTTCCTTTTCTCCTTATTCTTACGCTGCCCTGACTGCTTCGCTGGAACGCAGATTGTACAAGGGTCAGGGCCTCAGTCAGGCGCATGCTAGCGCCTTTAGCCCTGACGCTTCTGGTTTTCTGTAAGCAAATTTGGAGAATTTGTGAATAAAAAAAATATGGACAAGTACACTGGTCAAATTTCGAACTATACAAACAAGACCGCATCAAACTCAACGAAACATGCCAATGAAAGCACATAAATCATGACATACATAAACATTTGAGAAATGCCCAATGCAGAACTTTGAAATACATACAGCGTACACGCGACACACAAGAAGCAACGCTGCCACTACATATATTTGTAAAACATGTTTACCACCAGGGAACAAGGACAGAAGGGAGACGACACCACAATCCGCCCTTCCCCCTTCTGTCTTTGTTCGCTGGCGCTAAATATGCTTTCCAAGTCAGTTTACCAACACGCCCAAGAAATGGCAATGCCAGTACATATAGCCACGATACTGTGTGCCTCGAAATAGACTAGCGAGCAGCTGCTCTGTCTTCAGAATTACGGCTCACATGCTCGCTCATACGAGACCTGCGTCTCTGAAATTGACGGAAGATCTTAATCAACACAAAACTGTTCATTCAGAATAGCGAGAAAAAAGTTAATGGCATAATATTGCAAAATTAGCATGCCATTTTGTGAGTGCTGAAGCGACTTCGCACACTGCCGGCGTTCACGGCGAAAAAGTAGTGCGTTAGTTACAGTAAGCAACAAACATTTAAGTGCGTGTGCTTCAGGGCAAAATCCACCTTGTGCGAAATAGTGGTAATGTAGCAAGAATTTATTACATGTGAGCATGACCTGCAGCAGGCAACGTAACAGAGAAAAGTGCGTAGTCATACATTTTTAGACCGCACTACTTGCTCAGCGTGCAAGCAATGTCTCTGGTTCGTGAAAAGGAGCTACATCGCTGCTCTGTCGAGTGAATCCTTACACTTGGAGCCAGCAGGCAAGCTTCTATATCAGTGTCTGGGATAGAACATAATGTTAATGCAATATTAGAAGCAACGACGTGATAAAAACAGAAGTGCGCGATGACAATTCAATTCATATCGTTCACTAAGAAGCTCTATTTACAGTACGCGTACCTATGCCCTACCGTTTTTCTTAGGCGAGGGTATCCGTACACAGACGCATAAAAACTATTAGTTGCACTCCGGTCTTTCTCACTGGCAACACACCACCACAACAAACTTGTAGTATGCCATCCATGTGCGACTAGCACTGTTGCCACTGCTACGTTGTCCTTTCAAACATTACACCGGATGTTGTCAGCATGTACTCACAGGGACATAAAAGCCGCGTTTCACTTACTGAAAAACACAAGCCACGGTCACGCAGCACGTAAACACAGTCAGAAATATGTGCCGACATCACGAGTGAGCAGCTTCGAGGTACACCTAATCATTTTTCCGCACTTGAAAACGTTGCTCTTGCATTCATCGTTGTCAGCAAAGTGGTCACAGCTAACGTACATGAGGCTGAGAAACAGTGAGCTTCAGTCACGCCTGTAGCACTTTCTAGAAGGAAATACGTGAAACTAATTCAGGAAAAGCTGTCACGGAGCGCCACTCCACAGATGAAAACAAACCGTCAGCCAAACCGACTCCGCCTAACGCGACCAGTCGCTGGCGCGGCGCACAGCCTTATGGGAAGCCCCACGTGACAACCTGTTTCGGCGGGGGATTTTTTTTAAAACTCCTTGTGTGGAGTTTTCACAGGAGAACAAGATTTTGTAGCGGAGTAAAATCGCGTCATGTCGCCTTAATACTCCCACAGCGAGCCAACGGAGTGAAACGAGAGAATGGCACTGTATTTCTCCCATACGTCGGAGTAAATATTCAAGGACGGGGAGGTTTTAGGGAACATCACGTGTTAAAAATTCTCAGGCGAGTTTATTTTCGTTTACATGTGTAGGTAACATAGCATCGTATCTGTACAAAACATGAGAGGCGACTTTGACAAGATGATGAAGCCCGGCTGCTGGAGCAGTGGAGGTAGAGAACTCTGTTGAGGATGTCTCACTGGCTGTGATCGCGGGGACAGCTGCAATGAGCGCGTTGCCATAGCGACGCAGATAAAAAGTGCACCCGTGGAATCTCAGGCGCAGTCTTGAGGTGCTTGGCTACCCGGCGGATGGCAAACGCTTGCTCGTCGCCATCTATAAATACCCAACATGCGCATGAAACAAATCTGCAGGAAGTCAACAGAATACCGCGACAATAGCCATTGTCCTATTGAAGTCACTTAACTTTCGAGTTTTCGAATCAACTATGTGTTATCGTATGCTTTCATACAAAACGCAAACACAATAAGCGCACTCCAAGGGGGAGTGCCAGGTCTCTCTAGCATAGACGTGTTCTCATGCTGCACTAAAATATTTGTTTCATTTACACCTTGAATGACAGTCGCCCTTCTTGTAATTAGGTGGTTGCTTTACGGACTTATTCATGACACTAGTAGAAAATGGCATGTGCAATTGTTAATAAGTTTGGAAAACCCATTAAAATCTGGTTAAATACCAAATTCGTACTCTCCACCACAGAACATCACGTGAAATAGAAGGTAATATACGGATTAAGATCTTTACATGTTTTAACAGCCATCTTTTTTTTTAATTCAAAGCTGCTATGCGTTTGACCTGATCAGCCAAAAATGGCCTATCCGCGCTTTTATCCTAATTCAGCATGCTTTTGTTCACAAGTTATTGAATTTGTACCTGACTGGAGTCGTACCTCGACATTATAGAGATATACTACATTGGTCAATTAGTTAAACAACGTCATGTGAAAATTATGTCTACCAAGAGCCTCCAAAATTAAATTTTAATGAAAACACGCCAATGTCAGAGTGTTTCACACATTCTCTGTTATTTTGTCTTTATTTTTTTACCAGTTCTCATCACCATCTAATGAAAATAATAATTTTTGGGACGTAGCTTCGCTGGAATCTAATGTCATTGATGTCTCAAATCTGACCGCCTACAAATCCCACTCAGTTTTCTAATGTGACGCCTACAGCCGTCACTACCGTGTGAGAGTAACTTTGTGCTTAGAGTGTTGAACTTGAGCTGCTCATGCAAGCAGCTTCGATAACGTGATTTTATTGAAAAGGGTATTATTACACGAAGGGACACAGAACATGTGTTACCAAATAGCGTCACGTCGACGTAGTCTTCTGTGCAGATGAGGAGAGCGTAGCCTTAGATGAACCGTGGTGGTCAAAACTCGTTTTCCTGTTATAAGGCCATACACGATACACAATGTGACCCAGCCAGAACTCCCTTGCAGTTTTCTCGTAAGCTATCTGCAATAGAAGTAGGACACGTATGAAGATTTGACAGCTACAAATTCAAAGACGTGACCACGACGTTCACAAGCTTAAGGTCATGCCTGAATATTGACGATTACCCTCGCAAGTGCCGTAGCTATATTCAAAGTAAGTAAAGACATTGAACCAAGCATCGCACATCAATTAGGCGCAACCATTCCGCGTATATGTGTCACGACGTTCATGAAGGCAACGTAATAAGACAGCTGCATTATTTTACAGGGATACATGAACATGGAATGAAGACGCTAATATCACCACTGCAGTGCTACATAAAAGCAGAGCTGTTAATTTAGAATGTCGCGCTCTCATTAGTCGCCATTGTGAAAATATTTTAGTCTTTGTAAATAATAAGAAGGGCTGTAATTGAAGCCAGTACAGTATAAGTTGATGGATGTAAGATATACGAGCAAATGGTGGGGCATAACTCACGTGAAATATGAATATCACGAGACCCTGCAGAGAGCTGGTTATGACGAATAGATACTCGAAAAGGCGGCCCCACTCCTTTGATGCCGCTTCTATAAGGCTCAGGTACGCGAAAATCCATGTCAGTCCTGCAAAAAAAAAAAAAGGATTGACTGTGTAAACATGTGACACGAGTGGATGAGAGTCACCAGGCAAAACGGCACCACTTTCGCGAAAGCGGATATAGCGAGAAAAACATTCGACGTTAGATGTGGTTAAGTCGGGCTATAAGAAATGGGCTACGAGCTGGTTATGAGAGCGGCAGTTTAATCAGCACAGTCACTTTATTAGGCTTTAATGAACGCATGAGTCAAACATTGCCCCTCCAAGCATAGCTGCAAACTATACTTAAGATGATTAGGTGTTTGGTCCACGAGTGAGGTAGTTCACATTATTAACCGCATTCTTATAGCCTTTTTGGTAGTAGTTTTATACATAGTCAATGGATATGGTTGAGAATATATTGCATACATATACAGGTCAAGCCTGAAAGCAGGCATCTAGAAAGGATAAAAATGAAACAAGGATGGGTCACGCGGTAAAAAACATATGCAGAAAGAAATTGGATGGGAAACGAATAAAGGATGAATGAAACATACCCACAGAAACAAATATAAGAATAAACAACTCTAAGAATGAGGCAAACATGAAAAGAGGCAGTCAGCAGGGCTATTAAATAATATAAAGGACCCAACCTCGATGATCTTCTGGACGACACGTTGTTTCGCATTCCTGTATTATGCGTTTGACTCCCTGCCCCCAACACCCACACCACTGAACTCCAGTGAATAACGTGGCACTGATCAAGGATGATTTCAGCAACGTCGGACGAGCAGTTGCATTAGCTATCGCTGAGCAGTTCCTGGTGTGTATACAGTGACGCCGGACAAGAGGGCAACGAAGGAAGGCGGCAACTTCGCGAGCTGTAACTGCAGGGAGGGCGGCGGTTTCCGCGCATGGTCGACTGCGACGATCGCCTGTTGCTTAGCCGCACACGTCGCAGAAATCGGCCCATAGAGGTCAATGCCGACGCGGTCAAACGGCCATGGCCAGGGCAATGTAGAGGCTGCAATCCCTTGGGAGTGTGGTGAGGCGTAACGTCTTGGCGTTTTTCAGACTTTAGATTTGTCTCAGGAGATTCCATGAAATATTACATAGCTTACTTACACCATAGGAAGCCCGATGGTTCAAAAACCGTAGGTGGCACATTTCAATAGAGGAACGAGCGAGCAAAATCGATGATTGGAGCTGAACGTCTCTCGTCATAGTATCAAATCCGTTGGTAAGCTTTGAAAACACCAAAATGCGGTCACTGTGGGTGACTGTGGCAGGACGCGCACATTTCGGCACCTAAACTGCGAGCAATTACTATAGTAACCACTGTCAGCGTTCTTAGAAATAAGTGCGTCGCTGTAGAAGCTCATGGCGAATTGCGAAATAAGAGGTTTGATGATGCAGAACGGAATTTGTCAGTTTTACTAGCAGACTTTTCGAGAAAGTCTAGGAGCGCGGCGACCTAGTGGTCTTTGCGTTGCTCGGGAGCGGTGGTGTTAAAATAGACGGGCGAATTGATGGACTGAGACGTCGGGAAACTGAGAGCGTGACAAGGCATCGCCGTCAGAGTGCTGTTGTGCACGTCGCTAGCAGCTCCACGCAACCGCGCCCGTCAGTTACGCTGAAGTCGCCACCAGGCGCTAACCGGTCGCTGCAACTGCAACATTCAGTTACGCCGAGCCCCTTGCCTGAGTGACAATGTCTTAGCTAGCGCTGGCAATAATACATAACCACCATTAGTCGTCTTCAAAATGTCTACGTTCTAAATAATTATGCGGAGCCCATCTACCGTGGGAATACATCTTATGCGAAGCATTTCGTAGGGAACTAGCTATCCAGCATCGTTTGGGGTTCCGCAAAGCGGGACCAGATGGACCAAAGTGTTTGTGTGTGTTGCGAGCGGTTGCGTGGATGACGACGTCAGCAGGACGATGAACACGGCAACGAAGATTGTATGACAGCGAAATCATGATTTCTACCCGGCCATTTGGCGCAAGTTTATGACATTTCGATTGTTGCGTTTACCACAGTTACTGTACGGACGTAAGCGAGAAAAACACAGTTGGCGATGTCAGCTGCACCTAAATTTTATGCGCTCGTATTTTTCTATATCTACACGTATGTCATGTGGTCGCTGTTAAAGAAATGATGAAATTTGTACCCCGGCGAAGAAACGCTAAAGCCTATTCGAGCTGGCGTGATCATGAACTCCGTACAATCTCTAATAGCTTTTACGTGGCGTAAGCTGCTACGAGGAGCATACCGCTGAATGTGGGCCGATCCCGCAGGCGGATGTAATCTAGCACAGCGTCTCAAAGCGCTAGCTGCGACAAGGGAAGAAAGCGACGAAGTGGCACGTGACAAGCAAGCTAAAGGACTGTAGGAGCTAGCCGGCTTTGTCACAACAAAAGCGCGTCTCTGACCGCAGCCCAATGGTTGAAGCATCGGGTAATGTGCTGGAATACCGAAGTTCAATCCCACTTTCCGACACGTGTTTCTTTTAATTGAAGACGCCCTGAAACATGGCGAGACATAAACCTTTCTACCTACCTACATACTGCCCCAAAGGGTCTGGAATGAGGCAAAACATTTTTCACAATAAATAGAAGTTTCAGAGGATTAACATATTTCAGCGGTTCCTGGGGCGCTGAAATCATTTACAGGACCAGCATAAGGCTCGCACCACCAGCATTGCTATTTCCTGATCAATAACTCTGCGATGCATACAGCGTTGCCCTTGACCGCAGCAATATTGTCTGTTGTGAATTGAAACATACGCACGCAGACAGCCCCCCTCTCAGAGCCTTGTGGGACGCAAAGGCTTTCAGGAATTGCCAAACCCACATTACGCGCTATAGTGCAATGGTTAGTGCTTGCAGCAGAATGCTACAGGGGAATGAATTAGAATTCCGGTGGCGCTAGGGGCACATTTTTGTTTTACTTCAACAGACGCTTTTTAGTTACCCTCA
The DNA here is from genome assembly GCF_023375885.2 of Dermacentor andersoni. Lineage (NCBI taxonomy): Eukaryota > Metazoa > Arthropoda > Arachnida > Ixodida > Ixodidae > Dermacentor > Dermacentor andersoni. The sequence continues at coordinate 342,483,868 of NC_092814.1, forward strand.
TGGTGTTTTGCCGACCTTCATGCGTAACAGATACTGTGTTAAGTAAAGAAACCGTTACTATCATGCACTATTCTATTAGCAGGTCTGTGCGCTACGGGGTACCTATGAGTCGATCAGATATACAAGTATTATTAGGCTATTGCTTTCATAACGAAGAACAGAGATGCGCTTCATGGCACTGCATTGTCGACCAAAATACGGTTCTTCAGTCAACCGGCTTCCTGGGGCACGGTTTACATGCAGTTGCATGGGGCTCTTCATGGGGCTCTCAAGTGTTGGCCCAGTAGGCTGGATCCTTACCAGCTACATACATGGAGGGCGAAATTCAGAAAGAAAAACAATGCAGCCGAACCAACGTGTCCTGTCGGAATTTGTATACAGCGAAGCTTAAGAGGCATTGTTCACGCGTGACTTCCCATTTTGCTCAAGGATGTCCCAAACGAGGAGCTCTGCTATGCAGTGCACCTTTGAGAGCAACCATTGCAGTGCACCTGTGAAAGTCTTATAGGGGTTGAAAGAGGCAAGCTGGCTTTCTGCGCCATTTGTTTGGGGCACTCGACCTCCCTTATAGGCGCAGATGCGAGCGTCCACGCGGTGTCCAGGCCACATAACGCGTGCACAACCATGAGGCCACCTTCTCCAGTTTCCTCTCTCCCGTCTCGTCGCGAATTTCCGCGTCGTGACCCCTTCGCCCTCTCCACCGGTTGGTAACGACCCGCATGCGCAGGCAGGCTTCCCTACTTTACTTACAACTGCTGTGGGCGAAGTAGTGTGAGCAATCACTCCTAGATGGCGCGGCCATCCTGGAGCCGAATGTGAGCTATTCGTCGAGAACGCATGAGCAGCAGCAGAAGCAGCAGGCGGCGGCCACGGTCAGCAAGGCAGGCACAGGGGGTTCGCAAGGAAAGCTTTGCTTTAAAACATTGCTGTTCATTTTCTAGGTAATAACGAAATTTGTACTGCTAAAAGAATTAAAGGAACAAATATGTTATATACAGGGTGCCCCAGCTAACTTGGACCAAGATTTTGCAAAACCTATGCGTTCTTCAGAACAGAAATCGCGTGGATGTTGTTAGCATTTATCTAAACTTACAGTACTATTTCTTTGCTCGTCTTTTTTGAATAATAAGCCGAGATAAAGTAATGAACTTTTTAAATATAGCTTGAAACGCTCAGGCGTCAACAGGAAAGTTGTGGAGCTCCACATATATTGCCCATCCCAGGCACTTCCAACGAGATAGACTAAGCGTGGTCGTTTTTATTCGGGAAAAACGAAAGCCCGTAGAGTTTAAAAAATACCACGTGACACGGTGCTCTGCACGCCCGAATGCGCCACGATTACAGCGCTCTCAACCGTGCTTTGTAAAAAAACATCGTTCGCTTCGCGCCTTTCGTGCTGCCGACTACAGATCCTCGCGTTGTGCTTGGTTCCGAGATAAACGCCAGTGAGTTCGGGCCGCAGTTGAAATACAGTGAGGCTCCCGTTTCTGCGGCGATAATTGCACTTTCACGCTAGCAAAATGCATACGGAGGGGAAAATGACACGCTCATGAGTTCGAATTTGGGAGCAAGACCGCAACAAGCACACAGGCATTATAAAAAGCTTGATAACGTCGTGTGAATTACACTCGTTGTCACAAAAGGAAGAATTGTAAACTGACACGGAATGTTGCTTCTTAGCTTCCTGTCCATTCCTTGTCGGCAGAGAATTTGTAATTTCATATTACTTACGTGCCTTTTCCACGTCGTACAAAAGTTTCACACAGATGGCTATTTTCATGCATAACGGTTGTAGAGCTTTATTCGCTGTTATGTCTGTCTAAAGAATGTGTTCAAACAAGTCGCCCTCTGCCATAATCCAGTATTGGCATCTTTTCAGCACGTCCGATGTAGCTTTTCTGATGACGCAGGACGGTATCTCGCTGCAGCCCTCAGCAATCTCTCCCTTTAGCGCTTCTGGTGTAGTTGTAGGTTTGCGGTACACTCGGTCTTTGATATGTCCCCACAAGAAGAAGAGTTGTCTAGTCCGGTGACCTTGCAGGCCATGCCACTGGTCCATGCCGCCCGACCCACTGGCGTTTGAAGGCTTCGTCAGGCCATACTCGGACAAGGCTGCTGCTGTAAGCTGGTGCACCGTCGTGCTGATACCAAGTTCGCTTTCAAAACGCAAGAGGAAGATCACAGCGAAAATTTTCGACTGGGCCTTACAAAATGTCGTTCATGTACCGCTGATCAGTGAGCATGTGGTCAAAAATATGGGCTGATTATTTTTCCGTCAAAGATACCGCACCACACACTGAATGACCATTGGTACTGGTGTCTTGTCTGCGCGACCCAATACGGGTTCGTATCACTCCAGTAATGTGCATTATGGATGTTGACAATTTTTGGAGAAGGTTGCTTCATCTGTCCAGAGCACTTTGTGAACAAAATCCGATATTTCGTCACTCTTCACAAGGATCCAATTTGAGAAATCAACCCGCCATTGAAAGTCTCTTTCTTGCAGCATTTGATGCAGTTGGAGGTGATACGGATAAATTTAAGCCTTCCTAAGAACTCTTGACACTGAAGACTGAAATGCCGACCTCACCACTCGCATCGCGCACGCTGAATGAGGGTTTGCAGTTATGAAAGCCAAAATGTTTCATTCAACCTCTTCACTGATGGTCCCCTTTCTGTGCGGCGTCTTCTTGAGGCTACCCTACCTGTTTCTTTCAGCGTCAAACAACTCATAATTGTGTTTGCGCTAGGTCTTCCCCCACATTGCCAATTTCAGTATACTTTGGCAGCTTTCCTCTTGTCGCCCCGTGCCGCTCCCAAGGCTGAGACCATGTTCGCCTTCTGCTCGCTTGAGTACGGCATGTTTTAGGCACTGCAAATTTTTCGAAACGGCTGCGTGGCACAACAGTAATAGACAGTCGAGCTCACATGCATCTAGCCGCTGGCACAGCTTGGAAGAAAAGCGGCGTTATAAGAAATGACGCTCTCTCTTTCACAGGTTCCAGATGTATGATGCATGTTCTGTGTGCATTTTTTCTATTCCACGTTCACTTGAACGCTGGAAAAAAAATTTCTCTTCTCGTCATACCGGAATGAACGGCTGATGACGGCGCGTTCTTCGGCGATAAGCGCGAGCGGCTGCTGACGAAGCGGTTTTTCGGAGCGCCGTCGCCAGCCGCTGCCGGTAATGTCGGAGCCGAGCAAAGGTTGAAGCCCTTTCTCATAAGTGAAGGGAAGGCGCGGCGCTGGCGATGTTTTTACAAATCGCTCATGAGAGCGCTGTAATCGCGGCGCATACGGGCGCACAAAGCGCGCTGTCACGTTTTAAACTCCGCGGGCTTTGGTTTGTCCCGAATAAAAACGGCCACGTTAAGTCTATCTCGTTGGAAGTACCTGGGTTAGGCCATATATGTGAAGCTCCACGACTTTCTTATTGACGCCTGAACGTTTCAAGCCATATTTAAAAAGTTAATTAATTTATCTCGGCTAATTACTCAATAGAAGACAATCAAGGAAGTGGTACTGTAAGTTTAGATAAACGCTAACAACATCCACGCGATTTCGGTTTTGAAGAACGCATAGGTTTTTTTCAAAATCTTGGTCCAAGTCAGCTGGGACACCCTGTACATATATATAGCATGTGTAGGTTTACAGACCAGTTTCCTTCACCGAAAAAGATCACGTACGCATGACGCCTGCCGGAGAAAGGATGTTCCCATCCTCCGCCAAGGCTTGTGAGAGGAGGCGCTGGCTAACACTCCCAGGGATAGTTCTAGTAATAAAACATAAATACCCAAGAAAGTGGATGGGAAACGAAGCCGCGGTAGCTCAACTGGCAGAGCATCGCACGCGTAATGCGATGACGTGGGATCGTTCCCCACGTGCGGCAAGTTTTACAGCGAAGCTGTATACCTCTACCATCCAAGGAAGTCTTCGCGTAGTAAACAAAAAACTCCCCATGCGTGGGCCGATCCCGGAGATAGTGCAATGCCGGGCCGACCCGCCACAGAGGTGAAGCAGGCGTTAAGCACTCCCCGCACGTGGGCTGATCCCGAAGATAGTACAATACCGGCCCGACCCACGGCTGAGGTGAAACCGGCGTTAAGCACTCCCCGCATGTGGGCCGATCCCGAAGATAGTGCTATACCGGCCCGACCGGCGCCCGAGATGAAGCAGGCGTTAAGCACTCCCCACACGTGGGCCGATCCCGGAGATAGTGCAATGCCGGGCCGACCCGCCACAGAGGTGAAGCAGGCGTTTAGCACTCCCCACACGTGGGCCGATACCGAAGATAGTACAATACCGGCCCGACCCGCGGCTGAGGTGAAACAGACGTTAAGCACTCCCCGCACGTGGCCCGATCCCGAAGATAGTGCAATACCGGCCCGACCAGCGGCTGAGGTGAAGCAGACGTTAAGCACTCACCGCAGGTGGGCCGATCCCGAAGATAGTTCAATACCGGCCCGACCCGCGCCGGAGGTGAAGCAGGCGTTAAGCACTCCCCACACGTGGGCCGATCACGAAGCTACTGCAATGCCAGGACAGCCCGCGTCGGCTCGAGGTGCAGTTCGCCATTAAGGGACCCACATACACCGCTTCCCTGGTCATCCTTCTTCACAGAGTGGAAGGGCATTGAGTTTTTTCATACACTTATTTCCATCAATTTATCATTTCTTTAATGCAATTAGTAATTAGAAGTAATTTCCCCTATGTTTTCATTGGTGTCATTGTTTTTTGGCTCCTTATGATTTTATTAAAAGAAACTATCATGGACCACGTGGCTGGACAGAAGCAAGGTAATGCTGTTTGCCGTCGCTTGGAGATACTCAGATTATTTCATGTATTCTGCCTAATTACATAATTAGTCTTGATTAATTAATCAACTTTAAGAATATTTTAATTAGAAGAAAAGTGTCAGTGAAAAAATCGTAGAGCAACGTGAAAAACTCCCGACGCAGCATTCTGTTGCTCAATACGTGCTACACAAAAGGTGTCTACTGACCCAGGAGGAAGACGATGCATATGGTGGCACGGAGCTGCGCCTTGGCCAGCTCCACCTGGCTCTGAGTGCTGCGCAGTCCTTTCTGGCGGCGACAGTAGATGCTGAACACGACCACGCCGAACACGATCACGTTGGCCGCCAGGATCAGCCCAACGGGCAAGAGGAAGCTGTAGAGCAGAGCCTCAGCTTCCAGCCAGCAGCTGCTCATGGTAGACCACGCGTGGGGAAAGGAGCGAGGGAAAGGTACAAGTAAGCGTACACAGTTCGCCATCCTTTCTGCGTCGCTCACTGTAATTTTTTTATACAGGACAAGTCACCTGGAAACCAGGGCACAACGTAAAGGCACGTCTGCACTAGCGGGTGAAATGCGCAAGTGGCATGCCGCAGGAGGCAGAACGCGTCAGCATTGGCATGGCCACACTGCGTCTTTGCCGCAGCCGCTGACAAGCAATTCGCTCTAAGCTAAGCTGTAATCACAGTGGCTGAGATCAGCGTTGCTGAGAGGGGAGGGCATAGTTACTCGCGGCATTTGACTGCTTTGGCCACGTGAAAGAATCGACCGTTCCTCACTTCTCTCCCCGATCGACGGCGAACGTTATGCTGCAAAAAGAACGCCCCTAGATTTATTTGCTCCGCAGCAGGACAGGAAAATTTTGCCGCTTGTCAGTTTTCTGGGCGAACGTTCGACAACGCGCAAAATCATCATCATCATCGTCAGTATCATCATCATTATCATCATCATCAGCCTGTTTTATGTTCACTGCAGGACGAAGGCCTCTCCCTGCGATCTCCAATTACCTCTGTCCTGCGCCAACGGATTCCAACTAGAGCCCGCGAATTTCCTAATTTTATCGCTCCATCTAGTTTTTTGTCGTACTCGATTGCGTTTTCCTTCTCTTGGTACCCATTCTATAACCCTAATGGTCCAAGGGTTATCTTACCGGCGCATTACATCACCTGCCCAGCTCCATTTTTTCCTCTTGATGTCAATTAGAATATTGTCTATACCCGTTTGCTCTCTTTCTGTGTCTTAACGTTATGCCTAGCAATCTTCGTTCCATCGCTATTTGCGCGGTCCTTAACTTGTTCCCAAGCTTCTGCCCCATATGTCAGCACTGGTAAAATGCACTGATTGTACACTCGAGTGTGGGAAAGCTTACATTTGACAGAGTGGCAGGTGCATTAACATTAGACTAAAAGAACACAAACATTCACTAAACAACCCTAATGCATCACATTTAGCGGCACATTGTTTCGATTGTGGTTGCAAACCTTTCTTTGAAGACGCAAAAATTCTTTCTGGACACAGAAGCCAAACCAAGCGGGAAATTATCGAGGCATTCCACATAAAAAGATTAGGAGACACTTGCGTCAGTCATGCTTCGTTGTCTCTGTTAGATTGCGAATTTCAGTACCTTCGCAATACGTGTACTAATCTGAAGTAATTTTTGTTCTTTGACTTCCATACCCCCTGATATGTTTAACTGATGCTTTTTACCTTGTCATGTTCTTATGCTACGGTTTTGCAATCACCTATATATATGTTCTTCGTTTTAATAAAAATTTAGTTGAGAGTTAGCGCTCGTCCTGTCTGCTCCTTTCTGTGTCCGTGTTTCGATTCGCGCTAGAAGCCAAAATCAGGTAATGGTATGCTTCCAGTCAGGAGCTGGCAATGTCTGCCATGTGCGATCCAACCCACTTTTATTCTTCTGTGAATTTCCTTCTCACTATCAGGGTTCCCTGTGCTGAATCGACCTAGGTAAACGTACTCCTTCACAGACCCTAGAGGCCGACAGGCGATGCCGAACTCTTGTTCCTTTGCCCGGCTATTTATCATTATCTTTGCCTTCCGCATATTAATCTTCAACCAGACTTTTACACCTTCTCTGTTAAGGTCCTCAATCATTTGTTGTAACTCCTCTGCATTGTTGCTGATTAGAACAATGTCATCGGCAAACCGAAGGTTGCTGAGATATTCGCCGTCGATCCTTACTCCTAAGCCTTCCCAGTTTAATAGCTTGAATACTTCTTCTAAGCACGCAAGAAATAGCATTGCAGAGATTGTGTCTCCCTGTCTGACCCCTTTCTTTATAGGTATCTTCCTGCTTTTCTTGTGTAGAATTAAGGTAGCTGTAGAACCTCTGTAGATATTTTCCAAGGTATTTACGTAAGCGTTCTGTACACCTTGATTATGTAATGCCTCTATGGCTGCTGGTATCTCTACTGAATCAAATGCCTTTTCGTAATCTATGAAAGCCATATAGAGAGGCTTATTGTACTCTGCGGATTTCTCGATAACCTGATTGATGCAATGGATGTGATCCATTGTAGAGTATCCCTTCCTGACGCCAACCTGTTCTCTTGGTTGATTAAAGTCTAGTGTTGCCCTTATTCTAATGGAGAATACTTTGGTAAATATTTTATATAATACTTGGAGTAAGCTAATGGGCCTATAATTTTTCAATTCTTTAACGTCTCCCTTTTTGTGGATTAGTATAAGGTTTGCATTATTCCAGTTTTCTGGGACCCTTGCAGTCGATAGACACTTCGTATAAAGAGCCGCCAGTTTTTCAAGCATTATGTCTCCTCCATCTTTGATTAAATCGACTGTTATTCCATCTTCTCGTGCCGCTCTTCCTCGTTTCATGCCTTGGCCCTTCTGACTTCATCGCTAGTTATAGGAGGAGTTCCTGTATCCTGTTCATTACTGTTTCTAATTTAGGTATCCTGACTACTCTGGGTACTGTACAGGTCAGTATAGAATTCTTCCGCTGCTTTTACTATATCTTCGAGATTGCTGATGATATTACCCCGCTTATCTTTCAGTGCATACATCTTGGTTTGTCCTATGCCAAGCTTCTTTCTTACCGATTTCAGGCTGCGTCCATTTTTTACGCCTTGTTCAGTCTTTATGGTGTTATAGTTTCGAATATCCCTTATTTTCGCCTTATGGATAACTTTTAACAGTTACGCGAATTCTATCCTATCTCTTGAGTTGGACACTATCATTTTTTGTAGTTTCTTTATTAGGTCCTTTGTTAGTTGGGAGAGCTTGCCTACTGGTTGCCTTGGTGCCTTGCCTCCCACTTTAATTCGTGCCTGTGAAGCCAACCTAGTCACGGTTTCACACATTAGCTCCATGTCATCGTCATCTTTCTTTTCCAAGGCAGCATATTTGTTTGCAAGTACCAGCCTGAATTTGTCTGCTTTTACTCTTACTGCCTCTAGGTTGACCTGATTCTTCTTGACGAATTTAGCTCTTTCTCTCTTCAAATTGAGGCGAATCCTGAATTTGAAACGCGCCGCATGCCGCGCACATTTGCAGCGCCAGGGAGGCCGCACCTTGAATGGGTCTCTAAGATATGCGGCTAGGAGTGCATTTCCTAAGATCAGAGAAATGTTTTCGTGACTCCCATACTTACAAGTCTTTCCGTTTGTGATACTGCGTAGGGTTCACTATGAGGATGCACAGTATGACCAGCATTGGAGCACCTAAAGAACAAAGGAGAAAAAAGGGCAGAGGCTGTTTTAGGCGTAGACAGCACACATTGTACGCGACTTGTCTTTCTGTTTTCATGCATGGCAGTACAGTCGCGAAAATAACCAGTCCACTGAGATTTGTAACATACTGTTTGCTAAGGCAATGTGCTGTCGCACTACGCAGATGCATTTGCAGTTGCGCAATGAGAAGTGCGTGATGGCTTGGAGGTTTGCCTAATTGTTTCTAAGAATGAAAATTGAGGCTCATATTATTTTGAAATTTAAAATAGATCTTCGAACGGTTTTGGAAACATGCAAGACAGTCGAGCCGACGTGTAGGAAAACTCCGCTCAAAAAGTCCTTGCTTTAAAAGAAGGATTAGACTTGCGCTCAAAACAATTCATCAAGTGATCAAGCTGGAAGATTAGCGCTTCATCCTCAACAATAAATCTTACGCCTTTTCAGTTTCAGTTTATTCAGGTCAGTCAGTTTTGTGCATTTGTATTGGAATATGGAGGAGCTCCCAATTCATAAAGGTGTGTGTGGACTTCTTGTCCGTAAATGAATGGTGTAGTGCATTTTAAAACCAGCAAAGATAAAGTACAAAATTTGAGTAGACTAGCATTGGAAGTGTGTATTGCTACAGTAACAAATAATAACAAAAAGCTACAGACTACATGATAAATATGACAGCGATAAGAAACTCACAAAAATACATAATGTAATGTCAACACTCAACAGCATGAATATGGTAATAGCAAGTGAAATATCATGCACCACACATCAAAAGTTAGCTATTTAACCGAAAATAAAACAATTGTTTAGAAGTACATAACTATGGGGACAACATAATAGGTAGGGTGTTTCGGCGAACACTTTCAAAAATTTTTAGAAATTGCATGTGGCCGATAGCACAATTCTAGTCCATGGCTGGTCTATTCGAAGAGGCGGACATTACTTCGAAATAAAGTTGAAATGCACTATCAAGCAATCAACAAATAAAGAAACTAATTCAGCGTTTGCTAATTACCTTATGGCACATGCTGCAATTTACAAATTGTAGCGGGTGAGACTGCAAGGCATAACCACTTGAAAAGTATCACACCATTCATGAGATATGCGCCGTAACACTTGCGGGAAAAATGCACTGTCGTTCAACTTACCTAACAAAACGTCGTTTTATGTATTGAAGTACAAAAGTAAGGGAATGCTGATGGATTTGTCCGCAAAGTTTGGGAAACAATACCTCGAAACTGGTGTCATCCTGAGAATTCGATCCAAGTGCATCCGCCTTGCGAACTTATAAATTGCAATATGTTCCATAAGGTACCCAGTTGAAAATGACAACAGAGGTTGCCTTCGGTACTGTAGTAACTACAGATTTTCTGTAGTAACTACAGATTCCTGATGGAGCGACAGAATTTTCTGATGTACAACAGACATTTCTTGTTGCGACTACAGAAGTACACTGTGTCGTATGTCTGTTGTTACAACAGAAAGTGAAGCTCTACAACAGATCTTTGTAATACTACAGAAAAATTTGTCATCACAACAGGCACCCTGGTGTGCCAACAGAAATGTTCCCGAAGTAACCCGACAAACTTCTGTAGTGCTACAGAGAGCTGTGAAAATACTACAGAAACCTATAGTTGCAACAGGCCCCCAATTGTCATAACAGAAGTGTTCCTGAAGGAAGGCGACCAACTTCTGTTGTACTACAGAAAAATGTTGTACGACAAAAACCTATAGTTGCAACATGTATACAATGATGGCAACAGAAGTGCTCTGAAATTATGCGATGCGACAAGCTTCTGTAGTGCGCAGTTGAAAAAGACAACAGGAATTCTTGTCGCAACTACAGAAATTTCTGTTGTACGACAGATGTTCCTGACGTTTCTGTAATTGACAGACATTCTGACGTTACGACAGAAATTCTGATGTCGCAACAGGCATTCTGTTGCGAAGACCAAGAGTTCTGAAGTCGCAACAGAAACGTTCTGCGGCGACAACAATTCTGAAGTCGGAACAACAGCTTTCTATCGTGACAGCGACTCTGACGTTACGAAAGCAATTCTGACGTCGCAACAGAAACATTCGGTCGCGACGGCCAAGACTTCTGAAGTCGCAACAGAAGCGCTTTCCGTTGCAGCACTTTAAAATTGTAGGTCAGTTCCGCATCGGTGCTGTACACTGTACTTTTTTCTTGTGCGGTATTCAATCGCGCTACTCTGGAGGCGGCAGGGTTGGTAGCACTGAAACCGGTATTAAAGTCGACGTGGCTATTTGTTATAACTGTGCCGTGACGACGCGGCACCAGCAACGCCCTACCGGCCTTCTCAATATCGGCCGCTGATCAAAACCATACCATCTGCGGGAATGGCTGCGTATCCGTTTTGTTTTATTTGCTAAGATGTGGCACACAGGCCTGTGGACTTACATGTGCGGTTACACTGACACATTAGTTAATTTCCCAGAAATATTTCACAAGCTTATGCGAAGCGGGAAAGAAGTTTTGGGTTGTTCCACAAAGTAGCGTGAAAAGCTGTCTCGCTCGGGTCTCATTAATCTGGTACAGCGCTGCCGTGAGAAGCCAGTATGCTGTCAGAATGAAGACTAATCCACGAGTGTTTATGTAGCTATTTTGCATTGAACACACAAATTATATGCGCACTCAAAAGTGTAAAGAGCGAGAGACAACTGTCAAAATTAGCAGCAACAACCCTAACAGCGTCCCTGGTCACCGTTGTCTATTTCTGAATTGCTTATTCAATATGGATATCGTACAGCATATTCGATGATCTCGCACTCCGCTATGTACCTGTCGATGGTAACAACACTTTTGCTCTTCTAGAGATGCGGCAGTTGACGCGGTAAAGTGAAAGCGCATCTTGGCTAGTAAAATACAAATCGAAACATCAACGCAGACAGCGATTTGTGCTGTAACATAGCCAAAATGTACTCTGACAGGTATGTGCGGCGTGGTGCAGTGATAAGATCCCGGGCTGGAAAGCCGCACGTCCCAAGTTCGAATTCCGATTGGGGGCCGTTTTTTTTTCTTTTTTTTTTTGTACTAATAAATTTACATATCCTTAAACAGGTCTCTGTCAATTTTTAACTAAATATTGATCAGGAACTACAGAACTTTCGACTACATGACGTCACACTACATACGACAGAACTACAGAAACAACGTCCCAAAATACGTCAGACCGAAAATTTCCGGGTGGGTAATAATTTAAAACCATAATTAGTGATTTTGTTCAATTAGTCGATTATGCATTTCAATTTTTCGCGCGAGTAACATCCGCCTCTTCGAGTAGACCAGCTCATGGACTCTAATTGTGCTATCTGCCACAGGCCATTTTTGAAAAAGTTTTGAAAGTGTTCGCTGAAACACCCGGCCGGTGTATAACGGGAGGTTATCCAAAAGGATCAAGCTGAAAACTATGCAGTGTGTTTTCTGTAATTAGTTCATGTCCTCGGTAAAATTAAATTGTGATGAGTAGCAAGTTAGCATGATTTGTGTTAAGGAAAGATGACTCGCAGAAAATGTTGACATGAATAAGGTCGTTAAGTGCCCTGAAAAAGGTGATCCAAAGATTATAATTAACTAGGCTGATAATCACACTAGTCTGTGTTCATAAAGGTGCACAGAGGCATTACTATGGAATGGGCTGACGTTTAATGTTCTGATAGCCTGATAAAGTAATAATGACACTTCTCATATATGCATAGTATATATATATATATATAGTTTGTAAGCAAGGTTGGTGTATTGAAAGAGGATCGACCTTGAGTTATATTATGATGTCAGGTGCCTAACTTGCGTTTTAAGTTAATAATGTACTTTACGTAATTTAAGTGCGAGTCCAATGTTGCTCCCAGAAATGAGCATTCAGAACCAGCATAAATATTGATATTGTGGTTGACATTTCTTGTCATAAATAGTCAACTGCACCTGCTTTAAAGTATGCGCATAACCTTAGACTTCTAAATCTCTTGATAACTCTTACTGACGATCACATCTTTCTTTTTCTTTTTTTTATCATACGTGTCTGGAACGATCCTCAAGCTCAGTTACCAATTCAGTTCTCGCTGGATGATATTGTTGATGCAATCTTCAGCACACTATTCTACTGCAGTCCACTTTAGCGATACCACATATAACAGCATATCGGTTATAACGATGAGTCGACTTCAGAGTATGAACTTATGTATTAGGGCTATGAAAAAAAAACATAACGATATGTTATTCACCGCATATCGGATATAACGATCGAAATTCTGCCTTTTGGGCGGCGTTTTCCATGCAGAGTAATCGCGAAATTTGCGTTGCTAAGTTCCCCCTAACCGAGACGGGGTGAAAAGTTTGCCTACACGAGTTCGCATCAGTGCGATTACCGCGCAGCGTATCTGCCAGCGCGCTGATTGCGAAACCTACGGAAAGCATCGCAAGTTGGTGCAGCGTGCCGCAAGATGGCGCCACCTGCTTAGCGTCCGCGTTGCGGGCGAGCGTCGAAAACGGGGAAATAAATTAAAAAGAAAGGCGAGAAGCGACCAGCGCATGGAGTCCTTTTTTACAATCTCCCTCTCTTCATCAGCGATCGCAGAAACACGCCGCAGGAGCAGCGGTAGGTGGGCCGACAAAGCGCAAAGCTGTGTCGTTTGAGACGAAGCTGCAAGTTGTGCAAGACTCAAAGTACGAGCTCGCGCAGTCTACGATATCGACCAATCTGAAAACGGCGAGCGGCACGATTGTGAAGGCTAGAACCGAACTCTGGGAGCACGTCGCTACTGGCGATAAGATAGACGGTGCTTCGACGGAGGAGTTTCTGAGTGCGCAGGGAGCGCTGCCTCGTTCTGCGAAGAATCTGAGATGAGGCGATCGTTGTCGCGACAAACGGCGGCGTTGTGGGACGGTGGCGACGACAGCAGCGGCAGCGACGGCGGGATTGACAATACGTGGCCCGTCTCTAACACCGACCCCAATGTTCACGCAAGATGCACTGTCGTCGATAGAGTCGCTCACCGATTTCATGCACGCTAAATTATAGCTGCTAGTGTTCGCGCCGCCGCTGGACGCGATGCACACCGCGGTTGTGAGCCTGAAACTTACGTGAAAGCAAGTGCACATTTCCGACTATTTCAGCGCATCTAACGCTCTACACGATGTTTGGAGGTATAAATAAACGTCTAATTTTTCACAGCTTTGTTTCTACAACGTCAATTTCTTTATCGTAAGTGGCAAATCTGGTTCCGGAGCTACAAAGGTATATTCGGCAGCTTTTCGTAAACTTTTTTTTTATGGGAGTCCTGATATAGCGATAATCGGTTATAACAACCGGATTTTTCATTCTTCTTGATATCGTTATAAGTTGCACAATATAAATAACAAGTTTTATGGTGCTTTCACAGGTTCATTTAATTTGTGCACCGCGTATGGCTTAGAATTTCTTCCTTGGCATTATTAGCAATGTGCTGGCAAAAAAATCGTCATGCTCATCAAGCTCTCAAAATGCCACCGTTCTTGCTTGGCGAATATGCAGCGCGCTAAATTTGCTGCCCGAACTACATCGTAGAATTTTATTCCTTCAAGTTCGTGTTCATCTTCTGGTTACAATAAAGAAGGCGTTAACTCTGCCATAATGAATTAAGTTGTGCGAATATTAAGGTGACGTAATGCCGACGGTAGACGTGAGCCGACGCCACATCGAAACCTGAAATAAACAACAAGGAAACGACCCGATGCTGCTAATGAGTCAGCTAAAAATAATTTTTTAACAAGTGAGGAAACGCGAGAACTGGGAAGATATTGGCACGGAGGTGTTTAATGTGTGCCATGAGAAGTGTCATTTCGTATTTGAACAATGCTTAATATCACTGCGAAAGTGCTTCCTCGCAAAGCGCTCCCTTGCGAATACGCGATTCTTTCCAGCCGACTTCAGGCGTGTGCGCGCTGGCTACGTTTCAATGCGTGTCTCGGCTTATGGATTCCACAGCCATGAAAGGCCACGCATCTGCTACTTTCCTTTCATCGTAACCCAGCTGGCGCGGAGACTTTGTCGGTATATTTGGAAAATCTCCTACAGCCTTCTTGCGGGGTCTGTTGGCCGACATCCAAATGTTCTTACAAAAGCGAGAGTTCGCTCTAAGCTGTTCATTTACAGTCGGCTCGACCTTGTGTATTTGCTCTGTCATGAAGAACAAAGAAAATCAAAGGTTCAAGAAGGCACACGGAAACACGACCTACAGCCATTGAGACGCGGCTCTGCTTTTCCAAGCTCCGACGAAAACTGTGAAGTATTACAAGTGACGTCCCTACGCGTCCGCATGTCTGCAGTGCAGATCTCTTTTGCGTGTTTTAAACGAACAAAGCACGGCGTCCAGCGCAAGGAAAACAGCCGCATTAGCACCATCACTGTGAAAGCATGTAGAGCCACCACGGCACCGAGTGATACCCTGTGACACAGGTACAGACCGACGACGAAATGTGAGTTCAACAGTTTTGTCCATGCGCCTGCTGCAGTCCACAAGCGCACGTCGTTTGTTGAAAATTTACACGAGCACTCCAGACAGACAAAACGTGTCTTGCTCCTTGCATGGGGAAGTTTCCCATCTATAGAAAGCATTATTGAGCGCGAAATGAACACTAAGACGACAAGGCTACATATGGTCTCGTCCACGTGTTTCTGCCTTTGTCTTACATTCCGTGTCGCGCTCAATAATGGAGACTTTTAGCGTGTCCGCTATTCCGGCAAACTGGGGCGGTTTGGGCGGATCACCGGATGGTCGGGGGCGTAAACGTGAGCGGCCAGATTGGTGGCGCCAGCTGGTGGTGCAAAGCTCAACCACCTAAACACAAAGCCAATCACTATATTCTTCTTAGCTGGGGTGAAAGTTTTCGACAGCGGCGTAATTGTGAACACAATTACGCCGCTGCCGAAAATGTGCACCAGCAGCGAAGCAGAATAAAGTAGGTTACTGCAATTTTAGCTCTGTGTATGTCTGGTTGAGCTCTACAACACCAGGTGGCTTCACCACTCTGGCTACTCACGTTTACGCCCCCTACCATCCCGTAATCCGCCCAAACCGCCCAATTTGCCCGAATAGCGGACACGCTAAAAGTCTCTAATGTTTTCAGTACTCCGTATACGCACTACGTCCCTGTTCAGATGCTTGTTGTGGTGGCCGAGAGCGACAAACTGCTCGTTTCATGTGCTAGACAGGCAGTTGAAGTCGCATCCTACGTGACGTGTTGAGAAGTATAGCGCACAGGCACCCTATGCTCCCCCGATGATTTGCGAGCACTGACCCCACGCTCCGAAGGCTGCCTTGAGCACGAGGTTGGGCACGTACGCCCCGAGGACGCGCACGAAGCGCAGGTACTGCAGCAGGGACTCGACGAAGGTCCAGGCGAAGGACACGAGCAGGAAGTAGTGGAGCGCTGCCCCCACGCACGTGCAGGAGACCAGGCTGGCACGGTGCTTGGGAAGCGTGGCCATCGCCACGAACGAGGCCAGGGCTCCGACAAGCGCCAGGCATAGGTTGAACAGGATCTGGTGGCCCACCCCTTTGCGCCACTTCCTGGACGGAGACCAAGCAGGGGTGAACAAGGAATCTGAACGCTGATAATTGCGCCACGAGCGAAGAAAACCTGCCCGAGCCTAGAGACCGAGATACCAAACTGACGATCGGCTAGAGGAGGCGAGAGACTGGAAATTGCAATAAAGCTAGAAATAACTGGAAGCAGCATACTTCCGCAAAGAATTACAACATCACCGTGTGTTACCTTGAGCAATGGAAGTAGTACGCAGGACCAGTTCACTGCAACTCTGAAAAACAAGGCGTTCTCACACGAAAACCATCGTGAGTCCGCACTCACCTCGTTCTTACCTCCAGACTATCAGAGGCTACTCGTTCTCTTAGCTAGTTTAGGGTACAGTAATACCACTAAAGTACTTTTCCAGCTCCCCAGGAGAAGCACGCACGACACTTGGGGCTTTTTGACTCCTCGGCCTCGAAAAAAAGAACATTACTGGAATTACTATTGCCATTCGAAAGCCTTCAATGATCTTGAATTATAATCCTGTTCTCGTTAAAGAAGAACCATGACTAAGACGAACTCGAAGTCACTTGTTCTCCAGCATTAACAACAACAACAACATTTAAAAAAAGTACGAGCGACTCCTGCAGCTTGATTCTGCCGGCCTGGTTGACTGATGTGAATTGATCGTCTGCTGGACTTTCAGTTGATCAAGCTCTGGACGACCAGAACTTCACGAGCAACGAGTATTGCTGATGAAGCTGTGCTGCTTCTTTTTCCAGCCGTCAGAGAACCTCCTAAAGGAACACTTAAGCCAACATTTAACCTAAGGAATTATTTTTATGGACTCATTGACATTTCTTTCTCTTTGGGGGGGTGGGGTGGGGGGTGGGGGGGGAGGTAATGTTGGTTATTAGCTAGGAAAAAGAACAAGAAAAATGTTGTTCGTTGAAGCTCGCGATCGATGAGCGGCACGGGTATGTTGGTATTGCGCCACGGATTTCAAGGTGCACTCGCATGTTTGGACCATTTTTGCTCAGAAATGTCATTGAAATTTCTTATCCTGCGTCTTTCGTTCTCATAGAATGGAATATCATCGTTTTTGTTATCGATAAGCAAATAACTATTCCGCAACAGACGTTGTCCAAATTTTATTACATCACGAGAAAATATGCGCGGAAACTTTGTTTCGTTCCTGCGTTTTTTTCACGCCGTAACGCCGACTGTCGTGGTAATTGATTAGTGTAATTTATCGGCAATGCCTAGCAGAACACTACTGCCCAAGAGTTCCTTTAGGAAATGTCACCATAGGTGAGGCTTGGTTTCCGCCAAGCCAGCCGTGGGCGACTATAACTATAGGTGTCGCCAGAATCTAACGCTCTACATTCTATCGCATTGTACGGGTTGAGCTCGAACCGCAGCCTAGTGTAGCAAATTAGGGCTGTCGGCATCGCCATTATGCAAGGGCTACTTGGCACGTGGTGTCGTGAAGCACTTTTTTGTCAGATTTTCGCGGTGTGGATGAACACCGCATGGCGCTTTGTACTAGTGCAACTAAGGCGGCACCGCGTGCACATTCTCAAGAGTATTTCAAGGCCTAAGCCTTTAGTGGCTCATGTCTGTCCGGGCGCAGTCCGTGGTGGACGCAGGAAAGCAGTGATCACCGGAGAGGGGAGAAAGGAGAGGAGGCTCCATGCCAGTAGCGCTGCGCGAATGGGCGCGTGGGAGAGCGCGGACAACGCACATCGGCGACAAACCTTGCAGCCATATGGCTGTGATTGCATCCCATGCTCGCGGTCACGGTGCCGTCCGTTCGCAGAACAGTTCAGACAACAGCAACAGAGTCAGTCATAGACAGGCTTTGGCCTATCGCAGTTTAGCTCAGCAAAGTGTCCATAGATTTTTTTTTCTTACTTCGAAAAGTTTTCCTTAAAAAAAAAAGAGCCCGCGAGGGTTACTAATATGAAGTCACCACACACTAATTACGTGCCAGGTGGAAACTATTTCCAAGAAAAAAAGCAAGCAATGAATTCACTAAATAAAGTAACTAAATAACTTTTTAAGTCATTGAGTTACAAACTGCACATGTTTATGTTGGAAAGGTGGAGGAAATCGCCATTTAAGCCTAGTACCCTGTTGCAACATTTCGAATCCGCCGCACAAACAGAATTAATTGGTTTCGAATCGTCGTTCACGTAGCAGGACGGCGTAAAATGCAGCCGGGTTATAGACCGTTTCATCATGTGAGGAGGATAGGGCGTGCGGCGAGCCTTTCCTCCTCTCTGGCTTGTGCAATCCGGCGCGGCGGTGCTTGCAAGTATTGCTGCCGAGTGCTGCGGAATGATTTCGGGATGTTTTAGACCTTACTCTGAAATTTATGCCACGTCCGTTCATATAATGTCGTCAGGGAAGCCTTTCGGTGCATCGGTAGCTACAGTAGGGGGAAATATGTCTTGGGGGCGCAAAAATGTGACGCGCTTTATCAGCCGCGGTGTACACACATTATCAGTCGCGGTGCGTGTTGTGAACTACTTTGCGTATATGGGTTTTAATTCAACAAAGAAAACAGGTGTCTCTGTATTACCAGCATTAAATGCTGAACCAGCTCACTGTCTGATCGTTTGGCGTAGGGAGTAAAACAAAGCATAAGAGCGCGTGCTCGTGCACGGCCAACCTAAGGCAACCACGAAACATCTAACCGGCAGGCGCTATCAAATATTTGTGATGCACCGGCATCGTTCTCGCGCATTTCAAGTCTAGTAGGCTTGAAATTACTATATGTCTACGCTAGCGTTCCTGCATGAGGCCGATGGCGCTGCTCAACACAGTGGTCACTGCGGTTGGTGAAGTAACACGATACAAATGTAAGCTGTGCGCTTCGGCATTGCCTTTTTGGCCTGTATACAGCCATAATATATGAGAGGTATCGCATAAAAAGAATGCGATGGCTATTTTTAGGACAAAATTTCCGTAATACATGTGTGTGCGTTGTAGACAACGGAACGAACACAACCGAAAAAAAAATTCGGTTATTATCCTCTTTCTCGAAAAAGAAAGAAAACGGGATAACGCCGCAATACGACCTCGCATAGTCACGCCGCACAAGGTTTATAGATATATAACCACTGATGCCGTATGCTTGGACCATGCGGTATATAGAACAAAGATATATGTAATCCAGCACCTACCACTGCTTAGGACGCTCGCGCAGTTCGTAAACAGTCCCTTTGCTGGACAAGCTTAATTCAGACTGTAAGTTATGCTGATATTACTTGCACAAACTGTTTTATTCAGGGACGGAAACCTCCTCCATCGAACCAAGTAGTCACGAAATGTAACCTGCAGCAAACAGTTTGAACGCTTGTCAAAATTTAACATCACAGCTCCTATCGCAGCAGAACGGTATCCACGCTGTTACGCTCGTCGCGTGTGTTTCATGGCTCCTAAACCGCAGCTTAGAACTAAAGGATAATACTGCAATAAGGTCACATAAGTGATTGGAACATTCAGAAATACACAAGATATCTCCGAGGCTGATTCTAGGCTCAAATATGTGCGCACACATTGCGCTGCGTGTTCCGTCCACTTCAACGCCAGCAGAAACTCCGGCCATGACGCCTTAAACCACTTCAGCACGTCGCACAGCACCGTTTACAACGTAGAACACGCACGCCATACTAAACAGACCGCACGAGCGCGAGAACAAACGTCAGAAACTACCGCCGACCTGCCATGCAATACACCGCTGCCGCCCAGGCGCTGCTCATAGGCGGCGCCACTGCGTTCACAATATGGCGGCCCCTACGAAAAAGCGGTGTATACGGCGTCACAAAGCTTCCCGCCTCGCCCCTGCTGCTGAAGTGACTATGCGACCCATCGGGAGGTGCGCACTGTGCCAACCGGAACCAAATCGCGGAAGAGGGCAGTGCTTCGCTTCAGGGCACCGGGCTCCGTCGCAAGAGGCTTGCTCTGATAGCCGCGCTCCATGTAGTGCTGCGTTCGTAATCAGTTGAATTCGAGAAATGATTCGAGGCCAAGTATTTCAGCTTACGTGGCCATTCTGAAATGTTAAAACACGGAACTAGACCTTTGTAAAGATTCCCGTCAACTTTCCAATATGATTATGTGCCATAAAGTTTGTAACTAGCAATTAATACAGCTACGTTAATTATTGAACGGGTTGCTTTAGATTTTCTTGTTAATGGTGTCTGTCTCGGCACATAACTAATGTATAGTGACATTATTAGAGTAACTTTTGTGGATTTACTTTAAGTGTTCGAACTAAAGAAGAAGTACACTCTAAAGCGTAATGAACGATTTGGTGTATCCGTATCAAGTACAGGCCGCGGCGGCCGCATTTCCACGAAGGCGAAACGCAACAACGCCCGTGACCCGTGCAATAGGGGTGCGTTACAGATTCCCTGCTGGTAAAAATTAATCCGGAGTCCCTCGCCACGGCATGCCTCATAATCAAATCGTGGTTTTCGCACGTAAAAACTACAGAATTCAATTTGGTGTGTCCGTGAGTGACTGGTCCCTTCGGGACACGTATATGACAGGTT
Organism: Dermacentor andersoni; assembly: GCF_023375885.2. NCBI lineage: Eukaryota > Metazoa > Arthropoda > Arachnida > Ixodida > Ixodidae > Dermacentor > Dermacentor andersoni. The sequence goes on from NC_092814.1 coordinate 342,504,455, forward strand.
GCTCATAAAGTTCTCTCGTCATAATGAACTTGGTAGTGGACGGAACGCTTTCATTCGTTGGCTGACAGTGCTGTGTGAAACATGGCCCAGCGTGTGCTAGGTAGTGTTTATGGGGCATCGCTAACGTGCTTTTTGTGCTGTACAGATTTCTGGTGCTTGTATACTACCCGTCTCTTTTCCATAATGCGGAATCATCTTTTCGCGCTTAATCAGTGCATATAAAAGGTGATGAAGCCGGTGTTGTGATTTTTGAAAATTTTTGCACGACTAGGTCAACCTACGGTCATCATCATCCCCACCACTACAACTAGCATAGTATAGTCCAGGGTTCGACGGAACACAATCTGGCGAGGGGTGTAATTTTCCTTGTTGACAGTAAACAAACACTCGCCAAAGTTTGAAAAGAAAAACGGAGTTTATGACGTTTCGAGTCCCTAAGGGTCTCTTGTTCACATAAAAGCGACACAAGTTGGGCCGTGCCTTATATACTCAATATGGCGCAGCGACCTGGTGTATATTTCTGGTAGATTTCCACGTGTCCGATATAGTGCGAGATGCGTGGACTGGCAAAGCTTTGGCTACCTACACGCGGCCTCCAAAAACTTTCCTTCGTTACGTACACGACTATTTCTACGTGATCCACAAGTCAGAAGTGCAACGGTTTCTGGACCACCTGAAATGTATTGAACAGTCTATCATATTCACGGTTGAAGAAGAAAGAAACAGACGGATTGCCTTCCTCGACGTCTTTGTACAACGATCTTCCGGAGGCTGCTCTACAAGTGTATATAGGAACATTATGATTGTATTGCGTTTGATGTTACACTGACGAACATAAGGAACAAGACGCGGACGTACGTTGCGTAAGTTGCAGACACGAAGCGCAATACAATCATGAACGTCCTCCAACTAGCACCGTTCATTGCTTTACTAAATGTATATAGGAAGCCCACACATTCGGGCAACTACCTCAGCTTTGCCTCGATTTATCCCAAGGGGCACAAATCCTGTGTGGCGGCTTCTTTGTTCAGGAGTGCGTCCCGTCTTTCCTCAGACCAGTCCGCATCGACGGCGGGATTTCAAAAAGCAAAACAATTATGCATATTCCACGCACTGTGGGAATCGATGTAAGCGAAGCTTTCCGTGCTGGATGCTTTGATTGACGATAATGAGCGGTGATGTTGACGGCCAAAGCTTAATTTATTCAACATTTAGGCTAACACGAGAGTAGTATGTTGATGCTATACGTTACCTTGCGTGCGTCACTGCTGTTTGTCTGCGTAGCACACAGAACACAGAGGGAAAGGTGTTTGCGTGAGGCGTTGTTGTGCGCTATATTTTATAACTTCTGAGAGGGTTGAGCGTTGTCATTTCCTCACATGTCACATCGAATTGTGGCAGAAGTATTAAACTTTAATTGGATAATGGGGCTGTACGTGCCAAAACCGCACTTGGATTATGAGGCAAGCCGTAGTGGTGGACTCCGGATTAATTTTGACACTGTGATGTTTTTTAACGTGTCCCACAATCTAATTGCACGGGTATTTTCTATTTCACCCCCGTTGAAATGCTGCTGCCGTGATTGGGATCAAATCCACGACCTCTAGCAATGCCATAGCCGCAAAGCTAATGCGGCGGCCACAGAAGTGTTGATTCGACGGTCGACCGCTTCAGTAGTGTTTCCTGGACCCTGCGGTGCGCTTTAATTAATGCGGCTCTGCTTCTACATGCTCTGCGTAAGTTGCCTGCTTGACGTATTTGCATGGCGTTTATTTTTCAGAAATAGCAGCAATGTACTGTACCGTACCTTGAACTTAAGCTTATCCTGTTTCCCCGCAGCCGCTCTCGTACAGTAGGGGAGTTTCCTTGCCTTCTCACCTCACGTCCCCCTCTCTTATACTGTAACTGCCTCTTCTCCCTCTCATTCTTCTCTCTACAGTTCTATATGCGTCCCCTTTGCCATGGCACGTTAGTAGAAAGGGAAGCGCTGCAGTTTCTTCAATGCTTCTGAGGGGAGTCACAGATAATTACAGCTGTCAAGCGGCTAATATGGCAACGGCCAGGGACCTCCAGAAGGCATTGTGCATATTCGACGTCGTCGGGTGAAAACGAGTTTCTCCCGTCGCCTTTTCTCTCTTACTCGCGCTGTCATCTATATACACTCTCTGAACCACCCTCCGACGCGCTGTGCGCGACAGCAGCAGCAGCAGCAGCAGTGGGAAAGTCGAATGAAGAGGCAAAGAATGCTTCGCTTTAAATCTGATCTCGCAAGTAATGGCTACCCTCGCCAACTTCTACGTCAGCAAGAACGCCGCTCCACAGAGCCTCCCAGAACCAAACTGCCGCATCGTTTGGAAACTGCACCCATTCCCTATGTTCCCAGCATATGGGAAACGCTGGCAAGAGTTTTAAAGAATCATGACATACAAGTCGCACACGTGCCATCATACAAATTGCGAAGCCAGCTCGTACGCGTGAAAGACCCATTTGGACATGAACCTCACCCTGGAGTGATATATACGATAGCTCGTCAAGACTGCCGCGCATCGTACATCGGATAAACAGGCAACTTCAGACGACGTATCAAGGAGCGCCAAAATGATGTAGCTAAGGGACACACCGCCGCCAACGCGCTAGCTGAACATCACCTCAACACGGGTCAGAACATTGACTGGAATTCTGCGACTGTCATCAACACGGAAAACTCACTATCATACCGCCTTCTTTTGAATCATTAAACCAGTCGACGCCTCTCACATTAAATCGGACAGGTGGAAATCTACCAGAGCTATACACCAGATCGCTGCGCCACCTACCATGTATATAAGGCACGGCCCAACGTGTCTCGCTTTTATGTGAACAAAATAACCGTAGGGGACTCGAAACGTCATAAACTCCGTTTTTTTTTTTCAAATTTGGCGAGTGTTTGTTTGCTGCCAAGAAGGAAACTAGCATAGTCAGTGCTGTCAACAAGTCGTCAAGAAGAGGTCCACTGGCACAAACAAGCGGTCGCACATATGGTCTATGGGTTGGGCAAAACAGTTTCTCTCTCTAGTAAGAAATTTACAGCACCACTAGCGCCAGAGTCACTCCCGTTTTATATATTATGCAGGCACCGCGACGCAACCTGAACTCTAAAAAAGAACGAACAACATATATCTACATGGCATATACCAAGCAGGTGCTGGCTCCTGTAATTCAACGCCTCGCATCTTGCATTGCGTCGTTGCGCTTTTGTATTAGCATGGCGGTAAACGTATAGCCCTGCATGTACTTGCAAGTATTCTTACATAGAATAGTTCGCTGACGCTGGTGCTATGAGTTCTCAAGCCTGCTACTTGACTTGTGCATGCCCTCTTTGCATGACACGGAGTCTCGCGCTTGACAAACTTCTCAAAAACCGTGCGCGAGCTCATTGACTGTTCTGGGTTACTAGCATCGTTGGAGTTTTGGGTTCCGTCATTCAAAACCAGCAGGTTCCCTCTATCTTGCTTCATCACACAGCTGCAGCAACTGTACAATACCAGTTCATCTGACATCGATATATTCAATGGAGTGTGTCTGTACAGCTTGGCGCACCATACTTTCAGCGGTTCAATTTCTTAATATCCTTACACAAAATAATGCTCCGTACCTTTAATTTATTACGTTTATGCTGGTAATGCAAAAGAGTACTATATCAAAGGCGCTTCAGATGCTGGCCAATACTGAAATAAAGAATAGTGTCTATCTACTCTGCAAATACAATTCATTCCGAAGTAACTTGAAGACAAGCGTGTTTTTGTTTTTCGTTTCTTTGTACTGGCGTATAACCATAAATATACTACTTCGTTTATAATGGCAGTTCAACCTGAGAAGGACGTAATAGCCGACGAAAAAGCATAAATGCAGGTGGCACCTCATAACCTCCAGCATTCAACGTTAAAGGACAGATCACCAACAATTTTCAGAGTTTGCTACTCACTTGAAAAAAATGTATGTGAGAACCACCATGAACAGGCCTAAGCCTGACAGGGCTACTCCGATTAAGGTCAGGTAGCTGAGAATGGCATCGTGCACATTTCTTCCGCTCCGGCTTTTGTCGTATTTCTGCAAACATGTAGTAATTATCAGCAGTGTTCCTGATAAAAAAACTGCACATGTAACAGTACAATACGGTTTTGGCAGACTTAGGCAGAGGCAAAATAATAAAGCAAGTTTTTGAGAAGCCGGTTGATAGTTTAATAGGTCAACAGAGCTCCGCTGCTAATTGATTGAACGTTATTGGAAACATCACTTTTTACTTCAAATCAATATTCGCAGCACCTACATAGGCACTAATAGGGTGCACCTATTTTTGATAGAGCCATTAATTATAGTAGCTGCATTATTTTGCGATATCCACGTTTTGTTATCCAGGTATCAAAACAATTCCACTTTTGTATAAGGCACTGATTTTGGGACATATGCCTTCATTTGAATACGTCGATGGGGGGAGGCAGTGAATTGTTCAAAGTTTCATAAAGCTCTGTAGAAGTAGAATTATATTAATTGCGCTGTGAATTCATGTCCTTGATTCAAGTATTTTCGCAAAAAAGTTCAGCGGCTGTTGTGAAGATATAAAGTAGAGACTAATTCTACTGAAAAAGCAGGACCGCGACGTTGCGGTTGGTACTCACAAATAGCACGGCGAAGCTAGTCAAGTGTGTGCAGTTGCACTGGTGGTATCCGTGCGCATTCCCAAGGTACTCGCATCCATCGCCAGACCACGAACCAAATCCCTTGTTTCCGTTGACATCCCAGAATACGCATTCAATTTCATCGGGAGCGATGTCCTGGAAAACAGAAATCCAAGAGTTACGTTTAGATAAACCTTGACTCTCTGGGGGTAATCATGCAGAATAAGACACGTCTTATATATATAAAAGGGAACGTGCGAAGGGGTTTTCTAAAAGCTATATATTAAGGCCGAGACGTGAGGCTTTGATTCATTTAACTCAATCATCGCCGACAGCTGTCAAGTGCAAGGATTCCAATGTGGTTGGATGAATCGGACTGTCCAGTCGGCAGCATAATGTGTGTGTATGCACGCACTGTCATAGAACTCAACGCGCTTTAAGTAGCCGAGCATCCGATACTGAGCAACCGGCTAGACCGCGTGTTTATCTCCCAATAATGTTTCAAAACCTGCATGATATCCCACATATATGCTCACTACAGCCGAGCACTATTACCAATTGAATCCCTCTTCGGTTCACGCAAGTAGGCACATAATTTCACGGCGCTATTAACTATACGAATTTGGTACGTTTTTGATGTAGGAGGGAAGGTTTAGCACTGAAAGTAGTCGCTCGCACAAATAACCATGGCGTAGTCGTTGCAACGTTCGATTTCAGTCGGGATGATCGTTAGTTTGAATGCGGGTATCGCTGATGCGTTATCTTTTCTTGCCTCAGGGTCGTGCCGTCTCTCAAAAGTACTGCGACAAATACGGTCGGCCCATTTCCTAGTCCGTAACTGTACGATTCGTAGTAAGATAAGTACTTAAGTTGTTGCAGACATTAACATTCACAAGTTTCCCTTTTCCGCTTATACAAGGGTGATAGCGCAGTGGGCCTGTTAGGAAGGGAACGTTTTATTTCTAGAAAACCCGTTATTCTCAATTACAAAATTCCTCCCTTGCATTCCTTTCCTTAGAGCCGCGATTTCATCGGCAATTCGATGACCGCATTGCACAGTTCACAGACACAATTTCTTTTTTTCTCAGCACTGAACTTCCGTTGTAAAAAGGGATAACAATTGGTCTGCACATCTGAAAAGCCACTTATTGGCATCTTGTTTTGGAAGGTTCTAATGAAGCAATAGAGCAAGCAAAGTGTAGTTTCCGCTCAGAGAAAGAAAGAACACCAATGTCTAAATACTATGAGCGCTTCTGAATACTACAGGTTTAGTTGTCGTGATGATCCAAGAGGATGAGAAATACCGGACAGATTGCAATTGCTCGTCTGGACACCACAGAGAAAACCGCTCCTAAAACTTTCGTAGCGAATAGCCAGCGACCCACTACTGAATTAAGAAATACCATCAAGACAACATTGCCATTATATATATGCCAGATGATTCCCTAGTGTTGTCCAGTACGAAAAGGTAACCGGAGAACGGTGAGAAGGAAGCAAAGCATTTATTGGTGCCTAAGCGAAGAAATCAGCACTTTTTTTAGAAACAGCTTTCGAGTTTAGAGAATGCTCCTTTAGGAGTATGCTCCTAAAGGAGTATTCTGGCAGAATATCGCGGACGTGCGCATCCATGGACGGCAGAGTGCTAGAGTTTGAAGATATTTCTTGAACTACGGGCGCACAAGTGAGCAATCAAGAAGCTTCATATTCGACCTGCGCGGAAAAATACAAGTGCCTGCAATGTGAAAAAAAAAAAGGCTGAGGATTAAAACATGACGGCTACTATAGGAGCACACTAACTGTTTAGAAGTGTTTTTTTGCACCGGAAATGGTAAGCTTTCTCGCCTGGTTCCAATGTCTTGGTCTCGCGGTCTCATGAATTCTCAAGAAGGGCACCAGTGGAAAACAGCAGGGATTTTTCGCCTCTAAAGAAGAACGTTCCATAGTATTTCGGGACGCACATGCGACACAAATATCTTCTGAGTGATTTGACGCTTTTCTCTCACATCGAAGCCGAACTGGTCATCATAGAATTATCGTTTCAGACCAGATCTCTCACTATTGTGGAAAGGCAAGGTCTCTCTCATTGATAACATGCAGAATACTATTAGTAGAATATGAGCTTTGCGGGAGACGTTCTTTTTTTCATTTTGTCAGTTTGAACATTTTGCGCTTTCTTTTCAAACTGAGGCTACACCGAAGCATGAGTTGTTTTCTATTTGTTCTAAGGCGGTCTTTAAGTATATCGTCACCGTTGATCATTATCTATATCGCACTTATGTGTATCCCGAGAGCCCATCTATAATGAACAACGCACGCCTAGTGCCGACCCATCTACGCCAGAAAATATAGTCCGCCATTATAAGGCAGAAAGGATGGCACTAGAGGAACACTTACACACGTCTGCCGAAAGTAGAAGCTGAATCTGGCATCGGTGGTGGTCGAAAGTGCCGCACCGTCGTCCGTGTCGTATTTGACCTGCAGTACGGAGGTGCACACTTCGTATGCTGCAGCCGCGTTTCCGTCGTTTACTTCGACCTCAGATTCGTTGTCCCTTGGAGCCATCTCCTGGAACAGCGCGCTGTCCTGCGTCAAGGCAATGGCTAGGCGCGGCACGGAAGCGTTGGCTTCGGAGAGCATGAAAGCCGCGTCGGTGCCCGTGGTCAGGCTTTCCGGGTCGTTGAAGTTGTACCTCGAATTGTCTCGCAGGTGAATGGCGATGCCTCGAGCAGCTTCTGCGCTATCCACCTTGCCCAGTGCCACGGAACCACTGATGACAATGGTGAGCGAGGAGAGCCCTGCAGAGGCATCCTCTATGGCTGCGAGGATTCTGCGATAAGCGAGCGATGGGCGTGAAGGACCCGATCAGAACGTTATGTGCTCTTTTTGACTGAGGAAGCAAGCCTATGGTAATAGTGCACTTGAGTTTTATGATCCAGAAGAAACACTTCAAGCAGTTTATACCTTTTTGAAGACGTCAATACTTCTTGTATGTGCTCCGCAAATCAAAGGCGTAATCGCTTGTGTTAAGTCATGCAAATATCACGCTTCACATGTGTGTGAACGATGTTCCTCGCATGATGCACGAGCATTTACGGGAGCATTATGGAACTTGCGCATTGGATTTCGTTGAACGCAAGGTCGGCACAATTTCTTTTCCCAGAAGAGTTCTGAGTAAAATAATTTACTTTCATTTCTAGCCATTCAGCGTCGCGTTATTTAATCATTTTGAAACCTATTTTTCGTGTATCGTTATCTTAAGGCGTTCATAAAATGATAAAAACTGGAATGCACATCGAGCACAAATATATGGTTGAAGCTTAAATCGACAATTTATCAAAACGATGAGATGGAGGGCATCTCCTCCAATTTTCAATAGAGCGAAAGGAAAAATGCACATAATACAAACACCTGATGCCGTTTGTTTCATTTGAGGTGTATTCTCCCTGCTTACAGCTTTAAATAGCTCTTTTGCTCCTACCCCAGGCAAAGTTCTACTAAAAACTGGGTATATATATATATATATATATATATCTGAATGACCCCGCTGCCTTCTCCTTTCTTTCACTGTACTAAAGCCTTATTGCTAATTTTATTAGGAAATCTTTCGCGACAAACAAATCGCAAGTTAGAAAAAGCAACGAGAAAATGAGGGGTAAGTGATGAAACAACCTTCCTATGGTCCCTTATTCTTTCTCACAAATAATTTCTCTCGGTTTCACGGAGTGTTATTAATATGTGAGAGATATGGATGAATTTTTTAAATCTGCGCAATGCGGCGTCTTTGCACTATTTTTACATTTCACTTAGGTATGAAACTGAAAATGTTGACCTCATGAACTACATGTATACATTCAAACACATGTGCAACGCATAAATAGTCTCCTTGAACAGACGCAATAGATTTATTAACATTGGTTGCATTAAAATAAACAAAAATGATTTAGTGATCCATCAGAGCATATCTTTCGTTTAAGCCCCAAGTTTCTGCAATCATGAAAATTAGACGATAAATATTTTGTGTGTCTGCGGCAGCATGAAACCGTGAAATAATGGCATGGCAGCTGTTGAAATTATTCTCTATCATCAGCAGCATGGCGCATGCCTCAGTCATTATTCTTTCAAATTTCAGATATGCCTTTGTCTGTGTGGGTGTTGTTTTGTCTGTCTGTTTGTGTGTGCCATATCTGACAGATATGGACGACATGGCGTTCGTTCGTTCGTGTGTGTGTGTTTGAGAGAGCGAGAGAGAGCGTATGTGCCTCATATTTGAATAGCACTATGCCCCCGTTAGGCAGAACCTTAACAGATTTGAGGAACTGTCAAGGTGTCGAAATAAAAGCTAGCCCCGACCTAAATCTTCCTCTCAATCAAGACTTTTGCTTTGTAGATGAGTAAAGACTGATATACCGGAAGAGGTGCTATTAGGTTATTTACTCGCTTCGCGCGATGACTCAATTCTTATACTGAAGTCCAATGATACATCATGTTATTTATTTATTTATTTTAGTTGCAAGACATTGAAATAAATAGCTTTAAGTATTAGTACAACTCGACATATCTGGTAGATTATCTGAAGTGGACATTACTTGCACTCAAGCCGCAATGTTGAGCAAAATTGATCAGGAACGTTCACTAATCAATATTTCTCTTTATTCACTTGAAGACACATGTTAATTTGCGAAATTGAAGCCTACTAGAAGTAAAGTTATTTATACTTAGCAAAAATCTAAGGGATAGCCCCCCCCCCCCCCATCTCAAAATGTCCTTCCCGAAATTCTGGCATATATGACATAGACTGGCGTTACACTTAAAAGTTTGCGAAAAGCCTCGCTCCAGAAGTTCAGGGCAATATTACCTGCAACGCCAATGCATTTTTAGCAGATTTTAATGAAGGATATCTCGAAACAGAGGCAGTTTCACAATTTTTGTTTAGTACAATCGACTTCAGTGTTACGCGGTTTCATTTCTGCAACGTGTCATTGGCCGTAATGTGAACGTAAAGTGCATTACATTATCTTTTCTTTGGAAACATGAACATTGTGATTTAACACGCCTGTATTTTCTTCCTGTTCTACAAATTCACCTAAAATTACGGAACAAGTGTTAACATTGACAATTCTTTAACAATTTGTTTGAACTAAACAAACAGAACCATGTGGTATAAGTGCAAATTCATGCATCTGCGATCACCTTTACGTGGTCACGAAAAGTTTGAGGTAGGCTTGGGCCATTTTGTATGGACAATCAGGATTCGCATGCAAGCAGATCAGTGAACATCCGCGCAACCATTTCATGAACTAGTTTCCTTCACAGCATGCTACTGGTGCCCCGTACCTGTTTGTGGAGTTGCCAGAACGAGACTGTTGAAGTGCCTGGCTGTCAGCCTTGAATACGTGGCTGATTGTTGATGCAATGTCCGTTGCTGTCTGAAAAATAAAGTAGACCCGGGCAGTAATAGACCTCTAGGGAAAAAAACGACGGATGTAATTTTGAGTGCCAAGAAATGGAGTTTGCCTTGTAAGCCACATTTTTTAATTTCAAACCTTAGGACGTCTCGCTTAAAATACTCGTTTTCAAGTACTTCGCAAAAAGGACGGCTCACTTGTTAGAGCATGCGGTGATCTGAGAAAACAACGCAAAAAGATCCCCACTTGAAGTAAATCGAACGTAACAATGTTCCCTGCTGTTAATCCAAAACAACGTAAAACACGTACGCTTTCACGCGTAAGAAGAAGCTAGCGAAGAAACTTTTTTTTTTTTACTGTAGTAGCGAGACAGCCTTCAACCATCTTCTACCTCGCTTTGTCGAAACTTGTGCTGAATGCACCAGAACATGTCGGGCCGAAGCAAAGGGACACCAAAAAGCAACATTGTAGATTACTATAAACTCGTAGCGCGTTCTTTCAAAACTGCAATATTTCATTTCTTTAGGGAAAATGGTTATTACTAGTAGAGGATAATAAAGTTATCCTTCTGGTATTCATAACAAAACCTCAGCCCCGATAATGTGACATCACTGATTTCGAAGCTTTTTTTCCGGCATTTGAGATGTTGTTGCGCAGTCAAAGTTCCCGAAATACGCTAGGCGCAGTATTTCGTTCTTACATAACGCCACGGTGTCTTTCCATGCCAATAAACAATAAACTAGACGCAGCATAGACACTGTCCGATACCCGTGACGTCCCGGTGCGGGAAGTTCGGGTGGGACCGTTGACGACCACGCTTGGTTACCACTCGTCTTGTGTGGCTCACCACGCCCCCTCTCACGGTAAGAAAGACACTTTCGCTATTAGGGAAGCGCAATTTACTAATAAAAGTAAACTTGAATACATCCCCCCCCTATTCAGTGTCTCTTCAACGCCTCAAAAGGACACAGCGGCTATAACGGGCGTAGTAGCGCGGGGCTCTTAATAGCTTTTCTAACCCTTAGGTGCATTAATACTCTCGACACCAAGCTCCAGCACGTGGAGTCTGGGAATTGGTAATGCCGCTTCATACAGCTTCCTGCCGCTTCGTTCCTTTATGGGTTAGAGTCCAGCTTCAGTTGTAGGTGGCGCTGGTCTTGCTGTGAGCGGCGTTATTTTACCGCTTCCGCGAAATTCGCTTTTGAGACAAGTGTCTTCACGCCCCGCTTATCCCGCAAGGAATGTATCCCAACTACTCGCCAGGATGGGATTGTTCCGTAGGAGGCAAAGAAAGAGCTCCAAAGAAAGATTACAAGGGAATAAGTGTGACAAGTCTACTGCAGCTGTAGAGAAACGCCTGTATGGATAGCACTGTTTCCTTCACGGTAGTGTTGGTAGGAATGAATCAATGCTATTAATCGCAAGGCCATCCATCCATCCATCCATCCATCCATCCATGCCATCCATGACAGCCTTCCATGCCAGCCATCCATCAAGCCATGCACTTCCATCCATACTGCACTGCACTGCATGCCATGCCATGACATCCATGCCATGAAATGAATGCATTCCATGGCCTTCCATGCCATGCCATCCATCGCATGAATCCGATCCATGCCTGACATGCCATCCGAATGCATCGCATCCATCCATCCATCCATCCATCCATCCATCCATCCATCCATCCATCCATCCATCCATCCATCCATCCATCCATCCATCCATCCATCCATCCATCCATCCATCCATCCATCCATCCATCCATCCATCCATCCATCCATCCATCCATCCATCCATCCATCCATCCATCCATCCATCCATCCATCCATCCATCCATCCATCCATCCATCCATCCATCCATCCATCCATCCATCCATCCATCCATCCATCCATCCATCCATCCATCCATCCATCCATCCATCCATCCATCCATCCATCCATCCATCCATCCATCCATCCATCCATCCATCCATCCATCCATCCATCCATCCATCCATCCATCCATCCATCCATCCATCCATCCATCCATCCATCCATCCATCCATCCATCCATCCATCCATCCATCCATCCATCCATCCATCCATCCATCCATCCATCCATCCATCCATCCATCCATCCATCCATCCATCCATCCATCCATCCATCCATCCATCCATCCATCCATCCATCCATCCATCCATCCATCCATCCATCCATCCATCCATCCATCCATCCATCCATCCATCCATCCATCCATCCATCCATCCATCCATCCATCCATCCATCCATCCATCCATCCATCCATCCATCCATCCATCCATCCATCCATCCATCCATCCATCCATCCATCCATCCATCCATCCATCCATCCATCCATCCATCCATCCATCCATCCATCCATCCATCCATCCATCCATCCATCCATCCATCCATCCATCCATCCATCCATCCATCCATCCATCCATCCATCCATCCATCCATCCATCCATCCATCCATCCATCCATCCATCCATCCATCCATCCATCCATCCATCCATCCATCCATCCATCCATCCATCCATCCATCCATCCATCCATCCATCCATCCATCCATCCATCCATCCATCCATCCATCCATCCATCCATCCATCCATCCATCCATCCATCCATCCATCCATCCATCCATCCATCCATCCATCCATCCATCCATCCATCCATCCATCCATCCATCCATCCATCCATCCATCCATCCATCCATCCATCCATCCATCCATCCATCCATCCATCCATCCATCCATCCATCCATCCATCCATCCATCCATCCATCCATCCATCCATCCATCCATCCATCCATCCATCCATCCATCCATCCATCCATCCATCCATCCATCCATCCATCCATCCATCCATCCATCCATCCATCCATCCATCCATCCATCCATCCATCCATCCATCCATCCATCCATCCATCCATCCATCCATCCATCCATCCATCCATCCATCCATCCATCCATCCATCCATCCATCCATCCATCCATCCATCCATCCATCCATCCATCCATCCATCCATCCATCCATCCATCCATCCATCCATCCATCCATCCATCCATCCATCCATCCATCCATCCATCCATCCATCCATCCATCCATCCATCCATCCATCCATCCATCCATCCATCCATCCATCCATCCATCCATCCATCCATCCATCCATCCATCCATCCATCCATCCATCCATCCATCCATCCATCCATCCATCCATCCATCCATCCATCCATCCATCCATCCATCCATCCATCCATCCATCCATCCATCCATCCATCCATCCATCCATCCATCCATCCATCCATCCATCCATCCATCCATCCATCCATCCATCCATCCATCCATCCATCCATCCATCCATCCATCCATCCATCCATCCATCCATCCATCCATCCATCCATCCATCCATCCATCCATCCATCCATCCATCCATCCATCCATCCATCCATCCATCCATCCATCCATCCATCCATCCATCCATCCATCCATCCATCCATCCATCCATCCATCCATCCATCCATCCATCCATCCATCCATCCATCCATCCATCCATCCATCCATCCATCCATCCATCCATCCGTCCGTCCGTCCGTCCGTCCATCCATCCATCCATCCGTCCGTCCGTCCGTCCATCCGTCCATCCGTCCATCCGTCCGTCCATCCGTCCGTCCCTCCGTCCGTCCGTCCGTCCGTCCGTCGTATTTTTCAGTCCATTTTGTTCACCACGATATTCGTGGATTTATGTTGCTCGATGATTCGTACTCACCTTGAGGTGTTTCTAGGCAACTCGGGAAGGTTGCGCACAGTGAAGGCTTCCATTTTTATGCTCTGATACAAATGGTTTGCGCGCTTTCGCTGGACGTCAGCACTGTTTGACAAAATTTTAACCTATCAAAACATCTGTAAAGTGCAGAATACTCAACGTACCTGCATCTTCGAGATGACGAAGCGCCTCGATTTTAGTATAAATCATGCAAATTCACGCTCATAGAGGTCAGGCTGCAATTTAATATTGTCTGCTCGAACCTCAGGTACAAAGCGTGGCGCTAGACTGTTTGCGTGAACCCCCGAAAATGATACAGAAACACAAACATACACCTTTGAAAACATTATTCTCACGCAAGAATACCTCCGCGCCGACGGAGTCAAGTGCGACAAATACGTGTTCGAAGTGGCCCGAAAGACGTCTTGTGAGGGGCGACCACCTTTGTCACGCTGGAGACTTCTTTCGCTAGTCACATGACGAGACTGTGGCACAACATTCTGTACCGTCACAATAAAATTTCGGGTGACACGCGCAATGGTAAATGTCGCCAAGTAAGAAGCAATATAAATACTTATTAGGGATCTGCATAAGCTGCATAGGGTGCATAAGCCATAATATCGTAATAACTTGATACTTAAACATTATCAATAAGGAAGGTTCACCTCATTGGGTGCTAACACGGTCAGGGACAAGCGACTGTGATCATCATCACATGTACATACCCGTCCAATTACCGGTCTATTTCATCATTATTAATCGCAACAATTATAGTAGTTATTTCCAATCCAAACGATGAAATTAAGAATGTCTTTTTTCTTTCTTTTTTCAATTGAAAGCTAAGCGAGGAAAGGGCCAGGCCGACCCTTCGATTTTCCAGCACGCGGCGCGTCAGTAGCCACCAAAATGACGGCGCGTCAAAACCACTCCGGAGAGCGCGTTCTGCCTAAAAGCCGTCGCGTTTAGTGGAAAGAGCACGCGGCACCAGTTACCTACTTGGACTTCGATGGCGCCGGCGGAGACAATGTTCTCGAGAGTCGTCGCCACGTACAGGACGTCCTGGGCGCCCAGGCTCCCGCTGTCGGCCGTGAGCTCTCGGAGGCGTTCGGCAGTGGGAACCATGGTCGCGTTCGTCACCACCTCCTGGTTTCGGAGAGAATGTATACGGTATTCCGCGTTTAGAGAGAGAAAAAATTTGGTTCGCTGAATTCCTTTTTTTTTTTCAGGAACTGTCAAACTCTCGTGCCTTTGGTAAACGAGAGCTTGCTCAGTGTTGCCGTAAATATGGCGCACCGCAGGGTCTCTCCATATTCGTATATGAATGCTTGTGATCGTAGTGAACGTTATATCGTTCCATAGAGTCCATAGTGATCAATCAACACGGTGAACGCGTTAAAGCGTTATGCTCCGCCATGGGAGCCTTGTTTCGAATTTCGTTTTCTTTTTGTTATTTCAATGGCGCGTGCGTACGAGCGCGCGCGCGCGTGTGTGTGTGCGCGGGAGGTCTGTGTGTGTGTGGGCAGGGGGGGGGGTCGGGGGGGTGCTAGAAACGTTGGCATCACCACCATTGTCTTAGCAAGGTTCTTAGCTGAATAGGTAAGCTCACACTTACATAAGAAAGGTTCCGTTCGATCGAAAAAAAAAATGTTTTGTTCCCTTTTTCTTTCTTTTTCCAGGACGCCTGGAACATTGTCATCCCTTGAAGCGGGCAACAAAGGTTCCGCATAATAATTCGTGAAAATTTTAACTCACTCCATCTTCAGTGATAACAGTTATCACAATGTAACAGAAATAAGTTATAAATAATTTAGAACAATTCTACATGTATTAAATAAAAATCATGAGGATGTGGTCGATGATTAATTATGCGGTAGCTATAGGATTGCTGCCAAGTAAGAAGCCATCTAAGCGCCTGAATCAAACCGAGTTAACTAACAATTTTCTGAATATGAGTACAAAATCCGTTGCTTGAGAGCTTTTTTTTTGCGTGATGCAATATTTCACAGAATGGTTGGATTACCGAAAAACAATACAAAGCATTTCAGCTAACGACCGTGGAGACGTGAAGTGATGCCACCACAACTTGCCAGAGAGAGGTTCCGGAGGTTCAAGGTTGTGTCAGACGCAAGACGCTCGCACGTTCCTTGCACGTTGCCCCAGTAGGCGCCCGTTGTGAAGTTGCCTTCGCAGCGCCTTACTGCGGGTTGACCGTCACCTGTAAACAGAGACGGAAGCGAAGCTTCACAAGCGCGCCTTTGCGGAGGTTATGAAAGAATATTTGCATTACATTGAATTTAAACGTCGCTGAGCATTCGAACGAAAACACAAGGCAGCCAATCGCAGTCCGTTGAAAATACCGAAAAATGGGGGTTAATTAAGATCAGCATGTGGCTCGTTTCAACCGAAAAGTGCGCCAAATCTTATGGCCAGTGAAAAATTGTTTTCAACCACGGATTTTGTTTAAAGCAGTGCTGGCACGAACTTCGGGCGCGTATGTTTTCGCGTAAATATAAATTACGCAGTTTCGCACCCCAAAGTCATAATCTGACCACGAGAACACGCAGTATTGTGGGTACCGTAATAGGAAAGAACGCATACCGTGACTCTCAAACGAGCACCCTAACGTCAGGACATGAAACATTCCGCGCCATCAGAATGAGGCCGCCGCCAAATTCAAACCCAGTGCATGCTAACCTGCGTACGTGGAATACGAGTTATGTGATCGACGGGTAATAGAGCCACATACCACGTAGTGGTCTTCCGTAATATTTTTATAAAAAAAAAAACTGAATCAGCGACACAGAATTGGCTGCAGGAAGACGCAGTCTGCCCCGTACATGTCCTGCCATCGGGGTTGGTGCAACCGGGCTCCACCGCTCGTCGTCGCGCCCCCGCCCACAGAAATTGACGCCGTTTGCCCGCTTGCGTCGGAGCATGTCGTGCGCGACAGCATAGTTACGAGCTAAGAAACTGGTTCGCGCCATTTTGTCGGTACGTCAACATCCGCTATGTCTCCGTGCCGAAGCCCAGTGGCGACACACGCGTGACAATCCGTTTGCCCGTTTGGAATGCAAATGTAGGTTTCAAAGGGGCAGGTTGAATAGCGACTTGCTTATGGTTTGGCTTGCGCTTTATTTCCTCCTAAATCCCCGCTGGGAATTCGCTCAACTGGCCACTCTAGAAGACACAACGCTCGCAGGTCAGCCCAGCGATCCCTGCCTGAAAACAACTAATGGAATTTTATCTCCTACTGGTGCCTCACTGTCGCCATGCAACGGCCGTTGTTTTCGTTGAAGTTGACCGGCCACTGGTGGAACCCTTTGTATACGAACTCACAGTCTGAAGAAACCACCTGTAATGTAAGAGGTGTAGCATGTGGTGTTTTGTTTACACCGTCTTCGCCGAGCGTACACACTAATCCAAAGGCGTTGACGGAAGCGACCGAGCAGTCAGCTGAAGTTCGCATTGTTCCCGCTTCTGTGCGCGCTGCCCGTGTTCATAACACATTTATTCGGTTCAACAGGCTGTTTCCGAACTCTCGGCGAACGCTATGCTGGGTTTTCTTACAGCGGGTCGCAAGAACACTGCGCCAAATTCATAAATCTCTTCGTTCGCAAGGGCTCATTGTAATTGGGGTCGCCTTCACTAATAATGTGACCAACATTAGGATTGGCTGTAAGTTCCTCTTATGAACAATTCTAGGGTAAACCTTTCTGTGAATATGCGGCGCTGTAACGTAAAGCTATTCCGAACTTTTCTATTCCAATTCTGCCATTAGCTCTACGCGATTGGTCAAAAACATTTTTGGACCACCCCTACTTCGCCTCTGTCACAAGACGCCATGAAAACCGTGATAGCTCCTCATCTGATATGACGTGTACACACTGATTATGCATGATTGGACCGAATAAAAGAAAAAAAATATTTATTTCTGATTCGACACCTTTTCGACATTAAACCTCGGCTATTAATCAAAAGTTTTAGGGCTGCACCCACCTCACCTGCCTGTCATGCGACGTCACCAAACCGCGAACACTCACCGCGTCAGAATGACCTGTACGCGTTAAAGTAGCATTATTATGCCGAACTGAATTTTTTTCTGAATAGCCGCAGGCTGCCCGTTCCGAAAGGAATAAAACATGGCTGCCGCCGATCCCTCAGACACTGGCTACTCGCACCTGCCAGTGAGCATGGATTTATTTGTGTACAATAAACCTTGTTGCGTGGCCGTGTAACGTTTTCAAGCCCTTTCGGCACGTTTACGACCTCGCTCTGCAAACTCTTCTTTGTTGAGGATCCATTTTAGCGTTATTCTTAACCATCCATTGCATGCCGCCGAAATTTTCGACCAGCCACCGCAAGCTAAGAGAGGGAAAGCGGGCCAGTTTTAGACACCGGCACCACTCTCTTGATCCGGTTATCGATTTTCCGTGCACTGCCTTGACGCCATCGCATCCCTCTCCACTTGAGCGTGCTCCTCGCCTGTTGTCGGCCAGTTCGATAAGACAAGCCGCTCAGTGTAGGCAATGCTATTCGTTTTTAATGCAAGCAAGAATGACTTCGTATAAATGAGGAGACCGTTTTAGTGGTCTCTTCAGGCAAACTTGCGGATCCCCGCCCGATGGTTGCGTCGGCGTTTACGCAAATTTGACGTCAGGATATTGGAATAAAAACATATTGGAATACTTTTACGTTATAGGGTCCATGGGCTCTTTTTATTTACGGACCTTCATGCAATGATGCGGGCCACTAACACCCCATTCCTGATTCTCTCGCAGCCAGTGTGGAACCGTTGAGCCCGAATTCACAAAAACGTCTGACGCTAGAATTGTTCGTCATTGAACATTTTTGCCCACCTTGATACTGGGCATATTAGCTTATAATAGGCGGTCAGCCAATGGTAAAAAGTCCTTGGGAAAGAAGAGCTTTGTGAATACGACGCCTGCGTCTGCTCTGAGATAGAGCATGTCATGCATCGCTGTTAGAGCAGCTCTTTCCGCATAATTTAGGCTGCGCTCCTTCCTGCGCTTTCTGCGCTCTTTCAGCACAGTTTTGCATCCATCGCGGTGCGGGCGTAAAACAAACAGGACCTGGCTCCGTAGTGCGAAGCCAAACACGCGTGTTCCTCCTCCACGCCATTCGCGGCGTTCCCGCGCCTGTCCGTGATGGTTGTCTTGGCCTTGACTATAGTCACATTGCAGGCTGGGTAGGAAGACGATTGAGAGCTTCTGTGCGATACCATACGCGCCCATTCGGCTACTCTGTTCTGTCGCTCTTTACCACTCTCTCTCTCTTCTCCGTTCTTTGCCACGTGTGTGCCTGCTTTGCTTGCAGTTGTTGAGGCGCATAGCCGTCCGTGTCCTGCTAGAGCTCATGTACGACCGCGTCCTTCAGTTCGAAAGACGTGACGGTGTGGTCCGCCACGAGCGATTCACAGTGATTTCCTTCACGCCCTTCCTGCTCTCGACGAGTACACCATAGCAAGGCCTAAGCGTTATGTAGCGGACTGGGAGAGACGGCGTACCAAACACCTCGGCATTAAGTCAAGCACGACACAGTTATATGGGGACAGGGGATGCTGCAGTTCCGGCGCCTGGTGATGGAGGTTAATAAAGAGAGAATGCCTCAACGATGCTACCTTATTGCAGACGTGTTCTGTATCTTACTGAGCGGTGCCTGATACAGCTTCCTGTTCCCGGTATTAATACGCCTTCCCAGCTTCTTGTATTTTTGGTCGTCCTTTTCACGAATGAAATAAATACATAGGCTGCGAGCCGCAAATAGATATAGAACTCTCATGGACATAGAAGACATCCAATTCGCCGTGCACATTTCAACGAAATTTTGTACGGCGGCGAAACGTGGGTTTATGATAGGTTGTGTTTTATTTCATGAAGTCAACTTCGGTCTTGTTCTCTAAAACAAACACGGTGCCACAAAGCGGCAGCAAATTACAGCTGTGCGCAGCCACTGAGGGAAACACAGCGTCGCCTACTAGAAATGCAAGAAATACGCACGAACCTGACGGCAGTCTGTGGCCATCACTGTAAAGTATACATGAAAAAGTGCCCTTCACTGATTGCAGCCAAGTGGTGCATTGACCTATTTATTCTCCTCGCTTGCAAAAAACCGACATGAGTCCTTGGTGAATGCAACTTGAAGAGCAAACTTTGAGCCTTCCCTGGGCCTCATTCTAGGGAACCGACTGTGCCAGACTTGCAAGCAACGATGTCTTTTTTACAATGATGACGCTTATGTCCTCACAGCTGAATGGAATTTTTTTGCTACGTCGCATGGAAAAAGCACATGCGAAGGCGTTGGCGAAATAGCTAAGCGTTTAGCCACTACGGCAAGTCTTCAAAGGCCTTACGGGGGCCACATTACGACGCCCCACCAGCTATTTCAGAAGAATATATCGAGGGTGATGTCCTCGGGCCTTCAGCCAGCATTGTGAAAGAAAGCAAAGCCGAAATCACCCCGAGTTTTGAAAAGGCCCTTTCCATGAGAGGCACACTTCCCCACTTCGTACTCTCATCACTCTGCAATGTTCGCGCTGGGCTGGCTTCATACTCGCGGACTCGAGGCTTTCAAATTGCTAAGCATCTTTAAGTCTAGCTGCGCTAATGTGACCCTGGAAACCGGACAGGACTCCTGTACCATCACGCAATAAATCAGCAGCAGCGCTATATCAACTGTGGACAAGTGACTGCGTGCAGGGAATTGAAATATGCGGGTGTTACGTGCCAAAGCCACGATTTTATTATGAGCTACGCCGTAGTGGGAGACTCCGGATTAATTTTGACAACCAGGGAATTTTTAACGTGCTCCCATTTAAGGGACACGGGCGTTTTTGCATTCCGCCTCCATCGAAATGCGGCTGCCGCGGCCGGGACTTGATCCCGCGACCTCGTGCTTAGCAGTGCAAGACCGTCGCCGCTGAGCCTCCGGGGCGGGTTGGCTGCGTGCAGTGCAGTGAAGACATAGTGCGGGGCAACGTCGGCGGACCGAGCCAAGTGGTGGGGTGCACCCAACATTAAAAAAAAAAAAAAAAAAAAACTTTTTTCTTGCTTAAAACAAAACTTACTCCGATCAACTGTCCTGAATGAAATATTACTGTGCTCATATATCAATCGCATCACGTTGCATAATTTTGTATGCACCACTTCAATGTGCAATTTAAGGTTGAACACACGGCTCATCGTTTGTCCCCATTACGTACGTTAAACGGAAGCAGCTTTGCGGCACGTTACGGTGCGTCACAACAAGACTTTTACTTTAACGTACGGAAACACAAACGTAAGGAAGACGTAAGAAGACAGAGCACCGTCCGGTGTCATGTGCCAAACGTATACCCAAGCCAATGCGATCGATTAGCAAGCATCTTGTCGCTTCTATGCCGACGCGCCTCGTTAGGCCTGCAGGCGCCCGAATCACTAAACGGTCTCAGAAATTGGATGCGCTATGCCCTCGTTAATAACGTATGGGGGAGTTTAGAATAAGCCAAACCAAATTTTATTAGTTACTGACGATGAGCGAGAGCGTAGCCCTCGCGAGAATTCACGCTGATACGGGACCCATGGTGCCAACATGTTCGACAACGCTATTTATTACAGTAGAGTCTCGTGACGACGAACTTCGCGGGACCGCCAAATTTAATTCGTTAAATTGAATTATCGTAGTACTGAAAAACCAATATTTTCATGTCAGTAATGTAACGCAACAACGAAAATTACATACCTTTGCAGCAGATGCGCGTGTTCGTACGTAAATAATAAACGAGAACGCTGAGCACAGTCTAACTAAAATTTATTGCTTCAAGAAGTCTGCAATCTTCTGGCGAGTAGAAAGCAAGTACTGCAGGACAAAGGCCTCCACATCCTCGATCTTCCTCTGAACGTCATCGGGGACATCTTTACGGAGCCCGAGGAATGATCACGTCTTTCCTAGAAAAACTAAAACATCTGAGCTGGAAACAGTCTCTTCTTCTTCATGTATTGATACACTGTCGGCGTTGTCTTCATCACTACTGCAATCTTCTTGCTCACGCACTTCATTCACGATGTCTTCGTTGGTGAGCTCCGCGGAAATTAGCCGCCGCGCTGTCTCTGTCAATGTAATCATCGAAGGTCACCGCGGTGTCGACGGGGAGCTTCTTGGTAAGCTCATTCCACAGTTCTGGGTTGAGCTCCTCCGTGTCCTCGCAGTCTGGTGGCGTAGGAGAAGCCTTTAAAAGGCCTGCCTTTGCCAGCAGTTGCTGATCGTGCTTGCCTTCACGTTTTACCACGACCCTGTAAGCATTTCTGCAGCTTGACGGATGTTTACCTGTGTGGGCAGCCTTAGTCGAATATTGATCAGGAGCTGCTGCACTAGATGCTTTCGAAATTCGGCCTTCACACATCTGATGATGCCCTGCTCCAAACGTTGGAGCAAAGAAGTACAATTCGGGGGCATAAATTCAAGTTGCACATTGCTCGATCGCACGTTCACGATATGCGTCGAGCAATTGTCAACGATAAGGATAATTTCTGTCTTTCTCCTTCATTGTGTTGTCGAGCTGCAGCAGCCACTAAGTGAACAATTCTCGCGTCATCCACGCTTTTTTGTTGGCTCGGTGGTCGTAAGGCGACGAGAAAATGTTTTTCAATCAGCACGGCTTAGCAGACTTGCCAACAACTAGCGGCTTGAGTTTTTCCGTGCCCGTGGAGTTGCAGCAGAAAAGAACTGATACGCGGAGACGTGATTTCTTTCCGGCCTTACGCCTGTCACCTTTGAAGTTCATTGTTTTATCAGGTAACAACTGATAAAAGAACGCCGTTTTATCGCCGTTGAAAACGTCGTCTGGAGAGAAAGACTCGATGATCTCTTGAAAGCGCTCGTTCTGCCAGGCAACCGCAACCTCGGCATATTTGCTGCCTGTTCTTCCCCTAAAGCAACCTCCCGCGCAATGCCATTCCTTTGCTGAAAGCGGTAAAGCCATCCGGCACTTGCTTCGAAACCGGAGGTGTCCAAGGCGGCCGCGAACTGTAGCGCCTTCTCTTGAATGATCGGACCTGACAAGGGCACACTGTTTTGTCTGGCATCCTTAAACCACGTGAGGACGGCGTTGTCAACGTTCTGGTAGTTGCCAAGCCACAAGTGCTTTCTTGAGGGAGCCAGCTGTGGCTCTCGATGCAATTTCATGATCTTTTCCCGATGCTTCAGCATCGTTGCCATTGTTGACGGGGGAATATCGTGCTCCCTGCACAGGTCGACTTGCTTTCTTCCAGCATTCAGCTGCATCAAAATGTCCACTTTTTCTTTGAGCGAAAACTGGCGTCGCTTCTTTTTAACGCGAGGCCAGGAGATTTCATTGTCAGCAACACGAACGCACAACACAATCACAGCACCGATAACTTCGCAGCTCCTGCCGATCGCAATCAACGTGGTGACGCTAGGCCTACGACGTAGCAGGAGAGTCCGAACATGACCATACGCGACGCTCACGCTGATGCTGATGCTGCTGGGAATGTACCCGTTGAAACGAGTTCCCCAGCGCATGGCTGCTGCTGCTGCGAATGATGGTGATAGGTGTAAGACTCAGGGATTCGGTACCGAAACTTCAACGGAACTTCGTAATAACGAAGCATCTTGGTGATTGCGGGATTAAATTACGTACGTTATTCTGAAATATTCGGTAATCTGAAATTCGTAGTACTGAATCTTTTTTACATTGAAAATATAGTCATTTTGGCGGGGATTAAAAAAAATCGCAAATATGGAAAGTTCGTTAATGTTGCAACGAGATTTTACGACATTACATGGCCAACACTTATAGCGCCAGCGGACGAGGACAGATAGGAGACGTTGACAACACAGTGCGCTAACTTCAAAAATTTATTCCCACAATGAACCACCTTTATACACCATGCACAGTAGCGCCACACCTGATGAGTACATCAAACTGAGCTTTCCAAAAACGCAATTTCTTTATCTAACAGGTCGGTAGACGGGGTGCTTGCACAGCTTTCACCACTCCGGTTGATAGCGTACGTGTGCGTAAATAAGTTTGCGCACATCTTTATGTCTGTGCCTGGGCAGAACCACACGATCACTAAACAAAGGAGTGCAGACGCATTCATGACAACGACCAGACAGAGGACCGCCACGGTAATTTTCCACATTTAAACTATGCTCTTTTAAGCGGTCATTAAGACACCGTCCTGACTGTCCTATGCATGTACTGTACAGCGGCAACCCATACACATCTGACTCCTTACAGTCCGCAAAAGGATTTCTATGTTTCTTGGAACACCCAACCGCAGATTTTCGGCACGGATCTCTCAACCGACACATTCTACTAAGTTTTTCTGAAACTGAGAAAAAAAAAAAAAAACTTACGTGTTAACGCTTTTTTAAGACAGCGTGCCGTCCTGTGTAGGTACGGCACAGACCGCTAGCTACCTTTCGTTTGTATTGCGTCTGTTCATTCGCTGTGTCCCGAGAGATATTTTGTGCGCATCCTTTCAGCAAACCTTCTGATACGGAAACCTGCGGGGACATCGGAAGGCCAGCTGTAGACAACAATTCCGATTGATTCTTCATGCTTGTATAAATCCTGCAATGGTACCACTTTTTTAAAGCATTTTCAATACATGTTAGCAATGCTCCTCTTAACAAGTTTTCAATGGGCGAAGTTGTACCATAACACGGGCTTACTAGCTCTTGGTACTATGTCCAATACGTGTGTTAGTCCGAGAACTCAAGCTGAATATCTAAAAACCACAATGCTCCTTCGGCGGGCGATTCAACCGTCAGTGTTGGTGGATTAAGGGCTTCAGTAAAAACTTTAAAAAGTTTATCTACTGCATACTGCACGTCCAGATTAAAGAGAACTGAACAGTCATCGACACATCTGAACACTCTAAGCACGCTGGACTCAATCAATGCATCTGACAAGCTTCTGTTATGATCGGCTAAAAAAATGTAGCTATGTATAGGCACCAAACACGACTCGATGCTAATCTAAACAGCCCTAGATGGATAACCCAGCTGAGTTTTGAAACGCAACTCTGCCGAAGTCATCAGTGTACTCTTCCCCGCAAGTTTGTTGTTTATTATGAGGCAAGGAGTATTACAAGTCCTTTATATCAAAAGAACATGAAGAAAAACTTGTCAGAGTTTTCATTCAGGAAATCTGCGACTTTGAGCTTTTCACCAAAAATGGGTCGTCAACGTTCAGAACCCTGAGTTTTTTTTCTTTCGCAAGAAGAGTGCAATCGCTTTTCGCCACCTCCCGTTTTCCGAAACTATAACCCTTAGAGTACAATCGTATTTATGTATCCTTGCAATAAACATGATTTGCAAGCATCGCCTTTGCATTTTTGATTTCACGGACTATAGACGACTAAGGTCTGCTTTCTTATGCAGTTGCAGTCTGCAGTTTCTCGCATGGTTGCAGTTTCTAGGGCGCGTCACGCGTTTGTCTCCTCTTTCTTGAATTATCTGTCTATCCACCGTTCAATGCCAACAGTGCAGACGTGTGGGGCATTCCGGTGCGAAGTCTTTACTTCAGATACGTTAAAAGAAATTTTTTTTTTGCTATGGCTTACTCGCGCAGGTATTGCACTGGGTGGAACGATATACAAATGAAAGAAGGCACCCGAAGATTTGACCAAGTGACCCTTTCTTTTTCGGCCAGCTGTGAGGTAGCGTCTAAGTGCAAACCCAAGAGTGAACCAAGATAATGAAACTGGCAAGAGTGAACCAAGATAAGCCAATGAAACTGGAGGCGTGACGAGGATTGAATTGTATGTCTTGGCACGATCAGCTCATTTATCTGAGGGCGTCGCCAGTGCTCGCGGAGATGCCGAGCTTTGCCGAAGTCGGGCCTTCCTGCAGAACACCCCTGTTCACATTTTCACTCGCAGATCACAGCAGCGGTGATTCTATCGATGCCTCCGGGCGAGAAAACAACCAAGCATATACATTCATTAGATCGGACTTGAATTTAACTATGAGTTGTTCGTGCAGTTTACTGCGTCTAGTCATCAGTGTATAAGAAGAGTAACTCTAATCCCGGATCTAATTTGGTCCCTTCAGGTCGCCCCACTTTTTGATGTTGAATTGGATTCGGTGTAACGAAGAGCAACCACTAAGTTGAATAAGTCTCGACAAATATTCGGCTTCGCGTCGTCCGGCAGTGCGGTTTCACGCTTGCGCGCTAACCACACTGTTATAACGGCTCATATGCCATAGCGTGCTGCATGCTTTCCAATCACTGACCGCATACAAAGCAAATTCAGGCTGGATTACATCGCGGATCACGAAAGCAGTGTGCGCACCCCGCAGGTCAAAATAGGTCAGGTGACCAATGCTGTGGCCACGTGAGCCCATAAAGGTAAAAATTCGCGTGCCGCGACGCGTAACTAACGTAACTTCGTTGTCAGCGCTTCCGGCAGCAAAGTTAGTGCACGTGCATTGTCTCCGCTGATGCAGACACTTCTTCAGCATTGTCATCTGTTCAAAAGCCGAGCGCTTCTGCAGCTAAAGCACCGCCATCGCTAAGTGTTAAGTGGGAATGAGTGCAAACGGACGACGCCAGTGCAGAGTGGGAAAGGCGAGTCTGAAATGATTTCGTGGGCGTGTGGCCAGACATCGAGGAATGTTTGTCAACCTTGACGACAGAGTCATCAGGTGTTTTACACCAGGTGCTTGTGCACCCATGAAGCGGAAACACATTTGTAGAGCTTTTAAGAACGTAGGAAGGACATCACTAGCTTACCCCGAATGCATGTCTCCCGTGGAATGGCTACTACTCCAGTAGGAGTCGCTGGCCACGTCAGCTCCTTTTGGAGACCGGTGTCATGCGTGGTTGTGTCCTCGAAGCACATCTCTGTGAGAAGCCAGAGAGCAAGATTGAAGTACACTTCGAGGCAGCTGTCACGGCTCTTTATATGTAGAGTTTATGCCAATTTTCTGAGTGTTAGAGCCGTAAGAAGCAGCGCCGACATTTGTGAAGAACCGTGCCGTGTTTGATACATGTCGGTCTTACGTTTACGTGAGGCGTCGCTGAACTGTTGAAAGCCTGTGAACTTTTGACGGCCTCTCAAAAACTTTAGGTGCAAACGCACAGCATTCCGCTCCTTTCTGTGTTATTTAGTTTCTTTTTCTTTCTTTTTTTTTGGAAAGAAATCTACAGGTGATCGAATTGCGTTGCAAAAACAAAAATGATTGAAGCAGGCTGTGCTAGCATACTACAATTTATCATTTGTAAGATAATTTATGTGTCATTTGATAGCAGCGGTACACATCCTATTAAGTGGTACCTGGGGAGAATTTTAGATCGATAAAGTGAAGGAACATGGGCCGCGATAATGCTACGATTTTATTTCAATGACATGCTTCTTTTACGCCTCGTGAGTGGTCTGAATGGCGCTCCGCCCGCGTTAGGAACGGGATGAGCCGCCCGTGAACGGCGGATAAGAGGGGCATAGCACCGAGCGCAAGGAATCGCTACAGAATAGATTCCAAGTGTTTTTTATGCTGAGGAGATTTAAGCTATAAAGTAGGCTCCCAACCCTGCAGTTTCACAGTTATGTTGGCCGTGAATAAATTCTCTAATAGCCAAATAAATTCTCTACAGAAACATACGCAGCGAAATAATGCTATTCGTACGGGTGCTAAAATAAAGGAGATGAAAAGACAAAAAAAAAAAAAGCTTGCACGTGTTTACTCTGCAAGCAGCAACATTACAACTGCAGCTCACCCGTGCTCCTGATACTCATTGCCTCGGGAAGGACTGGCGGAGTCGTGACTAGCCGGGAAGTGCTGTTTCTTATGGTAGATTTCAGGAAGTCAATGATGCGCATGTCTTCGTCGTGGCTCGTCATCCTTGGCAGCCGTCTCAGCCGGTTGAAGAACACGAGAAACCTCACGACGTCGGCAGTTGCTCTGGCGAACAGAAATTAAAAGACATTGAAGAGTCAGACTCCATTTTGCCTAAAAATGCCCCAAAGCGCCACCTGTTCACCCACACGGCCTCTCGTTTCACGTCGACCTGCGCGTATGGAGAGAGAGAGATATAACGGAAACGATGGCCGGGAAGGTGAACCAGATGCACGAAAGGTTCGCTACCCTGCACTTTGGCAGAAAAAGGACCCCTCCCCCCCCCCCCCCCCCCCCGATGAAGGCGAGAAAAAAAAAAACCTGCACGCACATTTCCAGCGCCTATACACGCGCTCACCGCACCGTCGCGGTCGCCTTCAGCAACTGCAGCAACGCCCGCCTTGGTTTCCGTAATAGCGACACACGTGGCCACGGCCCGCGTATATTTGTCACCTCTCGAATGTCCTTGGGTGAAGATGTCGCGATGTGTCCCGGAGTAGAATGCCTAATGTCGCGGCGAAGACGTGCATACGTAGAAGGTTCCCCAGGCACTCCTCGCACTCCGAAGTGCTAATTAAAGGCGTGTCGCCCATTCCGATGAAGAACGAGTAAGTCCTTATAAACTCTTACTACAGTATATTCATACAGATGCGGCAGGTTGTATTTTCATTTGCCAATATTGCGGTCTACTGTCAATTTAAAAATTAAAAAAGAAACTTTTTCCCGAAGTTATCTTAACGGAAAGACGAAGTAATAACCAACAAAGGTGCGCCAGACGTAATAAACGTCGGCTCCCTCTTCGCTTCACTTGCGCACTCGTGGAGCTCTGACCGCGCGTCGAGAGATGTTTGTTGGCATTCCAGCGAAATATGATCTTAACGACTTGTACACAAGTGCAGCGAAGCTACAGGGCAATTCCTCTTCACATTCCTCTTTACGAGTATACATGCCAGGCTCGTGGCAATGATTTATGTGATATTGGTAAATCATTGGGACGACCACGTGTCGCATGACATCCGTGTGCTTGTTTGATCATTCTCAAGTGATAACTATTACGGTCGTTTACGACGCCTGCTGCAGCCGGACACAACGGCACAAACGCAATACTAATAATCGAGCTATTAAATATACTGGGTAGGCAGTATCGAGGACACAACCGCAGTAGGGTACGTGAAACGCCTTGTGCGTGCTGCAGACCGTGTATGGGCACTAAGGTACAGAAATGACGTAACGAAACACACCCGTTACATTTAATGATGCATTAGAAAGGTAGTATGCCTAATTTATGCTACCGCTAGTTTAGGTCTTACCGCCTAATAATGCAATCGTGCTAGCTCACTTTTCGTAGTGGGTCCGAATGTTGTGCAGCGGGTGTCTGGGCACGAGGATACAGGAATTAGCCCCCTACTGGTTGCACCCGGGGAAGCCATGCGCCCCTCCAGCCCGCCGCTCTAGTAGATGGTTGGGGCTCATTCGCTTGCCTCAGTATTCGGTATATTACGCCTTTTAAAAACAATCTCGTATTCCGCTGTCTCGCCACCAAGTCTCTTCATGTCATTTTCGGTGCCTGCGTGTCGAACGCAGGGGCGGCATATAGCCGAACAAGCGTCCAATTTCTGCAACAAAAATGCGCACTTGTAGGGCTCATAACTCCTGATGAGCGCCGGTTTTAGTTTGACAAATTACACCCATTACGAGTTTGTGGGCTCCCTAAAACGCGACCACTACCGCACAGATCGCCAAACGTGCTGCCAAGCTATGCCTCTCTGAGGGCCAAGCGAGTGGCTAAATTTAGTCCCGATTGCGTCATACGTGCCGCGACAACAGCGCCGTCTGGGCACGCGACAAATGCATGATTTAGTAAACGCATCCTCCTTCTACACAACGATACCAAATTAAGGCTCGGTTGCAAAGTTATAAGCAGTAATACTATAACGTGTTCTTGTTACGTGCGATTATAGCAAGCGACAGCTTATGTCGACCGAACTGTAAGACCTTTCTAGTCAAAAGAGTACTTTCATTTTGTTGTATTTTCTCTTCAAGTACGCGGAAGCGTAAGTATATACCTGGGCTGCCTATGCTTCCCACGTGTTCAAAAGTATAAACATTTTGAAAAAGATGCAAGCATCTTTCTGTTTAAAGTGTGCCATATGAACACCTCTTTTTAGTTGTTGCTGCTTGCTTATAATATTTTCGTTCGTTAATTCAGGGATTATGAGTATAATGCACTGAATTTTATTTATTTGCCTCTTTGTTGCCATGTTTTTCATAGCAATGCAAATTTTGAAGTTTTCTGCATGCGCATTGGATGACACACGAACGCCAAATACTCGTACGGACAACGGTACTTAGACTTCTTTAGCATTTCATGATAACAGCTATGAAGAGCTGAAAATAGGCTGATTATCGAAAAAATGTGGTGGAAAAATTTTGTTATCAACTACGCAGAGCACATGCTGCCTAGGCCAGTACCTTTGCTCAGCATTCCAAAGGGTTTGCACTCTTAACCACTGGATCAGCTTGTCCTCCCTAGTCTAGTGTTATACAATGCCTTGTTCAGCTTCCGGAAAAGCATATGTCAAAACACACGTTGGGGACGAATGCAAAGATAAAGAAAAGTAACCTTAGAAAGAATTTGTTCCCAAAAGAGAGAAAATAAAGAGACAACCTGGCAGCAAAAGTGATGAAGCAATGTTATTACCTTTTTCATTGGCCTGTGGCTTGTAAAGGTACAAATAGATTTATGTCCGCAGCAATAACGTATTAGAAAGGATTGTAGATTTTTTCCATACTCCATACTACAGCAGGGAAACTACATTTCCAGACAACTGTCCGCCGCGGCAAAGGTAAATGAATGTTCGAGGCTAACTTTAATCTCTTGAGGAAGCGTGATCACACCAAGGTAACTTCCGCAGGTCTTGAACTAGGTTGCTACACGACAGAAAGGCTTCATTCTCCAAAGGACTCGCACCTGCGATTGTCAGGAAATAATTGCTTATTTCGATGAATTTCTGAACGTAATCGTAGCTTTCGGGGCGCACGCATCCGCTCTAATTAAAAATTATTAAAGCGCGAGGCTCACAGCCACGAAAGCTAAGAAGAAAAAAGAGCGTTCAAAGTCAAACGACATATCTCGTAATGCGAGCCATGCATCGGATGTACGATACTGAAAGGCAGGCGTACAAGCATGCACATACATAAGGAGGAACGAAAAGGATATTTGTTTTACTTGTCAGCGTGTTGGTGTACCAATCTTTGCAATTGTGAACGCTTACCAACTTTCTAAATTTTCATTCGTAGTGGAGCATGCGTTGGATTTGCTCTTTTCTTGTACATGACACTCTGCTGGCTTGTCGCAAGTTAAGCGAAGTATAAAGGCGGCACAAGGCTCGAATTTGTTACTCCAACCGCCATGTAAATTCTGCATGGTCCTCTTCGAGACAATTTTCGCGACAGTTCGCTCGCGCAAATAGACGGCACGTGTTTTAAGGGACCCACAGCACCCCTGTTATCTCATTCCTCTGTTTTCATGCATATGGCGTGACCACAAACAAATTTACTTTGTCATCAGAGATAGAAGTTAGCATCGCGTAAACTCCCTGCCGTGAAAATCACGAGCACCATCGCAGCGATATATTGGAAAAATGGGGCTGTATGATTGCGCACTAATGGCCAACTGCCGTGGCTGTTCTCCGAGAGGCGCCAACCCCGATACAGTGTGCTTGCAATTTCGCTGGTGTATAGCCACAAATTAAAAAAAAAAGAAAGACCACATTGGTAGGAGGGTGTTCCAGGTTCCCCTTTTAGCTTCGTGTAAAGCTCGGTTATGGCTTTTTTTTTACATCTGTGCATACTGATAGTGCTAACGTTGGCTGTGAACTTTATCTAATCTTACAACGGTGACCTAACTGCGAAACTTTTGATGCAGTCTTAAAGGGCCGATCGTTTTCTGAAACCTACATTAAGTTTACCTACACGAGTCAAGGTGTGTCGGATGTAATAATACGGCTGGCGCGCGGCACTCACGTGTTCTGAGCGATGTCCACGACTTGCAGTTCATTCATGTGGTATCCTTCAACAATCGTGTCGCGAATAGCGTAGATGAAGTCTCTTCGAAAATAGGAAGCGAACCGGAGCGCCAGGATCGAATTGAAGTCGTAGAGTTCCGGATGCTGTCCGACCAGGGGCATGGTACAGGCGTACGTCTTGATGCCTGAAATAAACGGAAGTCAAGCTGTGCTCCTTACATCAATGCTCCTGTTACGAAACTGTCTGCCTACGGCATCCGACGGCTTTTACAAAAGTGGCGATTCGTGATACATTCGCGTTGTAGTGACTTGTTAATGGCTCTCTGTAATCGTCATTGTACGGTACACTTTCATGACCTATTTTGCTTGAATGAAGGTGATCGCGTGTAATTATGTGCAAGTGGAATTGTATTTGATAACGGCTTCTGCTTACACTGATACGCACACACAAATATATGTATTACAATGCGCAAGGAATACATAAAAATCCGATAAGTTAAAATTTCTGACTAGTGTGAAACAAAACCCAGCCGACCGGGCAGCGACACAGGCGTTAGATGTGCGATTTATGCCTGTAACCGTTATGGCTTGCGATGTGATAACCATGGTAGAGAGTAGAAGCGCGACTGAACGAGGACGTAGAAAGAAGCAGATACACAGACACAGCGCTTCACATTCAACTATAGATTTTATTTTCGCACGCATCGATAAATATACACCGTACGTGCGGGAACAAACATGACAGAAAAAAAAAGAACATTCAGTGGTGCATGTCGATGAACCGTACACGTGTGCAGGGCATGGTGAAACATGTACTGCAATGGTCACAAAGACAAAGCGAGGAATCGTATCTCCTTTTCAGACAGAGAGGCCGAAGGCTTGCTTACGCATTTTTCCTCTAATTTTGCAATCTCGTAGGCCTCCACAATCTCCCTCGTCTATATGCTATGAGCCCTATACACAATGGAAGTACTTTCAAACATGTCCTTGCAGGAACAGTCTCGTCAGTGAATACCCAAATGACCCGAGACGCTAATGACCCGAAACCCAAATGGCCCGAAACCCTAATGACGTTATATCGATGTTCTTTTAATCTCTCATTGATGCATCTGCCGGTTTGACCAAAATGCGTTCCTCCGCATGAAAGTGGAATGGCATAGACAACGTTGTGAGTGCAG
This sequence comes from Dermacentor andersoni, assembly GCF_023375885.2. Lineage (NCBI taxonomy): Eukaryota > Metazoa > Arthropoda > Arachnida > Ixodida > Ixodidae > Dermacentor > Dermacentor andersoni. The sequence continues at coordinate 342,537,354 of NC_092814.1, forward strand.
GTTACAAATTGTTTGCGATGTTGAGTAGAATATGCGTGCCTTTTGTTATTCTCCGTATTAACCTGTTTGCATAGCTTCTGTAGACGCTCAGGGGCAGAGAAAACCATGTCCACCTCCGATTTCGCCGCTCTTCTTCTGAGATTATGTGAAGTGCAATGAATGTATGGTACCACAACAACTTTCTTTGCTCTAGCATTGGCACTGCTTCCATTCAACGTGTTTTCGCAATTCCTGCTTAAGCCCTCCGCGACAGAGATGAGCATACGCATCAGGTAACCAGAATCTGCCAGGCGCTTGGCCTGATCTCTGAAACTTGCTTCCATTTTGTGGTCTCATGACTTCATCAGAGAATTGTTGAAACACGATGGTAGTACTGCGCGTTTACAAGTTTTGAATGAGTGGAATGAAATGGTAGGACTGGCCTATTGCCTCTCGTCTGATAACTCCACCAAGTCATTTGTGGAGAAAAGTACAATCCCAAGTCTAAAAACCTTATGAAATTGCCTATGGGGACTTCATGTGTCAATGATAAATCAGTCAACACTTCAGTGAACGAGGTTACGGTTTTTGAAACCAGTGAGTCAAAATTGTCTGATTCGTTATTCAAAATCATTAGAAAATTCTCAACGAGTCTGAACACAATTTACGACATCGGTGTGATTTTTCAGGCGTTCGTCGAGAACCTGGTCACGCTTAGCTAGATATAAGTCACTTAAACAATGAGCAATACATGACCCAATGCATATGCCATCTTTTTGTTTGACAACATTTCCTTCCCACGTCGCGTAAGTCGAGTTGACATAAAAACGAAGAAGTTCTAAAAATCTGTCGCAAGTCAAACCACAAGCGTTTTGAAACCTAACCGCTCTAAATTTGTCAGTGCAGTTAGTTACACAATTAATCACGTCATTCTGCGGGAGAGAATAGTACAGGTCCTTTAAGTCAATGGAAAAAGCGACAAGGTTCCTGTCTTGACAGTCCTTAAAGAATTCCACCTCTTGTTCAGACTTAGCTACCAAAACTGGGTCGTCGATTGGCAGGAGTTTTAAGGGCGTTTCTAAAAACGTCGCTACATGTTTCTGTCAGGTAGCATTCTCTGACACTATGACTCGGAGGGGACATTCCGGCTTGTGCGTTTTTGCTTGGAAAAACAATGCAAGGTCCCCATTTATGCTTTTTTCTATAGACCGGGATAAGCCATCTAGTTTGAAGCCTTTGCATAGCTTCTTTGCTTCATTTTGGACTTTCTTGAGTGTTATGTCGTTGTGGAGCCTGAAAGTTGACGAAATGGCTTCACGAGCCTTTGAAGAAAGCACAAAGGGGGACCTTGAATTGTTTTTCTCAGAAAAAACGCAGAAGTCGGAATGTCCCCTCCGAGTGATAGTGTCAGAGAATGCTACCTGGCAGAAACATGTAGCAACGTTTTTACAAAAGCACTTAAAGCTCCTGCCAATCGACGACCCATTTTTGGTAACTAAGTCTGAACAAGTGGTGGAATTCTTTCAAGACTGCCAAGACAGGAACCTTGTCGCTTTTTCCTTTGACTTAAAGGACCTGTACTATTATGTCGCGCAGAATGACGTGATGAAATGTGTAACTGACTGCGTTGACAAGCTTGGAGCGGTTCTAATTCAAAACGCTTGTGGTTTGACTTCCGACAGATTTTTAGAACTTCTTCGTTTTTATGTTAACTCGACTTACGCGACTTGGGAAGGAAATGTTGTCAAACAAAAAGATGGCATATGCATTGGATCATGTGTTGCTCCCTGCCTAATAACTTAAATCTAGCTAACCGTGACCAGGTGCTTGATGAACGCCGGAAAAATGACACCGATGTCCTAAAAGTGTTCAGATTCATTGACGATTTTCTAATAATTTTGAATAACGAATCAGACAGCTTTGACTCGCTGGTTTCAAAAACCGTAACCTCGTTCACTGAAGTGTTGTCCCCTTTATCGTTGACGCATGAAGTCCCCATAGGTAATTTCATAAAGTATTTAGACTTGGGTTCAGACATAAGGTTTTAGACTTGGTTTTTAGACATAAGTTTTAGACTTGGTTTTTAGACTTTTCACCACAAATGACCTGCTGGAGTTATCAGCCGAGAGGCAATAAGCCAGTCCTACCATTTCATTCCGCTCATTCAAAATTTGTAAAACGCGCAGTAGTAACATCCTGTTTCAACAATTATCTGACGAAGTCATGTGACCACAAAATGGAAGCCAGTCTCAGAGATCAGGCCAAGCGCCTGGCAGATTCTGGTTACCCGATGCGTATGCCTTTCTCTGTCGCGGAGGGCTTGAGCAGTAATTGCGAAAACGCGTCGAATGGAAGCCGTGCCAATGCTAAAGCAAGGAAAGTTGCTGTGGTACCATACATTCATTGCATTTCACATAATCTCAGAAGAATAGCGGTGAAATCGGGGGTGTACGTGGTTTTCTCTGCCCCTGAGCGTATACAGAAGCTATGCAAACAGGTGAATACAGATAATAACAAAATGCACGCATGTTCTACTGAACATCGCAAACAATTTGTAACCTGCACTCATAACGTTGTCTATGTCATTCCACTTTCATGCGGAAGAACGTATTTTGCTCAAACCGGCAGATGCATCAATGAGAGATTAAAAGAACATCGATATAACGTCAATAGGGTAATCTCGGGTCACTTGGGTATTCACTGACGAGATTGTTCCTGCAAGCCCATGTTTGAAAGTACTGCCATTGTGTATAGGACTCATAGCAGAATGACGAGGGAGATTGTGGAGGCCTACGAGATTGCAAAATTAGAGGAAAAGTGCGTAAGCAAGCCTTCGGCGTCGCTATCTGAAAAGGAGATACGATTCCTCGGTTTATCTTTGTGCCCACGGCAGTACATGTTTTCACCATGCCTTACACACATGTACGGTTCATCGAAATGCACCATTGAATGTTTCTTTTTCGCTGTAACGTTTGTTTCCGCTCGTACGGTATATAATTATGGATGCGTGCAAAAATAAAATCTATAGTTGAAAATGAAGCGCTGTATCTGTGTATCTGTTTCTTTATACGTCCTTGTTCAGTCACGCTTATACATTCTACCACGGATTCTAACCAACTAGCCCGTCAACGTGTTTTAACCAAGCTGTGATAACGGTTGCCTCGTAGCCTTTTAAGCGGCAGCACACCCGGTTAATGCTATGGTCGTTTGTACATGGAACGTCTTGAAGCACTGATATCACGGCGCGCAATGGGGTATATCATGTGGTATATACTTTTTTATTTCGTGGGCATCTGCAGTAAGCGCAAAACAACTAATACTTAATAGATAGTTATAGAGCCGACGTTTTGCGAACCGCTCTACAACTTTCTAATTGTAATTTTTTTTTGCTTAACTTCGTTCCTTGAGAAGTTCGTTAAATATTCATGACTAATTATGCAATTAAGCAAATACAAGAAAGTGTGACTTACTCCATGCAATATTCAGCAAAATTCATTTGGTCGGATCGTCTTAGAGTACATCCGCGCATTTTTTTTTATTTGTGGCTAAAGTTAACTGGATCACCCTGTATATTATGGAATGGCGTTTTGACTTCTCACGAGATTTCTGCCACACTGGCTGAAAATCAGGCTAAATCGAAACAGAAACAAGGCACCCAACGATCCGGAACGAAGTAGTTTCCTCCGACATGAGTTTATTCCGTGCATTGAAATGTGCCAAATTGAAAAGCTCTCTCCAGTGCTTGCGCTGCTATAGGTAAAGTGTCCACCGATGCCTGCACTTCTCGGTAAAACCACGCGCTCTTGCGGCAGCTATGTCGTGCGCGTGGCGAATAGCGACCTAACTGAGCTGCGTGACACCCGCTGGTGCCACTGTGGCGTAGTGTGGAGCCGCGTTTGGGATTTAATGGCGGAGACACCTCAACAAGGTGAGCCAAGGAAGGGTTATGACGTCTTGTCTAGCGTGCTTAGACCAAAGTCGCCTAAATGCCTCGGAAGAGATGACAGAAGCGCACTTCGGAGCAGATCGATTGTGCCTTTTACACGCGGCCATGTCGGCCACGTGTGCAACTGCTCACCCGGAAAGCGGACGAGCGTTTTTCTCGACTCCACGGGGCCAAAGTCGGCCACACTGATCCCCTCGCACCAATAGTAGCCCTGCAAGAAGGGGCTGGCGGGCGTGGCTTCCTCGATGACCAGCGTGGTGTCGTGGCCGCCCGGAGTACTGGCACGGTCGCCCTGCACAGCGATGCCGTCCTTGTACCAGAGGACGCTGCCGGGAATTATTTCGGCTGAGACGCGGCACGTGAGCACCACGCGGCGGCCGCTGTTCCTTTGCTCAACGCGCAGCCATGGTGTGCCTGGCAAAAAACAAAACAAATAAAAAAAGAGTTTAAACAAAAGCCGCTCGCGCACAATTCGGTTCTCGTAATGATTCGTTGAGCCATCTAAATGGGTGTTTGAGAGTTGTTTTCTAACGAAAGGATAGACTGTTTTAATATCCAAGTCATTGGCTATTGTTTCGTTTTCCATATATAGTTGACCTCAATACGTAGCAGAAAGCGCTCGTCGGGGCTTTCGGCGGCCAGAGCTGTATTAATCGCGTTACACTCACGTACGACCAATATTACAGATAACAATAACAAGCTTACAGATAACAGATAAGATAACAGATAACGGATAAGATAACAAAGCTTACTGGCCAGCTTTCCCGGCCGTAATTACGGGTGTTTGGTAAGAATAAGCAGACGTCCACATAATACTGCCTATTAAGTGTTCCTGAACAATTTACTGAACCCGAAAGCTACGCTAACATTCAAGGGCTCTCAAATTCACATTATTTCTTGCACGTTGGCGGACAAATTCTTAAACCATTTCATAAAGTCGGTATAATACAGTTAGAAAGTCATCTTCGGTACATAGTTACCCGCAGGGTGTCAGGTATTGGCTCAATAACTGACTGTAAACTCCTTTGTAAAATAGTTCACTAAATGACACTGCAGTAACTTTCGTGCGCATGTTAAGGTGTAATAAAAGCAAACAAACGTCTAAAGCGTGACGACTTAGTAGGAATCCTAATAGTACTAGCACCGACTACGTACCAGATATGTGCCCGCAAATTTCCCCACATAATGCACTGGCTTCCAACGGAGGCATTTACTGCACGTTCTGTTCTGTCAGCGCTGAGAGGCCGGCATATCTCAGGAGGAGGGGGGGAAGCGACTTCCAGGTCGGCTTCCTTTGGGTCAGAAATGAGGATGGACCGCTGCTCCTGCCACTCTCGTGAGCGGAAATATAACCTCAAGCGAATTTCGTTGCTAAAGACCTCGACGCTGCCCTATCGCTTCCTTGGCCAGGAGCATAGACAGCTTGAAGGCGAAGCCGCGCCGCATTTGGCGCGTGTTTTGCATGGTTTTTTTTAGTATATTGTGAAGTAACTGGTGTTTGTGCCGTTATTCACAAAATGAAGCCTTGATTGCCTTAATGCCATATTCAATAGATCGGCATCTATTCGCGAAAGAAAAAAAAAAGAACTAAAGAAGCATCTTTTCAATTACTTCTTTCAAAAGACCTTTTTTAAAAGCAAGTACGAGTAAAAGACATGCTCAGTTAAGACACAAATACATAATTGGCAACAAAGCATGGACAACACAAGTGCCACGCACAAGGCTATGAAGTCACTCACATTCTGGATGGGAGGACGGCAGCGATATCTTTGAGCGAGTGCCAGTAAATGCGCATTTCAACAGAATAGCATCTGCGCGCTCGTACGAACGGCGTACTGCTGGCTTCCACCGATCCATCTGATTTAACGCTCCACGGCACACTCGTCATGAGAGAAGCCGTGCAGTGGAAGGCTGCAGATCAATTTCGCCGAACTGTGTTTTTTCGACGAGCACCCGAAAGCTCGTTACATGAGCGTTTTTTTCTTTTTTTTGCATTCCACCCTTATAGAAATACGGCCGCCGTGGTCGCGAATCGAACTGGGGACACCGCGATACTATAGCCACTGAGCATCCGCAGCTTATGTGCGGCTTTTGCACAGCTATTGCAAACGTTTAACTGAACTGAAAAAAAAAAAAGTGTATCAGGTGAATAACAATCTTTTTTTTTTATTTACTCTTCCGTGCTTCGATCAGCAGACCAAACAGGCTTCACAATGGTTTCGCGAAATCCTGGCTAATTGGAGCGATTGAAACGTTATTATAAAATGTTGCGCACCAAACAGCAGAAGAGCAATATTTTCTGCTAGCTTTTTCTTTTTTTTTCCCATAAAGCACGTCTAACTGAAGTATCCGTCCGACTACTTCGCAGTTAAGTATTCTGAGCCTCACGAAGAGAATCATAATGCTTCCATGTTTTTTTTTTGTTTTATTTCTTTGGTATCTACATGGCTGCAGCAGTACTTGTTCACGTTTTATGAGAACGTCTTTATCCGCTGCAGCACACTTCAATCGTGGCTACAACCGCCGACGTAATGCTTTAAGACCGAGTAGTACTTCACAGTAAACGCCATGACACAATATCATCTCGCATCAAATACAACGCCAAAGCTCCCGATCACAGAACATCACTCGTTGAAATCCTGATTTTCGTTTTTATACTGCGCGTGCCACTGACAGCACCCAGTCACCAGGCCGATTACGTTTCGCATGATTATGGTACTTCACTGAGCGTTCGAAAGTACAATGTGAAGCGCTCGTGCGATAGAGACAAAAACAGGCGAGTTCTGTGAGAAGAATGAAAACCCAGCACACACCTGTTTGCAGGGGAGCTTGGCATATCGAAGGAAGCTTGCGACGAGGGTCCTCGAGGGAATATCGCAGCGTCAGACCCCACCGGACGGAATAGCGATCAACGAACAACGTTCCCGCGCTGTGTTTGTAGTCCGTCCGAGGGTGCCAGGCGAACTCCCGCAGTGGATCGCCGTTCTCCCACACGTAGACGCCGTCTGGGGACCTCTGCAGCCCGATCCAGTAGCGGTCGTACTGGCGCGGGACTGTCGAAAGGTGACGGAAACATGGCGTCTATGAGGCTGCGTTAATTGGCTTTGCTGACTTCTCTTTACAATAAGAGTACCGTCGACTGAAATTAATTTTGGCGAGTTTACTGCCCTGGTTGATATACGTCTATCAGGTTGTGCTTTTTTTTTAGTATACATGGAGTTTTAAAAAATAAACTCGTGCAGATAGCACAATCATAATCCTTGAACTCAATGCGCCGTCAAACTTCCAGGTAAGAAAAGCAATGTTCTCCTGCTTACTTTTTTAGCAAAATGTTCACTGAGGCACAAAAGTTACTGGATCGCCAGTGTGTCTCGTCGCACGCTTTGGGAATGAATATCTCAAAGCTGGTGTCATCCTGAGAGCTTGTTCCAAGCAGATGCGCCTTGTCAACTCGAATTTGCAATTTGTAAATTGAAATATGTGTCACAAATTAATTAACTCAAACTTTAATTAGTGATTATAGATTTAGATTTCTCGTGCGATTAACAACCGTCTCTTCGAGTAATCTAGTTCAAGGACTGCAATTGCGTTATCTGAGATCGGCGATTGAAAAAAATTTCTGCAAAGTATGAAAAAGAACCTAAACACAAAAAAACACCCCCTTTATATCATGGTGCAATGAGTTCACGGCGTTCTGTTCTCAATATCGGTGTGCTCAATTCAATTCAGTCGATTACCCTGACACTTCTCTGAAGGAATTCGCATGCTAAAGCCTGCTATAAACAACTTCGTTGTGTGAGAAGGCTTTACATAGCATAAAGCAAGACGCGAAACATGATTAGAAGCCATTGCAGTAACTCAACAAAAACTATAGTAGTAACTGCTGCATACGTAACCGTATGCTGCACTGGCGTAGCCAGAAATTACGTTCGGCGGGGGGGGGGAGGGGGGCTCATCACAGCTCGGCCTCCTCCATACAGAATTTGTCGAGGGATCAAACACATTACGCCCTGTCGAGACAAGTTAAATACGTATTTAAGAATTTTCTCATAAAAGAATATGCTCGAATATCCCTAAAATTGTGCCCGAAATAACTGATATCAATGGTACGATGCTTTTTGTCTATTTAATATGTAAAGAAAATATCACACCAACTTTACAACCATATGAGTTCGAAACCAGCAAAGCAGTGCATGCCGCTGATATGAAAAATGTACCCGCCTTGGTTGCTTAGTCGTTATCGTGTTGCGCTGCTAAGGACGAAGTGGTGGGATCGAATCCAGCTACGGAGGCCGCATTTCGATGGGGGTGAAATACGAACACACCCATGTATCTAGATTTAGGTGCACGTGAGAGAGCCTCAGGTGGTCCAAATTTCCGGAAGCCCCTACTACGGCGTGCCTCATAATCATAAAGTGGTTTTGGCACGTCAAAGAAAAAAATGAAATATGTAAGGCCATAAAATGAACAAGTTGAGGACGCATATTTTATTGAAACGTTGTCATTCAAGAACCTTGTTTACATTTTTACACATATACAATGGCCAGGCAAGAATCTCAATGGCAGTGCCCTTTGTTCCAATGTATTGCGCAGAAGCAGCTGTCACCGGTGGTGTATTGTGAGTAATCACGCTGAAATTATAGTCGCAACAGAGAGGCCATATAGAAAGCAGGAGTTTTGCAAAATATACGGGGGCGAGTTAAATGAAAGCAAGCGAATGCGAACATATGACTAACGGCGTGCTTTGTTTAAAAGTGGTCTCCATAAGCATTTAGACATTTGTCCCACTGACTAACAAGTCGCACGATTCCCGTCTCATAAAGCTTCTTGGGTTGCTGTTTCAAAGACTCTGTAACTGACTCTTTCACGTCATCGTCCAACACGAACCTGTTTCCCTTGAGCTAGTTATTTCATTGCCCCAAAATGTGGAAGTCGCAAGGCGATACGTCTGGGCTGTATGGCAGACGTTGCAGCGCTTCCCACATGAAGTTTGCCAATTTAGTGTTAACCACATCAGCGACGTGGGGACGGACAATTTCGTGGAGCAAGATGACCCCCTTCGTCTATATTCCACGTCGTTTGTTCTTGATTGCGACACGCAGCCGATCCGGTGTTTCACAATATCGGAAACGATTGATAGACTCTAAAGGTTTAGCAAATTCAATCAGTAACGGACGCTGGCAATTTAAAAAAAAAAAACGTCAACAGCACTTTTCCGGTGGAAATAATGGCCTTTACTTTCTTTGGGGGTGCTGAAATCGAATATTTCCACTGTGAGCTGTGGCGTCCTGTTTCAGGCTGGTAGTAGTGGCACCATGATTCATCCCCAGTCACAATTGCAGACAAAAAGTCGTCACCCTCATTGTGATACCGGATCAGATGAGTCAAGGCAGCGCCATACCTCTCCGTCTTCTGGCGGTGGTTTCTATGATCTTGGCATCCATTACGCACACAAGAGCCGAGAAAAAAGATGTTAATGAATTACGGTGTGAACCGAACTTCACACGCTCTGCCAGTTCATCGATGCTTATCCTCCGTTCTTGTTTACTCAGTTCATCAACCTTTGCAATTGTGTTGGGTGACTGCATGGGGACTTTGGCCCGGTCTTGGATAGTCTTTGCAACTTTCCCGTCCTTCTTTGAACCGTTTGCTCAAAAGCTTCGCATTGGCCAATGAAATGCAATATTCAACGTACACGGCAGCGATACGACGACTAATTTCTTTTTGGGAAACATCTTCACCTGTCAAAAGCTTCACGACACCAGGCTGTTCAACTTTTGAAGTGTCCATTATGTCACGCAACCCCGTTCAACCCAGTGTATGAGAGGATTCAAGAACCTTTATCCTGACACATTCGTGTAACTTTTGTAAATGAGAGATGCCTGTGTGCTATGCGCATGCCTCGCACATAATTAACCCAACCATGGGCGCTATAACGTAAAACTATTCCAAACTTTGCTATTCCAATTCTGCAATCAGCCCACCGCGATTGGTCAGAAACTTTTTTGGCCTCCCCCAATTCACCTGTGTGCTATGCGCATGCCTCGCACATAATGAACCCAACCATGGGCGCTATAACGTAAAACTATTCCGAACTTTCCTATTCCAATTCTGCAATCAGCCCACCGCGATTGGTCAGAAACATTTTTGGACCTCCCCCAATTCACCTGTCTGTCACGCGACGTCACGAAAACCGCGATAGCTCCCCATCTGATATGACGTGTCACACTGATTATGCATAATTTGACCGAACAAAACAAAAATAGTTATTTCTGATTCGACACCTTTTTTGCCATTAGCCCTCGGCTATTGGTCAAAGGTTCTCGGGCTCCGGCCACTTCACCTGCCTCTCACGCGACGTCACAAAACCCCAGAAATCTTACCGCGTCAAAGTTACGCGTACGCGTTAAAGATGCATTAATATGCCGAACAAAACTGAATTTTCTTCTGAATAGCCGCAGGCTGCCCCGTTCCGAAAGGAATAATAGATGGCTGCTGCCGATCGCTCCGGCACTGGCTACTCGCCCCTGCCGGGGAGCATGGGTTTATTTGCGTGTAATAAAAGTTTTTGCATGGCCGTGTAACGTTTTATAGAACTTTCGGTACGTTTACGACCTAGTTCTGCCAACTCTTCTTTGCTGAGGATCCGTTTTAGCGTCATTCTTAAGCTTCCGTTGCATGCCACCGCGATTGCCGACGAGCCACCGCAGGCTAAGTAAGAGAAAGCGGACCAATCGCAGACGCCGGCGCCACGCTCTTCATCCGGTTATCGATATTCAGTGCAGTGGCTCGGCCCCATCGAATTCCTCTCCACTTGAGCATGCTCATCGCCTTTTGTGAGCCAATTAGTTAAGACAAGCCGCTCAGCGCAGGCAGTGTTATTCGTTTTTCAAGCAAACAAAAGTGACCTCATATGAATCAGGGGAGCATTTGATTGGTTTGTTCAGACAACCCTGCGGGTGACCGTCCGATTCTTGCGTCAGCGGTTACGCAAATTTGACGCCAGGAGATTGGAATAAAAACATATTAGAATAGCTTTACGTTATACGGCCCCATTGTTGCGCGGGGTGGGTAGGCTCACTTTCACTTGACTCGCCCTCATACGTTAGAAATGCGAATATACAGACTGATAAAGGGCAAAAAAGTGTCACCGGAAACAAAGTTCACTGCACGTATACAAAGAACCTGGAACATGGTATGAAAATATACATATAAGTCTCCAAAAAATCTACGTATCTAAGAAAAAGTCATTGTATATAATGCATCAAACAAGGCAAATAAACATGTTCCGCAATGAAAGCTTCAGAGATCACAGAATCCTAAGGCACCCACTCCATCCACTCCCCCTAATGCATCGCGCGCGACCCAAGGCGGCACGGTTCCTCCCCACTTTTCTCCCTTGCGCACACAAGAATGAACCAGCATCTTCGGCTCGCCCATGCCACCCTGCACCCCCCAACAGTTTCACTCGCACATACAGCATGCGGCGCGCGGTGACGATTTTATCGCCCTTGGACTTTGTACGGAGCATGAGGGCGACAGCAGGAATGTACCTCCATGGAGTGTCCATATAATTGCTACCGCAATAATTTAATAAGGATATCCGGTAACTGAAGCGTCCCGTGGCCCATTACTTCCCGCAAAGAAGTAACAAAATCGAACTTTCCCCACGCGACAATTCGCTGCGACGCAACAATGTCCTTTTTTATTTTGTGGGGCGGGGGCACCGAAATTAAAAAAAAAAAAAAACTCAAAGGAAAGCATGTTGGCCACAGTCGAATGCCTACTTCGGGCACTTAATGCGGCTACCGAAGGAATATCGAAGAAAACCTGAGACGCTTGTTCCACATATAAGCATACGCATACTTCTCGGTATCCTACACCGGCGAGACAAGACTTTCTCGAGAGGTTGCGCTCAAGTGAACACGTTGCAATCCATCGAGTCCCAACAGGGATGGCAGCGAGCGACCATTGTTTCTTTTTCTCGTCTGCTAGCCGGAAAACGTCCAGAACTCTGCCCGGCGAAAATCCTCTCCGTCAGAGAAAAACGAACGCGAACACAAGTGCGGCGCGCGGTGGTCGGGGCAACACGAGAAAAACGCAAGCTGGCTCTGGCAGCCCGCGTGAAGAGGCTCAATGTATCCTCGCGAATAATATTCAAAGTAGGAAAATAAATAAGAACGTAGTTACCTTTGCTGACTTTAGAGTCTAGACATGTATGCTTTGGCGCAGGTGAAAAAAATATGTTGATATTCTTTTTTTGTGACACGACGGCACAAATGAACCACCACAACGCTTCGTCTCATCGGACATCGCTGCATGCTGTCTCAAAGTGTCTAATAGTGTGTTTATTTTTATTTATTTCACGTACTTTCAAGGCCCGAAGGCGTTACAGAAAGGAGTGCAGTCAAAGCAAGAAGTAATGCAGTAAAATACAAACAAAAGGTATTAACAAAACATATTAACCAAATACATTCTGAACAGCAGTCTTGAAGTTGGTAGAGTCGGTGATGAGTGCGATTGATGCGAGAAGGAGATTCCGGTCCGCCTTTGTGCTAGGAATGAGTGAGTCACTGTACCGGTTTGTACGGCACAATGGCACCCCGATTTTAAGGCTGTGGTAGTGCGGGCCGAAATATAAGACGGAGGGGCAAGAAGGGTTTCTTTTATAAGAGGGTTCAAGTGAAAAACTTTATGAAAAACGGAGAGACGGGAACATTTGCGGCGTGACGAAAGATCAGGTAAGTTAAGAGTTCGTTTCATTGAAGAGATACTTGCATGGCGAGAATAATTGGATAAAACAAAGCGTGCATCGCGGTTTTGAATACTTTCAAGAGTAGAAACTAATGAAGACTGAGTCAGATCCCAGATGGCTGAAGCATACTCCAATTTGGAGCGAAATAAAGTTTTGTAAAGAGTTAGCTTCAGGGAAGAAGGGGCAGAGCTAAAATTACGGCGCAAGTAACCAAGCATGCGGTTAGCGTTTTTAGTAACATAGTCAATATGCGAGTGCCAAGAAAAGTTATTTGATATGTGAAGGCCGAGATACTCCTAAGAGGTAACTGACGTCACAGGTGCACCATTAATAAAGTACGTGTGCGTGGCAGTGTTACGAGGTATACGCATGGCCTTGAATTTATTTGAATTTAGTTGCATGCACCAATTAGAACACCACTCAGTCACGCGGTTAAGGTCGTCTTGCAGCTCTTGGGAATCTGAATGATTAGTAATTTTACGGTAAAGAACACAGTCATCCGCGAAAAGCTTTATGGAAGAGGAAAGATAGCTGTTCGGAAGATCGTTAATATAGATTAGAAAGAGAAGTGGACCCAGGACTGAGCCTTGAGGAACACCTGCTGGCACATTAGAAAACCGAGAATTACAGTTATTAGCGTTTACAAACTGCGTCCTGTTAGAAGGAAAATGTTTTATCCACTCGAGTGCATTTACGTCCAAGTTAAGTTCAGTCAGCTTAAGCAGAAGTAAATCATGGGTCCTAGCCTAAAGAAGAAGGCCCATATGTGCTACCGACTATGTGCCCCAGAGACCGCTCTTTGCCGTGATGTTCCGGCTATATACGTATAATAAACACAAATAAAATTATCATACGGCAGGATTCAAACAGAGGACCTCCGAGGATAGCGGGCCGATGTTCTAACCATTTAGGACACAGCCGCATGGCTTAGTAGGCAGACGAGAACATCCTTAAGAATTGCCCACGTGCAAACTTTCAGAAGCTTGGTTAGTTTTATTACACTATCAATTATTTGATATTCTGCGGATTTTTTCCGTTGTCAATAATTGCACATAAATATACTTACTTATTAATTATATTACGTTATTAGCAACAGGTGGCGAAAAATCTCTAGGCGTGTTCGTGTTTCAATCGCGGAGACTGGTGCACAGAAAAGCTGTCTTCTAAGACCTCAGGTTCGGTACGTTTGGCTACTGGAAGTAATTCTAACACAGTCTATGCAGGCCATGCATGCCCTGCCGACTCGTGTCATCGTTTTCCTACACGTAGTAGCTAGGGCGGCTAGAATATAGTAACGGCCGGTGCGGGATTTCTGCACCGAAACAGCGCGTCCCTCCCGTGGAGCAAACATGCCCCCACGTGTTGTCAGGACGCCGGCCGAGGAGCTCGAGCGAAACGCAGTGATCGCATTGAAGCACGGTGGGTCCGCATACGCGCCAAGACCGCTCCTTCGGTTCAGATGCACAAAGAATGCGCCGCTATTTTGTGCGGCGCACGCTGCAGCGCAATGCCGGAGGCGCCCCAGATGTGGCACTGCGGCAACGGGACGTCGAGGCTCAGCGACAACGTCGACAAACCCGTGTAGTTAAAAAAAGCGCGAAGCGGACTCGCCCATCGTACCCGCGATGAGCATGCCGTAGTACGGGAACGCGAAGTCGACCCGGGGCGATAACACCCGACAAGACCCTCTTTTTCTAACCGATTCTGCTCGCCGTCGTCGAGCTCCCTCTGTTTCTGTGCCCTGCACACGACCCAGCACGCATGTTTGCTTCGTCAGCTTATGTTTACTGCAGTCATACTGCCACTATACAGCTACGAGCCTTACACTTCGAGTAATATTCTATCATGTTGCTACCGCAATTCAGTGCTTCGCCCGTTAGGGCCAAGCTGTTATTTCTAAATAAACAAATCAATGAAACTGTCGAGCAGCCGGCTTCGAACAGGCAACCTCTGACACAGAAGCCAGATATACTCTAACACGCCATTAACGTTTTTCGCCAAAATCGCCGGGCCTCATAAGCGCGTCGTAGTTTTCGCATGCAAAACCTAGCAAATATTTAAAACTGATCAACACGTCATCACACGCCAAAATGTGGGCCGATCGCTAAAATAGCGTAGTATAAAATTATGAGCCGACAGCGAAAATCCCACAGTCAAAACATTTCAGAGACCAACGATTCTCCTACTCTCGTCACGCGAGGGCTGAGGCGTTTGAGTGCGGTTCATTGTGACGGCGACTCTATATCACCCGGAACTCACTCAGGAAGCCTTTGTTTTTCATCAGCTTCAATGTAGAGGTTAATAATCTTCCTACATTTGTGCTTATATTATTTAACTGAAGCCCATAGCACACTTCGCCCACTCTGCGTTATTCATCTTTTTACACCTGTTCCCTTAAACAAACAATGCAAAGTAGCCCACGCAGATGTGTGGTCGCTCGTGTTCGGACCATGTCGCACGCAGCCGGAAAGTACCGCATACCAAAACGAAAGACACAAACAAAAGATGCCTATAGTGGAATCTCTACATAAAGCTAGAAATTGCTAAAAGAACGCCACCTCAATTTGTGCGAAAAATTAATCGTCTTGATTGATGGCTATCCACGACGACTGGCCTCGCCATCACGACAGCCTACCTGTTTCAGTGACTTCAGCATATTGAGTCAGTGCGGTGCACAATAAGAAAACTCGTATATGCAATTAACATCAATCCATGATATGGCACTAATTTCCCACCACGGGAGCGAATCAATTTTCTTTTTCAGAATGCGGATAAAAGACAGGTGCAACGTAAAGTGCACTTACCATCGTTCGGAGCGAGCAGTAGCGCGAGAGTGTAGGACAATGAAGAGTTGTCCACGAAAGCCAAGTGCCCATTACTGGCACGACACTCCTCAGCAGCTCGGTCGTAATCCAACGGTGACAAGTTTAGCCACAGACAGGTGTTCTTGCTCGACAAGTCCAGCCACCCTCTTTTTGGACAAGGATTGAGGGCTCGAAAAAAAAAAAGAAACGGTAAATGCGTTGAGACAGCAAATATGAAAGGTGTGAGCGCGTAATGCTAGAAGTATAATCTCACGCGTGCCTCAAACCGACAGATGAATTAAGTAAATTTAAACTAGGCCTATGATGCCGAGATAGCCTGAAGCATAAATTGGTTGTCAGCTCGTTCCTTGTTTGAGGGTTTGCTCTTTCCAGTACGCAAACTGTTGGCTCTGCCGTGTGCTAATAGGTTCCGAAGGTGCAAAGGAACCAATTCGTATAGCAGTGGCACAACATGGAGAATCAGAGTTGCCAGGAAAGCTTAGCTTCTTTTTCGTTGTTGGTTTACAAGTGCCGTGTGCTCTGCGGCGCAGCGCGGTTAGGGGGCAGGGCTGCGCATCACTCTGTGCTTAGTGAAGTATGCGAGACGTGACGTGGAGAGAGGGGCCGTGGATCTTGATGCACAAGCCGAAAGCAGGCAAGTTAGACGCCAAGTGCGGCACAGTTAGTTTCCCGTAAAGGTGTATTCTCATCATAGCCCGGCATAGTAACCGTATGTCGTGGTGAGAATTATGCCTGTTGTGGTAATTTCTAGCAATAACCATTGCATCGTCGCAGTTTGCACGATAGCGGAGCCACAGAGCATAAGGGTCTTTCAGAGCTGTCCCACAAAACACCGCGCGATTGTTCAGAGAAATATATACGAATTCAGCTGTCACTTAGCGCATGCTGTTAACGAGGGGAAATGATAATGATGCTGAGTAACAACTGAAAGCAATGCGTTTAGTTGTCATTGAGCCCCGGAAAAAACATAAGAGAGGCAAAGCCCTAGCACAGTTAGAGCGCATGATCAGGAAAGTTGTTGACGATGCAAAGAAAAACTGAAAAATACCAAAAGTGCCGAGTACCTCAGTGCCACCATACATCTCTACGCTCAAAAATTACAGAAGCGCTGTAGACCGTCAAAGAGAGGGAAACAAAGTGTATTTATTTATACTTATGAGCTGCGCCATGAGGTTCCATGAACTTCAGGACGTAGACCCAAGCATTGCCCTCTAGTCCTTTCCCTCCTCCTCAGATCCTCGAACCCATACAACACCAACATTTCATTTGACGTTGCTGGTGTATGCATACGCTGTGCTTCATAGGCGCTAACTACACTGAACCATACCTGTACATTCCGGTACCTTTCTGTAAATTAGTTTTTAAATGAAGTTACACATCCATAGCCTATTGTCTTTAGATTCTACGAAAGACAAAGTCGAGGCAGAAATTGATGCGAAGTACTTACCACGGAAAAAGGAGCGGTACCTAAACGCGCACTTTCCCCCCAGTTGACGGGAGCATGACGTTTGCGTAACATCGTCCGAGTATTGTGTTGGTTGAAGCTGGCCCTGAACTGGGCTGACCATGAAGCAGCTGGTCGCATTTGCGCCATGGGGCAAGATGATTGGTACCAGCAGCTCCGACCTGCAGGCCAACAAAGAGGTGCCCGTAACAACACGCGGTGATGTTAATTTTAGAAAAGTTTACGTTAACGGATGCGTTGATTAGACGAAAATGAAGACGTGCATTAACGAGACAGATTTTCTAGAAAAAAAATGGTTGATTTGGCTGATGACTGGCAAAGATGAAATCTCATTTCATTGTAGATTGTTTTTGATGTACGACGTGTTGTTTAGGCAGCGCGAACACAAGGTATGCATGATGTGACGCTCACCAGCGTCGCGATTAACATGATAAAAAGAATGCGAGCTTTTTTTTTCTATTCAGCTTTCTTCGCACACAGCTAAGACAAACTAACGCTTTCCTGTCAGCGCCGCTCTCGATCTACTCATGGGGCAAATTCTTAGCCTTCTACGCCGATTACGACGACTTCTATTGGAACCAAGCGTCGTCGCGGTAGCTAAGTGGTGTCGGGTGCGGCTGCTGAACATTTGGTCAGGCGTTAGTGATGCGGCTGCATGGCGGTAGTACTCCGACGAAAGTGGACCACGGGCATGCTCGTATACTATAGGGTTTAGAATTTAGGAGTCCTTAAAACGATGGAGTGGTTCAAATTATTTGGGTGTTTTGCTAGACAACGGCTCTAATAGCCCGGTATCCAGCTTTCAATTTCTCCGATCTGCTTCCCCTGCTTGGAGCAGCAGGGCTCGAGACATGTCCCTCGAGACAACCTCTCCCCGTTTCCTTCACTAAAATCTAACTTACGACTTACAATCCTATCATTGTTCGTACTCCGTACGGAGCCTAATATTACGCAATGCGGCTCTGACAAATGCATCGTTCGGCCGTGTTCATTCGCTGATGGCGGCTCTCTGGCGCGGTATAGGAAATTGCGCTGACATTTCAGGCATCTTAATGTATTAGCTACAAAACAACGTAGTGTACTTCTTACATGACCCGTGGCAAGAAACTTGCACGTTGTTTTGAGCGATTCTATATCCAAATAGTAGATTGATAAATTACCACCACAATCTGCATTTGGGCTCAAATTATAGCAAGACAAGTTGAGGGGGACGCAGGACTTAAGCCTAACGTGGCACGCGGTGGTGCGTAGATTTCAGAACGGGACGCGCATCCGCACGGCTTCCGAGGCAGAGAAACGCGCGTTGATCTCGGAGCCTCTGCATTGGATCGGGGATACTGGTTTCGACTGATAGTTCCTTATAGGGCAGTTCAATAGTGTTTAATGAAACACAAATTGGTAAGATGGTACTACTTAATAATAACTACCGAAGGTTAAAATTGTTATCCACCCGAATGTAGCACGAAGCTGCAAAGAAAACCCATACGGGGTCTCTCAGAAATAACGCTTCACACATGAGGAAAAATTCGTCTTGATCCACAACTGATTGGTCAACAATAATTATTATTAGAATATATGTGCACATTTCGGGAAGCAGTCCTGTAAGCTAAACGTGACTGACCTAATATCAGCTACTACGTTAATTAGCTAGAAATGAAGTTATTTTTGTGAGCTTAGTTGTTGGCGTTCTTTCATATAAATATATAGTAGACGTATTATAGTGAAGATAAAGCAGGAGCCTCCGCCCAGTGTCCACTTTGTCGTAACTTATAAATCCTTACGACGACGCTGTAGTAGTCGAAGGGAATATCATAGTATCAACAGTTGTAAGTATTTCGAGAAATTCTAGAATGTGTGCACTGAGATATATTGTTTTTTTTTCGTTTTTCTTTTTTTTTCTTAATCAGTATGCGAAAGTATGTTGTACTCTTTTTCTAATTCGGGTCAGTGCCCTGGGAACCAAAGAAAAAGTAAACTGCGCGTGTTAAATATCGGTATGATACATTAGGCATCAGAAGGGTATTGAAGTAATGAATTAATTAGTTAAGTAATTAATTAATATTATCAGAGGACTGGCCTGTGGCCTAAACGGGCTAAAGTGAAAACTTGGGCGAGTTGGTATGACATACTTGTATTTATAAAACTGTGCAACAAGACCAGAGATCGGACGAAGAAGGACGCAGAGCAGGGTTATTTGGCGGGTGGGGGAGTGAAGGGAGGGGGGCTTGAATTTGTCTTCCAAGTGATTGGAGGGAGTCACAAGAACGGAAAATAAATCAATAAAAAAATGTAGCACCCTAGTACAACACTCGTTGAATGTACCAAGCGTTTTTAATGTTTTCACTCCCTCGACTTCGTCCTGAAATCTGGACCCCTCTGACCTGATACAAGCAATTCCCTTACACGCACGTATTAGTTCCTGATATGAGCCGTGTTTTTTTTTTAGGGTTAGGATTTCCTTGCAGGTTCTAAGACGATGTAGAAAAATATAGGAGCAGGTAAGAAATTGCCGCCCACTTTCATATGTCCAATAAGAGAATACTGAAAGTGAACGACTTACTCCTTCTCGTAAAAGTGAAGGATGCTTGAATAAGTGGCAGTTATACGGCACTGCAAATAGTTCGCCGAATAAGCAAAGTTACACGCGCTGTTCCGTGATAGTTGGAGATCAACGTCCTAGCGTTAAATGAGGGACGCTGTACAGCACAGCGATTCGGATAAATTTTAGCCTCGTGGGGTTCTTTACCATGTTTAAAAAGCGCGGTGCACGAGCGTCTATGAATTTCACTGCAATCATAATGCGACTTTCGCGGTTGGGAATGAAATCCGCGACCTCATTTCCAGTAGCCGAGTAACCCTAGAGCCACTCAGCCACCTCGGCTGGTGTTCTGCGCTTTGCCGTTTGAAGCCAACTGCAAATGGCAGGTTTTTTTTTTTTTTTTTTGTACCATGGGCGCTATAACGTAAAACTATCCCAAACTTTTCTATTCCAATCTGCAATCAGCCCTCCGCGATTGGTGAAAAACATTTTTGGACCACGCCCACTTCATCGGTCTGTCACGCGACGTCACGAAAACTGCAATAGCTCCCCATCTGATATGACGTGTACACACTGATTATGCATGATTTGACCGAACAAAACAAAAAACAATTATTTCTGATTCGACGCCTTTTCGTGATTAGCCATCGGCTATTGGTCAAAAGTTTTCGGGCTGCACCCACTTCACCTGCCTGTCAAGCGACGTCACAAAACCGCAAGAACTCACCGCGTCAAAGTGACGTGTACGCATTACAGATGCATTAATATGCCGAACAAAACTGAATTTTCTTCTGAATAGCCGTAGGCTGCCCCGTTCCGAAAGGAATAAAAGATGGCTGCCGCCGATCGCTCAGGCACTGGCTACTCGCACCTGCTGGAGAGCATGAGTTTATTTGCCTGTAATAAAACTTTTTGCGTAGCCGTGTAACGTTTTAGCGTAGCCGCAACCTCATTCTGCCAACTCTTCTTTGCTGAGGATCCGTTTTAGCGTCATTCTTAAGCTTCCATTGCATGCCGCTGCTATTGCCGACGAACCACCGCAAGCTAAGTAAGAGAAAGCGGACCAATCGCAGACGCCGGCACCACACTTTTCATCCGGTTATTGATTTTCAGTGCAGTGGCTCGGCCGCACCGAATCCCTCTCCACTTGAGTATGCTCCTCACCTCTTGTGAGCCAATTAGATAAGACAAGCCGCTCAGTGTAGGCAATGTTATTCGTTTTTCAAGCAAACAAAAGTGACCTCCTATGAAATAGGGGAACGTTTGATTGGTCTGTGGAGACAAGCCTGTGGATGACCGCCCCATGCTTGCATTGGCGGTTACGCAAATTTGACTTCAGGAGATTGGAATAAAAACATATTGGAATAGTTTTACGTTATAGGGCCCCAGGTTCTGATAGTTATGAACAAACTTTCGTGTATTCGCAAGGTATGGTGACAGCGACTCTCATATTTTTTAACAGCGGGAGAAAGTGGATTGCTTCCAGTGTTTGCATGGATATGCAAGGGATGAAAGGCACTCACGTTTTTAGTGCTTCCAAAACTTGCGGATGTCCAGCGCTATCCGACTGAAGATATCCGTGCTTCTTGACGATGTCTGTCCAGCCTGAATGAACACGTCACCTTCTGTCACTTCATTATACAGTCAAGTATTGTGGCAAAATGAAAAACGGGGTTGTGGGTGTGAGGGAGGGGGGCCGGAATTTGAGCTTCTGCCCAAAGTAAGGACATAGTTGCGGAAGAAAGCTTCAATAATGGAAGCGTTTTGTTATGCTCGCAAACTGTAGCGGTTATTACACACGAGACAAAGCGAAATACAGGTTTTTAATTGATCAAACGTCGGTGACCCTTACTTTCTTACCTTGCTGCTCGCGTTTTGACATTCCTTCCCATGTTATATATTTGTTCAAGCGGTGTCCGGCATGAGGGGCGAGATGAAGAGAAAGTTTGAAATCTTCTTTATTATCTTTTCATACATGGCTTTACACAAAGAATAACCCCATTTGCATTTGGAAGTGCCGTTCAAGACACCGATACCCATGACAACCCCGTCCATGATGATGCGCACTACGGCCTAAAAAAGTAGAAGATTGCCCCAAAGACAAGATTAATAAGTAATATTGGTAGTATCTAACGAAATGAAAATTTTCTAGTCAACGATTAATAATTTTTTTTATTATAAGTGCAGAAACAAAATTAGCAGTTGGCCTCGCTTGAATCTTGCCTTAGCGGTCACTAAATCTGACGGAGCTATGATATGGGAAGTAAAAAAAAAATGCTGGAAGCAAAGCTTTGTTTCATTTTGCTGGTAGCTTTCGACAGAGCAAAGTGATTCGATCAGTGCGAGAAAAAAAGGCGCTCTCTCAAAACGATATGAGGCAGAACCCGTCTCACACTGGCTGACGACTGCAATGTTTTCAGTATTTAATCAATATGGAGACACAACGTATTGCCACCGTCAAAACGAGCTGAGACTGAGGTGTGTACTCCAGCGGCATTCCTCTTTTGCGCTTCCCTAAGAACACTGTGCCATCTAGCGCCGCCGCCGCGATACGTGCGTGTGACCTCCGACATGCATGGCGCGCCGGTGCGGGCGAACGCCGAGAAACGCGTCACGCGGCAACCTGGTTCCTAACGCCCCTTAAACTTCGTAAAGTAGTGCCACGCTTTGAAGAATGCCGCCTCCTCCTCGCGCGCTCTGGCCGAGGCCGACGCCGCGTCGTTATTGGCCTAATAGCATCACGTGGGCCCTCGCGCCGTGCATCAGCGCCATTATTGCTCGAGAAGCGTCTACGGAGTGGCGAGGAGCGCATGTTGGCGCCGTTGCTACGCTCGAGCAGCGTAGGCGGCGCCACGGTCGAGGAGGGAGCGTGAAAGAGAAGAGAAACGAGGAGTGAAGGAGGAGGAGGAGGAGAGTGTCACTACTCTACGAAGTTTAAGGGGCTTTTATACTGGTTCCACTCTGCCGCTCCTTTCTGGATGCGCCGCGCCATCTAGTGGCGCTGCCGAGAAGTCTGCGCGAGACCTCCGAGACGAGAAGCATGGCGCGCCGGTGCCTGCGAAGGCCGAGAATCGATCCTTCGCTTGCCGCACACGCAGTGGCACGCGCTCATCCAGCCAAGTTGGCGAGCGGTTCACTGAAGAGCGGCACATGCCGATTGAATTCATGGCACAGCTCGCTATAAAGCGTTGACGTGAAAGTCGTTCATTAAAAAAACGGCAAATACCCAGTGCATCCGTGGCGCAGCATGCTAAAGCGTCGGGTTGCTGTCGTTGTGGAACCCTTGTGACTTGGGAATCCTTGTTCACGTGCCTTGTTCATGTCGTGTGAATAGCTGAATGCTCGTGCTTCACCTGCTTATTCAATGAAGGGACACCATCCATAGCTCCTTAATCTTTTCTTGCTACTTTAGGTGCCTCGGTAAAAGGTGATCGAAACACTATGCTTCACAGTACGTGAATACCAGTTGCGAATTCTGCTGTGCAATTTCCAACAGCCTTTCCTACGCAGCTAGTTTGCTCGTGAGCTGTTTCCTCGTAAACACCCCCCCCCCCCCCCCCCAAATGATATAGTAAACTGAGAGATTAAAGCAATGTTCACAACTAAAGCATCTGCCGATGTAGCCTTAACAAAGACGCACAGTTTACTTACGTAAAATGTTTGTATATCTACTAATAACAGTGCTTACTACAATTGAAAATATCATGCTTCTGCTTCTTTTAGGACCAAGACAGGAGAGAGAGAGAGAGAGTTGCCCCAGGTTATCAATATTGCTGGCGCCCTCCACTCTTAACCACATTACGATCGATTATGCGCTCTATAGTAGCCTCCTCTTACGTATATTCGTTTAGCATCGGGCTCGTGTGTAAAAACAGACGCGCACAACAACAAAAAAAAAAAAAAACAGTGCACAGAGTGAAAAGTAAACATCGACGCGCGTAATGCCAGGGCCGAAGAACAAGAACCGTTCGGCGGAGTAGCGGCGACAGAGAGAAAGAGTGTGTGAACGTCGCTCACTTCCTGGGCCGTTGCTGGCCAGGTAGCCACGCCAACTGTTGCACAGCCGCCGGGCCTCCGTCCAGGTGCCGAATACCCTCTGCGGGAAGCAGTGGCGCGGACTGCACAGCAGGTGATGCGTATCCATGTGGACGTCGAACGCTGCGTGGACAGAACAGGTGACGCAGGCAGTCGCTCGCAGCATTTCTGGATCACGGCACTTCACAAACAGAATACAGGGACGTTATACAGCTTGTGGCCTATCCGGCTAACTGCGTGGACGTTTACGCAACTATAGTTAATGCGAGTAAATTATACAGCGGGGTCCACGTTTCCTAAGCAAATCCCCATTTTTGGTCACATTGCGCCTTGTCTCTATTGCTGCTCGTGACACGTCATATTCTGAGTAAAACCATATCCTTGACTACGCTGAAGAGAAGCGGCTTTCTGGAGTTCTCAATGAAAGAAGCTTGCGCTGCTTTTTACAACGCTCGACTTGTTCATTATGAGCAGTCTCTTGGCTCAGACAGAACAAAATATGCCGGCTGACTGCATGGAAAACTACGGTATGCTCGGACACATTGTGCGGGAAAGGTGCTCTGGGTTATCGTTTTCAATGTAAAAGGTATAGTTCTTTCAGTACGATGACGCGCCTTTCTTTCTAAGGAAACATGACATATACAACCGTTTTGAACTGTCAATCTTCTAGATGTTCTCCATATCTATGGTCTACCTCGGCCTCCTCGTTTTGTTTCTCACGGTTATCGATGCTGTCTGCACACAGATATAATTTATACTTTCTACTTGCCACTTACTGTCCTCATTGCTCACAAATTTATTTCGTGTATACGATATGCGCCCCTTCCCCCTCGCACCCGCAGGAGTTCGGACGTGAGAGTCCAGAGGTGTAGGGCTTCGATTACCTGTCATGCAAGGTTTTAGCTCTGTTTCAGTTATTGATAACAGCCGAAGATCGTAGAGATTTTGATCGAAATTCTGTGAGCAGCTGTACGAAACATCGTGCTAAAGAATCCACACATCGCATGCGCTATCCGGTATAGTTCATTTCCATCCTCTCTGAACTGAATGAAACAGCAAGCACAGTTTCACCCCTTGCTCACTTTGAAATTTTTAATCAGAGCTCAATGAGCTCCTGCACCCGGGCAAGTCAAACTACGTTAAGTATTTGAGCAGCCGCGGAGACACCTACATTTTCCTTAGTAGACACATTGTAAAGCATTTACAATGTGCTCTACGTCGTATACGTACGAATTTACAGTATACTTATTCAGTACATCTCTGTGTTCAGATATAAAAAAAGAGAAATTTGCGCCAGGAGCGTGGATGTGCTGTTGTGTGCATGCAAGCCCTGCAGGGAAAGCAGTACAAGTTCCCTTCTGATTCAGAACTTGCCTATAGATCGATTAAAACGCTACCTTGACAATTTGTGATTAGCTATGCATTTACTGATTTGGCCCTTTTCTGGTGTCCACAGCGATAGGTAACCTCAAGATATGACTCGGATATCTCGCCTCCGCCATTTAAGTTTCCTCTAATGAATTTCCGACACTACCGCTAAGAATCACGGTACGAATACTTCGGCTAAAATAATTACCACGTGTAAAACTTAACATGGAAATGGCCTCTTTCCCAAAAGGCGTCTTATTCTGCAAAAGCCTGTTTCAAGAAAAAGCTGCTACGCACGTGTGCACACTCCAAACCATGTCCTTATTCGAATACGCAGGCTAGCCAATGTAAGTATTACTTACACTGTATACGCTCACGCGGAGAATCTGAAAAGTGAGGTGAAGAAAAATTTGTTCGTTGCATGTAGGTTTGCATCAAAGGTTGGAACTGGCAATAGTGAGAACGTCCAGGAACGTTTTAAAAAATGGTGAAGTGCGTACTGTATACAGCCTATAGTCATGGCATAACTTTTCTCGTAGCCTGCTAGGTTTCCTTGGTTTGCTTTCAGAAAGTGTCATGCGCACGCACCTACTTCGGCAATGTCGAGGGCCGAAATCTAAGCACTTGCTCGACAGCTGTAACGTCTCTCGTTAGTCCTGACTTCTAACAACACCGAAACAGAAGGCTGGTCTGAAAACAACGACAATGTCGAACTGCGTCATTGTTTTTTGTTTGCTATCGCTGCGGAAAGCAAGGGCGGATTCAGATTTAGGCGGACGCTCCCGGCGCTCCGCGGGCGGTGCCGTGCTACTAAGCTATAGCCGCGCAAGTTACGCAATACCCAAAAAATAGCGCGCATACGTAACCCCTGTAAAAGCTGCTCATCACGTTCTCCGCATATGCAATTTAGAAACATGTTTTTCTACCTTACGCAATCGGTTTGCCTGCGCTGTGCTAAAGCTGTCCAGTAGCGGGTCGCACACGACGGCCGCGCTGGTGCTCAGGAAATATTACCTCGAGATCGTGTTCCTG
Source organism: Dermacentor andersoni (assembly GCF_023375885.2). Lineage (NCBI taxonomy): Eukaryota > Metazoa > Arthropoda > Arachnida > Ixodida > Ixodidae > Dermacentor > Dermacentor andersoni. The sequence continues at coordinate 342,563,298 of NC_092814.1, forward strand.
CTTTGCACGTCGACTCGTCAAACGGTGCCCATGTTGGTTCCGACACGAAGTTCATATCGCAATACCGAGGAACTAGATGGTGGGATTCTGGAAAGAAACAGAAAATGCCGAGGTCAGGCCGAAGCTTCAATACAGTGCAAGGGCACGGTAGTGTTGCGGGACAACGGCGTTCCTTTGTTGCTGTTCGACACTTTGCGTCAGGGGTGTTGCTTGAACTTCGCCCGGCGGCGAACACCGGCGGACGGCGTCGAAAAAGTTGACGCCGCAGGCGGATCTACCCAGAAAGATATTTTCGTCGGGGGTTCGAACTTCGCTGCCGGAAGCGGCGAGCGTGCGGTGGTGCACGCGACCCGATCGGGAGCCACCATTTCCGGCTGACTTGCCTCACGGTAATGGCGGCCCCCGACGCTTCGCGGGCTTCACTCCTGCGGTACCTATCGGCACTGTTTGGTCCATTGCCAGGTGCATTGCCGCCGTCACCGTGATGTTCCGTATAAAGTCAAAGTGCGATTACATCGTCGCTGCGAGCTGTATGCTGTGGGTGCGAGTGAAAGCGTGCCAGGGTGAGAAGAGGATGGTGGCTTGATCTCGCACGCGCTAGGGAGGAAGACAGGAGTGAAGCGCCCCATCTTCCATCGTGCGCAAGGCACCAGTGAAGGGGGTAGGGGGGGGGAGCGTTCTACTTTGGCGGCGGCTGTGTATGGCGTGGCTGAGTGCGGCCTATGTTGAAAGTGACGTGCGATAAGTGCGAAGTCTATAGGTACGCCGAGGGCTGGTAGCTTCGTGTGCGGTGTGTTCTCGCCGCTAAGTTAGCGTTGAAGCGAGCGGCATTACGAAGGTCAATTCGATCGCTGCTGCTGTCACCAGTCCTTACGCCGACGTTTTGGCAGCGTGTGTCCGTGGTCATCAAATGAAATGTGTGTATGATTGCTTGTGCGCGCTTCACAGCATTCTTGTTAATTTAGTTGGCGAATGTTTAAGACTTTATACGGCAGATAAAACTACTATCCTTACTTCGTATAGCTGCCTAATAATTTCCTATCAGCACCGATGCTTCGCCTTTTGGGCGAAACTGCTACATTTTTTTTCGTGCCATCGCTGGCAGCTAGCCGCATTTCATCATGGGAAGTTCTTTCTTCCCACTCTGGTCTACGAATAACGGCCAAGACCAGGAGTTATTGTAGGCCGCACAAGCAGACGATAAAACGTAATGATCGCTGACGTGCAGCTGGAGCTTCGATCAAAATGAAACGGGCGCACTGCTTGCACAATTCAGTCATGTTACGTGCGCAACTTAATACTACTCAGCCAACTCTCAATGAACCTATCCAGATATGCGCCCAAGCAGGTATCTACGGGATCCGTGATGCCTATACTTCTATTTGATAGCATTTGTCAACACCGCAATCACCCGCAGTTTAGAAAACAAATGACCTTTTAGCAACCCACCACAAGTTACGCATTTGATAGGGAGCCAATTTTGTGCATAATTTGCCGAGAGCGGCATAACAAAGATACCTTAACAAGCCAGGATCTGAATAAAAGCGCTGCGAAAGTACTCGAACGTGCCTCTTGCTCACAGCGTATCAAAACGTCCGTCAGAATGCTACCGTACAGCAAATTTTTGTGTTCCTCTTCGTTTCAGTGCAGTACGTGGTACGGTCTCCGCCTGAGCTCGATTCCCGACTACCGTAAACGTTTTTTGAGAGCTCAGCTCTTAGGCGCCCGCTCCTGCGTCGGCGTTGGCGTCACCGAGGTAATAAACGCCGTGGGTGAAAGAGCGAACGCGGACCGCAGTGGGGGTTACAAAAAAAAGAGGCGAGAACAGCGCGAGAAGGAAAATGGAGGTGGAGGGTATGGCGCATGGCGAGAGCGTGAGAAGAAAAGCGTAGTGCTGCGCTAGACGCGCACTGCGGCGACGATGGCTACAAGATGGCTGACGCCAAAGTAGCGCGCGTCGTCTGGTGTCTGAGGAGGCTGCTGTGTATCGTGCCCAATATATCGCGATATGAAAACACCTATAGATCTGCGCTGAAATTTTGAATGATGAAGTATCGTAATCGTCGGTGGATTGTTATTTTCGAACGTCCTTTCATTTTAGTTTTGTTTTAAATTCCAGAGTCACGTAAACGTCATAAAACACCATTTTTGCCAGATTTTAAAGATCTAGGCATTCTGAAAGTTATCGCGAGTTCTTGCTTAACTGTAGAGACCTAAAAGCTTTCTTTACCCATTTTTACTGCACTAATAAAATTGTACAATCATTGTTTTCTAGTACAACAGGTACAAAAAGTTTTTCTGTTTAGTTATCATAATCGGACAGTCGCGCCCCACACATAGCGACAGTTTCAGCTGCACATGGTTGTTTTTCCGATGAATCGTCGCATAACAGGGAGCAGTGAATATGCTGCGTTGCGTCGGGCTGCGTTTTCTGACGCGCAAACTTCGTCGCGAAAATTTGCTGCATGAGGGCCGGCCTTTAAAGGAAAAAAAGAAAGAACTTGCCGACGTGACACGTTACGCGAATATTCCGCAATGAAATATTATAACACTGACCGTGCCAATGTTAGGCTGCTCATTGAGAGTGCTTGAGTACTAATCAGGTGTCTCTCTGAGAGGCGACCGCCGTGTACGTCCTACAACACATTGAAAAAGCATGCCGCAAGAAGAAAATTGTTTTATTTATTACACAAATACATCTTTGCCAACGCATAACTTTTACAAGAAGACAGAATAATCCTTATGGTATGCACATTCGTTGCACGACAGTCGTCACTCACATTAAAAGAAGAAACTCGAATAAAGCTTGTAGTGGGACAGGAACGCCTTTCTTAAGCAGCGAAGTGTGGCTCAGAAGGCGAGCGCATGCTGGCTAATAAAGGCGACGTGAATCGGCCTCAATACGTTGCGAAGAATGGGGCGGAACGAGAGGGCAGAATTGATTGTAGACACGAGGCAGAACGTGGTCGGCACGCAGTGATCAGACAGCGGCGAGACCGTGTCGTTTACTCCTGCAAACAAGTGCTTTGAGAGATACTCCATCGAGATCATCTATGACGGTCCGAGGCGTTGTGTGTGCGTTAGACTACGGTTTCTGACAAAACTTTCTGCGGTGTTGAAGCGCGAAAAGCTTATTTTATCGATGCGTTTCAAATAAAAACGCGTCCAACTTCGTCTTGATCTCTATATTGCTAAAGAAAGTACAGACCGCGCTCGAAATACTCGCTAACCAAGGACAGGCCATACTCTAAACAATCTATACTCGCTAAACAAGGACAGCGTCCCTCGCAAACGCCAAAAGCAAGCTTTCCCTGCCATCAGGGATTACTGCAATGCATGGAACCTGCATACCTTTCTTGCTTTCACTGAAGGCCCCGTACAAAACTAGGACTACAGTTGTACAACATAATTGTGGTCGGGCCACACGTGTCGCTAGTCCGTGTGAAATGACTTCAGCCAAGAGATTTTCGTGAGCGAAGTGGCGCAATTCGCACTTCAAAAGCTGCGTACTTCACCGTGGTGTAGTGCAGCCGTCCACTGCGACGCCGCTGTGAGTGCGCAACTCACCAGTCAGGCATGGTGGCGTTGATTCTACGAGTCCGACGTGGCCTTCCGAGTGGAAAGTGAAAACTCCTTGTCGCAGGAAGTTGCAGTGCACTGTAGAGGTATATAGACCGAGAAAAAGAAATCAAAATTTCGAAATTGTAGGAGTTCTGTGTAAGGCCTTGGGCAATAACAATAAGAAGGTGCGCATCCTATACTTGCAATACAAATACCGCCATGGCTCTGCCACTGCCATTAGTACACACGACAAAGGCCACCTGACGTTGTTGTTGTTGGTTATGGTCTGGTACCGAGATGGATGTCGCCGTCATGGTTATTGTGGGGACCAAGGCTGCTGCAACCAGCAGCACTTTTGATGTAATTTGATCCACTCGATCCCCGGTATTGTCATTTAGCTCCTCCCAACAGTGGCTTATAAGTCAGTGTAGCCCAAAAACTTTAAAAAGTACCTGCGCCATCGCCCATCTCTCACAGCATTTATGAAGCACAATGGGTCAGTATACATGTTGGGCGCTGTCCACAGGTACTCCCCGCTATACATCTTAAGTTTCAGGTCAAGTCTTTTTGTTCGTCGTTCAAGGATGGACGGACAGGCCCAATTAGAGAGCGTACACCAGGTAGAGCGTTTTGGCAAGGAGCACTGCGTCATAAGATACTGCTTGCGCCGCAAGAATTAACAAGAATCTGGTCTGTTCTGGGTCCGACCACCTCTCTCTCCACCAATAGCTGAAAGGGAGTAAGATTCTGCATATTATTCATTGCTTCAACTTGCGTTAACAAACGTTAATGCTACCAGGCAGTTCCATTATGTTGGGTATTCACATGTCAAAGGATGAAGTATTGCCCGTGGGGAAAGTGACATTCCGGATCTCCAGCGCGATTATTTGAAAAGGTGGACACTGCTTACACTAAAAATCACAGTGTGCAAAAACCAATTTTGAATATTTGGCCAATTGCCTTCAGCCAGCACACAAGGGCTGAGCATGAGCTTCGGTATATCCGTCTCCTAAAGGTGCTACGAACAGCATTAGCGTCCGGCATATTTTTTTAAAATATTTTAAGTACGTTTACGAGCGTAATCACCGGTGACACCCCCAAAGTGATGTCAGCGAATGTCAAATTCATTAAAATTCGCAGAGAAGCGGACGGAGAACTGGACGCGGCACAGCGTGAAGCGGTAAAACTTACCCGTCATAACTTCGAGGTACTGCAGATGCAAGGAACAACAGCGAAAACAACAACGATAAATAAACACAGGTGGCTTACCTGAAGAAAGATAAAAGGCTACTTACAGACATCAGTGATATTGTTAATTGCAACCAAGTTCTCGAGAGCGGTGCTATCGTTGAAAACATCGCGCTCTCTTCCGTTGCCGTCTGCGATGGAAGCAAGTTCGGGTCGTTTGTAATACAGAAATATGCTGATGTTCACACGGTTGGCGTCATCTCTGTAACGAAAGGAGGAATGTAAAAACACTGGCTGCGGGAACGCAGGAAAACAGATGGCGGTTCTTAGTGGATGTTGAATATTTCCCGATCACTTGCCTCAAACCTTCGAAGATGCAAATGCAAGCGACGCACAGTGCATACGTACAAACAAGCACGGTGCACACGAACAGGAAGTGTCTATCCATTATGCGCAACACCCACTTCATTGGATAGGAGGAGGGGGGGAGGGGGTTGACAACCGTAGCTCTTTCTTTTCTTTTTTTTATCCAATAACATTGTAAATATTAATAATAATAATAACAATAAATAAATACTAATATTAACAAGGAGCAATGCAGGACCGTCGGGGTGAACGTTGTGGCGATAGAGTACGCCATCTTGAAGTGTGAATAAATGAAGGGAACTGTCGGCAAGTGACGATTCCAGGCGGTAAATGATGAAACGCAAGGACGGGTCACAGCGCTGCTCGTAAGCGACATGGAGCAGTGGAAAAGCAGAGGGAACACAGGCGTCGGTGTCAGTATCAGACGTAGAGGTCGCGTCTTCGACTGGGTAGCGAGAGAGGCAATCCGCGCCCTGGTGTTGGCGTCCCGACTTGTAAGTCACTGTGCAGGGATATTCTTGTAGTCGGAGGGCCCAACGACTGAGCCGGCCAGTAGGATCCTTGAGCGACGAAAGCGAGCAGAGCACATGATGGTCTGTGATTACTGAGAAGTGCTTGCCATATAACTATGGGCGGAACTTTGAAAGAGCCCAGACGAGAGCAAGACATTCGCGCTCGGGAACCGAATAGTTGCGCTCTGCAGTTGTCAGGAACCGGCTAGCGTAGGCTATAACGCGGTCGTGTCCGTGTTGGCGTTGCGATAAGACGGCGCCGATCCCATAACCACTGGCATCGGTTCGGACCTCTGTAGGTTCGGACGGGTCAAAGTGGCTCAAGACCGGTGGATTGGTGAGAATCGTGATAAGGCGTGAAAATGTGGCAGCCTGAGGGGGACCCCCACGTAAAAGGCACATCTTTCTTCAGAAGTTCAGTGAATGGTCAAGCGATTGCTGCGAAATCTTTTACGAACCGTCTGAAGTAAGAACAGAGCTCCACAAGACTCCGCACGTCTTTGACAGACTGAGGTACAGGAAAAGCCGTTACTGCTCGAACCTTCTCTGGATCGGGTTGTACGCCGGAAGCCTCGACGAGATGGCCTAGCACTGTAATCTGTCGGCGTCCGAAGTGGCACTTCGATGAGTTTAATTGGAGCCCAGCCTTGTGGAAGACGTCCAGGATAGCTGCGACGCGCTCAAGGTGCGTCTCAAATGTAGGAGAAAACATAAGGACATCGTCGAGGTAACAAAGGCAAGTTGACCATTTGAAACCTTGAAGCAGAGAGTCCATCATCCGTTCGAACGTGGCGGGGGCATTGCATAAACTGAACGGCATAACCTTGAATTGGTAGAGGCCATCTGGAGTGACGAAAGCGGTCTTTTATTGGTCTTGCTCATCGATGGAAATCTGCCAATAACCAGAACGAAGGTCGATGGACGAAAAGTATTTGGCACGGTGAAGACAGTCAAGAGCGTCGTCGATTCGTGGTAAAGGGTAAACGTCCTTTTTAGTGATTTAGTTTAGGTGGCAGTAATCAACGCAGAAACGCCGCGTGCCATCTTTATTTTGGACGAGCACGACCGGCGAGGGCTCAACAATGCGTCTGGCGAGCATCTTGTTTACTTCCTGCTGAATGACTTGCCGCTCTGCCGTGGACACGCGACACGGTTGGCGGTGAATGTGAACAGCATCACCAGTGTTTATCGGATGCCTAACAAGGGACGTCTGACCAAGTGGTCGATTGTCAGTGTCAAATATGTCGCGGTAGGAAAGCAGAATGCGATATAGGGCTGCTGCTTGGTCAGGTGCGAGGTCCGGAGCGACCATGGGACGTAATGGGCCGTCGAGGTTCAAGGCATCCTGCGGGTAATCAGGAGCATCTGGACACGCGTCGGCTGCAAAAGCAGAGACGTGGTCGTCTGTAACTGACCGGAGCGTGGCCATCGCTATGCTTTCAGGTAACACTTGCTTCTTCAAGCCAAAACGAATAACGCGGAGACACATCCGATTAGCGGCAAGGGTTACGACGCAGTGTGTCACAGTGATGTCGCGCGCCGGAAGGACATCACGAATAGGTGCGACGACATAGTCGCCATCAAGCACGGTTGCTGTTGAGGCCAATACGATGAACGTTAGTGCTTTTGGAGGTAAGCAAACAAACGCTGTAGTGCAGAGGGTGTTTGATTGTTCGGGGCGAACGTCTGAAAGAAGAGGGAACTCGAGGCACAGCGTACCGGTGGAACAGTCGATGAGGGCAGAATGCGTCGTCAGAAAAGTCGAGCCCGACGATTAAGTCATGAGGGCGACTGGTCAGCACGGTGAACAGGACTGGAACTTAGACGCCAGCAATTCCTATGCGAGCAGTGCACATACCACTTATGGCAACAGTGGCGCCATTGGCGACGGGTACGGCTCGAGTGATGGCAGGCGTAAGAAGTTTTTCGAGGCGACGACATAGGTTAGCGCTCATTATGGACACTTGGGCTCCAGTATGAATTAATATCGTCAACGGAACACAATCTACGTCTGCTTCAATTAGGTTCGTGTTGGTGAAGAGCGTCAACGGAGGATTTGGACAGGACGAACGTGATGCAGCACTACCTCCAAGAGCTGCATGGCCTAGTTTTCCGTCCGTCGATTTGGCGAGGAAAAGCGGCGAGGTTGGGGCGACGGGGAGCGACGGGGAGCGACGGCGTTGAGGCGATGGCGATCGCACGGAGGAGCGGCTGTCAGGGGCATCAGAAGTAGGATACAGACGGCGAAGTGAATAACGGCGAGCGTCGGTGTATGGGCGAGGAGCAGTTAATGAGCTCCAGTACGGCGCCATCCAGGTGGTGCGGCAGTGGCGGGCTACATGACCAACGCGGTGGCAGCGGAAGCAGATAGGTTTGTCCTCTGGGGTTCGCCATTCTGCAGGATTGCGTGGTCTGGGAGCTAAATAATGGTCATTACAGGTTGTGGACATGGGAATGGGTGCCGAATCAGGTCGGGAGACAGAGCAGGCGGGAGGGATGCCAAGGTTTGCATTTTCTTGCCGCGCAACTGCTTTAATAACGGAAATAGTGGGGGCCGCTTGGTCGAAGGTACCGTCAAGGGGTCGTGGATGAAGGGGGGCTGGACTCGCCGCTTCCATCTCACTGCGAACGATACGTGTGACGTTCTCTTGAAATGGTCGTGTGGCGGTAAGAGCGGAACAAGAGGACGCGGCAGGGGTGTTTGGGAGCCGGGAAAACTGTGGGACGAAGCGGCGGCTTTTCGCTACCTCGAAGCGGCGGCATTCTTTGACGATGGCGTCGACGGTAGAAACGTCGTTATAGACCAGCAAATTGAAGGCGTCGTCCGCGATGCCTTTTAGGATATGGCCCACCTTGTGAACCTCGGTCATGTGCTCGTCGACTTTCCGGCAAAGCGCGAGCACTTCCTGTATGTAGGAGACATACGATTCGGTCGACGACTGGACACGGGTCGCAAGCTCTTTTCGTGCAGCCTGTTGGCGACCTGACGGGTTGCCAAATAGGTCACGAAGCCTCTCTTTTAAAATGTCCCAGCTGGAGAGCTCGACCTCATGGGTGTGAAGCCATAAACGCGGTGTACCGTCCAGGTAAAAATCACATTGGCAAGCATGATGGTAGGGTCTCAGCGGTGGCTTTGGCTAACACGCTCATACATGCTGAGCCAGTTGTCGACGTCCACGCCATTTTGGGCGGAGAATGTCCCAGGATCACGGAGACTAGGAACTGTAACGTACGTTATGGTTGACGCCGCAGGTGTAGGTGGTGACGGGATGGTTCCATCGGAAGCCATGGCCGAGAAGACGACGGGGCGGCCGCTTCGGAGCTCCGTGGCGAGAGCGGGGAACGTTCCACCTCCACCACAAACGTTACGCGAAGGACGAGCCTGAAAAACGAGCAACTATTTACAGGTTATATTTACAAAAAGCGGTTGCAGCGCTGACCGGTTAGATTCACCGCGCGAGCCTAGTTCGTTTTTCCTTCTTTTTTCTCGAGTGGTGGCGCCCACGTGCCTCGTTCAAACAATCAAATGTAACACGCGTGTAAGAATATCGAGAAGGCGTGCCAACATGAGCCCACAATGCCGCATAACTAGAGTTTGATCCTCTCTATAACCTTAGCCGCCGGACACGCTTCAGCATCTCCTTCTGACGACGACAAACAAAGCAAATGAACAAGCAGCACCTTCGTGGAGCCGTTTATATATGTAGGTGTTTTCGCGAGACATTATTTCTATCCCTAAAGGAACAATCGATTCCAGCGTCTGAGTAACCCACGAGAGAAGGAGAAATTCATGAAGAGCTCTCAATCATGCTTGTGTAGATGTGGTTACCTTTAAAGAAAATGGCCCGCTGAAAAAAAATTTGTTCCTTGCTATTGGTACTCCCAATGGCTGGTTTTTGTCGTTTCTCGTAAATACAGCTAAACTTTTAAATACAGCATGGTACAAAAAGAAATACAGAACAAAAATAAGAAGATATGGAATCGAATAATTTTGATTTCTATGTAAAATAAAATAAAAGAGTTATTCACAAAATGCGCAGATTACGCACAATGACCTTGCACTCACAACGATCAAGAAATATATACTTAATTTAGGAAACAAGGTATCTGAGAATGTGCCATTGAAAGATAGGTCATTTAACTAGAGCAGGAGGATTTGAAATGAATAACCACATCATTGCTTCTCTAGTATGTTCACATTAGTGTCAGGGTTAATTCTCTTCACTTCAGGGACTTTGTCCAAAATTCTGTCGTATTTGTTTTCTTTAATAACTTCGAATATGTGTCGACTGTCGGAACACTTCACGGTGTATCGCTTGGTATCAGCGACGCAAAATGAGACGCCAACTGACAGATCGATCCGGTCTCTCTCTTTCTTTACATTATTTTAATACTGAGCAAAATCTCGATCTGTAGCTTTCTTTGATAATTACTATTGCGGTAAGTAAAATTATGGAACTCTTACTAGAAAATACGTAAAATAAAAGAAATTTTGCAGAAAAGTACAACCTGTTTGCTGTGAGTAGTGGCAGTAACTAAGACGGGGACAAACGATATTGCCTTTTTAGTCCAATGCTGATAACATCTCTTCGTGGAGTAATGACTGGCTGATAAAAGTAAAAGTAAAAAAATGTAAAATGATTGCAATGTCGGGTCATAGGACTTCTAGTACGTGTATCTACACAAATAGTGAGTGCGTTTTTTTCTGTACCGTCCAGTAAACATTTACGAATAAACCTTACTAATAATCTATCATGGCAAATTAACATCGAATACGAGACTACTGCTGCTAATCGAACACTTAGCTTTCAGCGTCGCGATATTTATCGGGCTCCCACTTCCCTTTAACTCATATGCTATGAGGCACTTGTACAGTCTAACCTAGGGTATGTTTGATCAATTTGGGATCTATATACAGCACATATAAGATATTTACCCGAAGCTAATCAAAACCGCTCCACGGATTTCATTCTATGCAATTATTTCCGTACTACAAGCATATAAGCTATCAAAACTTGCCTGTCATCCGGAAGAAAACTCGCCCGTTTACCCCACTTTCATAAAATTTACTTCATGAATCCCCAATTAAAATATTCCCTCTTTTCATCGCCTCCTTACGTCTCATCGTGAATGAACCCCGAATTTAAGGTACAGGTGCCCCAAAGTTTTCGAACAAACCTTTCCTACCATTCGTTCCTGGCGAAGATAACGTCAGGGTAGAACCAGCTATCGCATCAGTCACCAGCAATCTAGACCATTAGCATTTTCAAGCTGCTCTATACAACATCGTATCAACACCAGCGTAAACAGCTGCTCTCTGTGACACCATTACACAGTTGGAGTATTTTGAATAAATAAATAAATAAATAAATAAATAAATAAATGCACCCGCTACAGTCTACTTATATAGCGCTTGTGTAGTCTAGTCATTGACTAGACATAGTGCTAGTCAATTTTGATCGGCCGACTATCCAGGCAATCCAGATTAACTGACAACCTCAGACAGCGTGGCACTGAGTATTTTCCGCCTTCTAATTTGTGAAACTTGCCAGAAGTTTGTAGGCTGCAGCCACGGAGCCAAAGTGGCGAGTAGCCGCGGCAGCTCAGTGGCTATGGTTGACGGTCAAGTCGAGGAAAAGGGTTCGATTGCCTGACAGAGCAGCGTCATCCCAAAGCGGCGTGGGGTAAAATGCGAGAACGTCCGAGTACCCAGCCGTGAAAGGACGTTAAGAAATCCCCAGATTGGCCGAAATTCATCCGGAGCCGTCCAATACGACGTCTCTTACAACTTAATCTTTCCATAGGATATAAAATGAATGAATGAATGAATGAATAAATGAATGAATGAATGAATGAATGAAGCATTCGATCAAACAATTATTTTTCTTTGCTCTGAGAACAATGAGGTGAACACTCGGCGGAACATGCCCCTGGAGCCACATTTCAGGACAAGTATCCCAGCTTTAGTTTAAAAGCAGTTGAGATTATAGGTGAAAGAACTCACGTTGTTATTCCAGAATAGCTCCAATAGGCTGAGACCTGCTGGCCAGTCAGAGCCGCTTCTATGCTTCTTGCGAAAGAAATGAAACGACCGCCGATAAACTGTATTGGTCCGGGATCGACAGTATCCAAAAGATGGCCCGTTAAACGATAGGTGTCGAAGTCTGGAACAAGAAAAAAACCACAAAATATTTGCCCAAACTCTGCGCAAGCTCCAATTTACATTCTGCGCTGAATTATCAGCGTAAGAGCTGACGGTAATTTCTGCCCTTTACCGTTGTAGAACGGTCAGATAAAATACGGCCGAAGTTGCTCAAAGAATAGCTTACCGAAAGAAAGCCCGATTCTTGCCTCTGCAGTGTCTAAGTTGCTGTAATCATACTTAGAATGATTTATCAGGTTGTCGTTTCTCTGAGTTCCTACTGTAGTTTCTATTTTGCATCCGGGAAAGCAACAGGGCGCGATCTCGCCGCAGGCGTTGCAGATAGCCGGGTTTAACGAGAAGAAAAGGGGGTTAACCGAGGGGCCCGATTTTTATTAGTCATATCACAAGAAGCCAACGAACACTGACACCAAGGACAACATAGGGGAAATTACTTGTGCTTAATAAATGAAACGATAAATTAATGGAAATGGAAAAGTGCATGAAAAAAACAACTTGCCGCAGGTGGGAACCGAACCCACAACCTTCGCGTTTCGCGTGCGATGCTCTACCAATTGAGCTACCAGGGCGCGGTTTTCCCATCCACTTTCTTAGGTATTTATGTGTCCTAGTAGAACCCTGGGAGTGTTAGCCAGCGCCACCACCCACTGACCTTGGCGGCGGACGTGGAACGTCCTTTTTGCCGCAGGCGTCACGAGAACGTGATCTTTTCGGGTGAAGGCAACCGGTCAGTAAACCCACGTATGCTACCTGAAGGCAGCAATGTTGCCGGATTCGAGACCCTCGTTATGTAACCAGCGAGAAGAAAAGGGGGTTAACCGAGGGGCCCGATTTTTATTAGTCATATCATAAGAAGCCAACAAACACTGACACCAAGGACAACATAAGGGAAATTACTTGTGCTTAATAAATGAAACGATAAATTAATGGAAATTAAAGTGGATGAAAAAACAACTTGCCGCAGGTGGGAACCGAACCCACAACCTTCGCATTTCGCGTGCGATGCGAAGTGGATGGGAAAACCACGCCGTGGTAGCTCAAGTGGTAGAGCATCGCACGCGAAATGCGAATGTTGTGGGTTCGGTCCCAACCTGCGGCAAGTTGTTTTTTCATCCACTTTAATTTCCATTAATTTATCGTTTCATTCATTAAGCACAAGTAATTTCCCCTATGTTGTCCTTGGTGTCAGTGTTTGTTGGATTCTTATGATATAGCCAGGTTTGTCGCTTATCGCAAGCCATTGTTGTTCCACGACAAATCCGATGGCATGCGTCGCAGCGGCGTGCGACGACTGCTGGGTACATTTGAGCCCGGTTGTGTGCTAGACGATGGCGGCTGGCTCTCGCTGAAGCGTCCCAAACATGCATTTAAGTGCGGGCTCCCCGCGGGAGGGCCGCGGCGCTCTGAGGCTGACTTTGCGAACCGTTCATCTGGACTTGACATAACGATTCGGGGCCGCTTCTAAAGCGAAGCCTTCTTTGCCTCTTCCTTTCACTTTTCCATTGCAGCTGTCGCTGTCTTGCACGCTGTGTCGGGAGGTGGTTCAGAGCGTCTATATACATGGCGAGTGCGCGGCAACGAGAAAAGACGAAGCGAGAAACTGGTTTGGCCCTTTGAATCACATTGCTACAATAACCTCTGGAGCTCCCTGGGCGTTGCCACAATTCCCTCTTGACAGCTGTAATTATCCGTGACCACAAGAAAAGGAATTGCAGAAACTGCAGCATTTACTTTTATACTAACGTGCAACAGTCCAGAGGGGAGGTAGATAGAATGCCAGAGAGGAGGTAGGGGGAGTAGGCAGAGAACGTATAAAACGGACGCAGTCACAAAAATAGTCCATAACTATAACTAGTGACGGCGATCGTGGTGTCTTCTCGTCTCGTGTCCCCGTCTACGTTTTGCGCTGTTAACAGCAGGATGGAAAGCCAACAAGACCTAACTGTTGGTCTAGTGAATAGCAGCTTTGCTACTCTTCGCTCGCATCTCGCATATACGAGGGGAGAACTTGAGAGAGAAAAGGGGACGTCAGAAGGCAAGGAAACGGCTCTACTGCAGTCGGATGCAACTTAGAAACTCGGGAGAGGCTCCGCCCAGATGACCGAAGCGCGGCAGCCGTTTGCTCTCTGCGACAAAGGAAATAGTCCCGCTCAAAAAATTTTGACCGCTACTAAAACGCGTATTTCTCGGTATAAATAAGATTTCTGCCTCTTGATGACTGTTTTGGTCGAACTCTCGTGGTGGGAATGCTCAGCACAAGCCGGATCGCGAGAGAACAATAACCCCGTGCTAACTTAGGCATGTCGAACGCTGGCAGCACAACTTATGCACGATTGTGTCACAGCAGGCATTCTACAGATGGCACGGGCAGTGAGCAAATAGTACTAAGCCACACAGCGACTCGAATTTATGCCAAGCTCCCTTGTTAGGGCACCAGTTTAATTAACATTCATAATGGGATATTAGTACTGGGGCTAAAATTAAGGGAACAAACACTGCCACCAAACGCCAGGCCGGTACTAATTTAATGACATTCGCTCAGTGGCGCAGGCTGAGGTCTCAGTGACGCTCATCCTCCCTTTCTCTCTCTCTCTCTGCCTGACACACACACACACGCACACACGTGTATATATATATATATATATATATATATATATATATATATATATATATATATATATATATATATATATATATATATATATATATATATATATATATATATATACACACGAGGGAACAAGGAAGCCCAAGGGGTTCCGTTTTGGTTAATCATGACTACAAAAGACAACAGGCAATGAAGCCAAAGCAAGAATTAGGGAAATTTGCTGTGGTTGAAATTGAAATTTAGAAAATAATAAAGAAAATGGAAATAAAAGTATAGGGAAAGGTAACTTACCGCCGGTGGGAGCAGAACCTGCAACCTTCGCATTACATGGGTGTTCAAAATGGAAAATTATGGGGTTTTACGTGCTAAAACCAGTATTTGATTACGAGGAATGCCGTAGTGGGGCACTCCGGAATAATTTAGGCTACCAGGGTTTCTTTAACACGCACCTAAATCTAAGTACACGGGTGCTTTCACATGTCGCCCCCATCGAAATGAGGCCGCCGTGGCCAGGATCCGATCCCGCGACCTCCTGCTTAGCAGCCCAACACCATAGCCACTAAGCAACCACAGTGGGTCTACGTGTGCGTTACACTATCAATTGCGCTATGGCGAAGGTTATTTTTCCACTAACCAGGCACGTACCCAGGATTGTTTTGCGGGCGGGGGGGGCAACCCAAGGTAACTTTTCTATGCAAATGAGGGGGGAGTACCTTTACTAGTACAAATGGTAATAACGTGTGCCATTCGCCATAAAGACGCGTAAACCCGCAAAAGAGAATTGAAATAAGGTGTATCTCACAGGTATGCCTGTGAGATACACAGGCATACCTGTGAAGTGTAAAGATTTCTATGGTAGCATACAACTTAAAAAAAAAGAACAGCAGTTGACAACCAAGGCACACGGCCCACGCGAGTTGTGGTGCTCTGCCAACCAATCACAGAAGCAAACAAAATCGTCGTCGTGCGCCTGCTGTTCTTGAAGAGTCTTTTGATCGACGGTAGCAATGAGGTGTGCAACAGACATGGCAAGGACAAAGTGTATGGAGTCTTAGCATGTCACTCTTCAAAAGTCTACCTGCCATGGTTGCTTAGTGGCTATGACGTTGGGCTGCGAAGGATGAGGTGGCGGGATCGAATCCCGATTCCGCCCACGGCAGCCGCATTTTCGATTAGGGAGAAATGCGAAAACATCCATGTACTTAGATTTAGGTGCCCGTTAAAGAACCCCAGGTGGTTCTAATTCCCGGAGTCTCCCACTACGGCATGCCTCAAGTTTTCGGCACGTAAAACTCCGTAATCAATTATTTAAATCTTCAAAAGTGTGCGGTACAGTTCATTTCACTGCTGAGCCCGTTTTACTCATCAAATTTATCTGCCGAGTGAAGTGCAACTTGACAATATACTGCATAGTTGCAGTGAAGCAAGCATTTTATTTCAGTTCAATAAAGAATTACGCATTCGCCATTCCACTATAATAGGCGAGGGAAAAGGTATAAAATTATGCGCTAATAATTTTATTTTTGTGGTTACCGCCTGATTTGGGTAACAGGAAAAGTTTGAAGTACGAATTATTTGCAGCCTCGCGGAGGAACAGAGGCTGGAGATTATGAGGACGTGTGCAGGGCTTCACTGCAGACTTGAGTTGTATACGATTATAGCAGCGTATTTCTAATTAGCTCTTGAAGAATTATAGAGCATATACATTTGTGGAACAATCGTAGTTCTTTTGGATCCCTCGTTTACTGCACTACCAAGTTAAGTGCCACAACCGACTCGTATTGTTACTTGGGAAGTTGCGTAACGATGCGTGGCCGAGAGTCCCGTAGAACGGTGTAGAGCGCAGGACACTGCGGTTCTATACGTACTGAGCCCGCCGCGGAAGGTTAGCAAAACACATATACATAAGCACAGCAGAGAAGTGGCTACGTCAGGCGGCTCGACTGATAACTGTAGAAACGTCATTCAAAACACACGGAATTGTTCTCCACTTCCGGCGGCGTTTTCTGTACTTCCTTTTTAAATAAAGAGATGTTGATCCATAAAGATTTTCATAAACAACGGTTAAATTTGTTAACATTCGCTTTTTCTTCCTGTTTGGATGTTGCCTGGGCTCTCTCCCTTAGTATATCGCTTAACTTCTCAACTCCTTCAGACTCTTGTTTTCAGTTGCCAATTTTGCACGAAAAGTGCTGTACAATAAGGAAAAAACCAGACTAGGTAACGGATGACAGTCATATTGCTTATGGGTTTAAGAGGAAGCTTTAATTTGGGTCCTCCTATCTAAATACATGTAAAAGGAGAATTTGTTTTTCTCGGCAACCACTGCACCAACTTCGACGAGGTTTACTGCATTTAAAAGATAAACTTAAATTCTTGTCACTGTTGGTTTCCAATTTTTGATTTAGATCTTTATCTTTTTATTGAAAGATTAGCAAAAATTCAAAATTCTGAGAAATCAAAACTATGAAGTTTACAACTCTCTAACTCAGCAAGGAAAAAATATTATCACAATTCATGTATCACAATTCAAAGCGATGTTACATCTAAAGGGGACAACATCTATACGTTACCCACATCAATCTAAAAAAATTCTGTTAGAAGCTTCAAATTTTTGAAAATATTTTTCACAACATTCAGGCCATAAATCAAAGTTCTGCTTCAAAAAGTCACTAGAATTTAACTTTCTCTATGAAATGCAACAAATTTCATTAAAATCGGTATAGGGGTTATCTCAGAAAAACGTTTTTGCGTTTCACAAGTATTTGGATAGGCCGCGTCGGAGTTGGGTCCGAGCTAAACCTTCCTCTTAAGTGTTATTGCAGGGTTTGGTGATGGACGCTGTCTCGCATTATTTTATTTTCCACCTTATCTAACCCATATCCCGGGCATATGGTTCTGAAGATCTGCCACTGTCGCGGTGAGTCGTCACTCGAGGAAATAATGAAGCAAAAGGACAAGTTGATCACAACTGGCGTTTTGTCCGGCAGCAACTAGTTCCACGAGCATACAGACAAGCTGACTACGAACGGAGTCCTTTTCCTGGTCCCTGGATTCGTCCAAACAAAGATTGAACTAACGAAGTAACAGCAATGCGCGTGACCGTTGAATAGGTGCATGGTGACAACTGAACGCATCTCGAATTAATCGCGCGGGCACCGAATCTATGAGAAAACTGGCCTGCACACCCCACGAGATGCCGATAAGTACAGCCATCCAAAAGGATTGAAAGAGGCAGCAAAATGTTGACCTCCAAGTAGCTGTAAAGTCTCAACATTGATTTGACGGCGCTTTAGGAATGTGTGTGAGGTGTGGTGGCGTGGGCGGGAAAGGAGGGGAGTGTATGCCGCTTAAATTCGGGGGGGGGGGGGGGGGCGGACCCCCCCGGGCGGCCCAGCCCCTGGGTACGTGCCTGCCACTAACCTAGGTATTTACGTTTACTAGATCTACTTACCCACCCTAATTCAGTTCTGGGGGTGTTATACAGCGCCACTCAGAGCCATGGTGGGTAGATACAAAAGTTAGTGGATGGCTTCATGGCCTCCGAGTTTGCGCACTGGGAGGTTTCGCTCTAGCCATGTCATTCGGCGCGTTCCCCAGCAAAAAAGAATAAAGAAAATGTAATGCGCTGCGCGTTCCCGGCCACCCCTGGATAGTGGATTTAGCCTAGGACTTCGGAGCACGCGAAGGAAGCCCGTAGAAGGCAGACCGCGCAAGATCTCAACGTGCACATCGCCTCTCTTTCACGTGTTGCGGAAGATTTCCACAGAATATATCTCAGGTAATTGTTTTAGCTCTGCCTCGAACATTTTGACGTCTCAACCATTTACTTCCCGAGTGTCCTTATTTTTTTCCACTACTTTTCTATATTCTTATTCATTCATGTTGTACTACCTGCGTTTCATCATTTATTTTTACAAAGAAATCTTGCGTAGGTTCACACACCATTCTTTGTTTCTGAACGTGTAGCTTATTGTACCTGGAAGAGTTTAATTGTTGCTGTCTTTTCTTACTTTTTTTCTGTTTCCTTATTTGATTTTCTTTCTTTGTTTAACAAATTTTTCCTGGGGAGCACGCCGAGTGGGACGGCCGGAGCGAAACCTGCCAGCGCGCGCAATCTCAGAGGCCATGAATTCATCCTGTAACTTGGGTGTCCGCCCACAATGCCTCTGAGCGGCGCTAGCTAACACTCCCAGGGCTACGTCTAGTAAACATAGATAACCAAGTTAGTGGACGGATTGATAGCTGTCGCCGTAGCACAATTGGTAGTACAAAACCCACGCGTACTGTGAACGTTGTGGGCTCGGCTCCCACCAGCGGCGTTATATTTTCATCCGCTTTCATTTGCCTTTTATTCATTATTTTCTACATTTAAATTTCAACCACAGCTAATTACCTCGATGCTCTACTTGGCTTCATTTTCTGTGGGCTTCATGTGGTCATGATTGGAAAAATCGAGCCACTCGGTTTTCCTTTGTTCTACAGTTTGTCTATTTATTAGTGTGTTAGCATTTATCTATTTATTATTGTTATTAGCGTGTCTATTAATTACTCTTGTATTAAAATAGGCTGGAAAATGTGTCAGTGAGATTTATCTTTGTCGTTGACAGATGTGATTATCAATCACATATGAGGAACTTTTATAGACAGTGTTGCCAAACTTTCTCGAAGCGTGTCGCCGATCGCTGTATCAGTTCCTGGAACAATGCGTGTCCTACATATCTGCAAGTATTAGTACGACTGCAGAAACGAGCACTTAGAATTATGACGCATTTGAAATACACTGACCTGAAGACTTGTATTTTAGTCTTCCCACATTTTAAATATCAAATCTGTTTGCACACTGCATGTAAAATTACTGCAATGACTGCAAATTCTCGTGTCCCCGTCCCCTTTGCGCATTATAGTTACAATTAGTAGTTCGTGAAATTCAGCATGGATAGGAGTTTAATTACCCCATATCGAATAGTGTCTTCATGACACTCAAAAGGAACACAAGGGCTGCAAGAGCTCAATGTTTAACTTAACTATACGCCGCAATGCTTCAAATGAAAGGCCGCTTGAAGTTTCTGACGCTCTTATATGGAATGAAATTCCAAATGATATCAAGTTCAGGAAGGATATTGAGCTATCATTAAACTTTATTAGACCTCTAAAGAACTAGGAAATCATTTAACGAACGAAAATTTTGGATTTTCACCTATTTAGTGTACATCTTTATTATTTCAGTTCTGGCGCGAAGCCTGACTTTGTGTTTTCCTTTTTGCTTATTGCTGTCCACATTCACATCAAATATTTGGCTGTCCAAATACTTTATGTTCTTGTTATGTCTATTCCCGCCCTTTGGTTGTTTTGTATGCCTATTTTGCCATGGATCTCTTACTAGGCTTCTGGATATGGGTAGACACCTGTATGTTCTGATTTTGTGCAAAAATAAAGAATACTAAACTCTAAAGAAAGAGTTAGACAAAAATGTTCCTAAAGTTCTCGCTAACATTGTCAAGTGAATCTTCAAGACATAAGGGTTTGGAAGAATATACTATAGGCTAACCTAACCTCAATCACTCACCTAATAGTTTCATGTTTCTCTGCTGTGTGCAGGTGAAGAAAAAAACAGTGAATCTCATGGCGGGGTGTAGATGACTCAAAACTAGCTAATATATTTTGTTAATGGATGATGACAGCTTAAATTCTGCGTTTGCCTTCAGATTGTAAAGTTTCTACACATTATAAGCATTCTAAACATTCTTATGCTTTTGCCTATGCTTTCTTTAAATTCTTATGTCACTTCCATGTGCCCTATCAGTTGCCTCGAACAGTTCTAGTCTATATTTGTGTTGCGCGCTCTCTCCCTCCACTTCTTTCTTGTTTGCACTTTTCGTAGTTATGCCCTTGTTTGAACTACTCTCTCTCAAAAGTGTAGCATGCGTTGCCAGGCGGTCCACAAATCTAAAGTTATTAGGAGCTCAAACAGGCCTCTTTTTTAGCCTTACACTGACATGCTACGCCTTTTGATATTGATCTATTGCTTACGCGTTAGTATTTAATTTGTCCTGTGAATCGTAAATACGCTCAACTCCTTGGATTATAGCGCAGTGGACTTTGCGCCTTTTCTTTTTCTGATGGGATGAAGTTTTTCTTTTTTCGGTTAACTATACAAGTATCTACTGCGCGATTTCGGCGCGATCTGTGCGAGACCTAAAAGCGAAATATCGACAAAGTTCTCCAAGAACTCACGCGCTGAATAAGCGCTGAACTCATCAGTGCATCTCACTTTATGCTTGTAGGTGTTTACGCATTTCTTCCCATTCGCTGTTTTTGTTGAACGAATGCCTTGTCGTGGAATGCAGCTGCGCAACCGCGCTGTACGTTTTTAGGTGACACGGCCTACGCACCGCTTGAATCGCGAACCTGGGTGTTCCTACTTAGGCATTTGGTGGCCGTCTGCTAAACCGTATAGTACGAGAGCTTCATATTATTTATCAGTGCATTAGATCTTTAGCGTTGGTTCTACGTCCGTAGCTTGTCTGCACTGGCGTGACATGGGGTGATGCGTAGAGTGGGTGTTGTATTCGAACTAGGCTGCCACAGAAGGCAAAAAAAAAAGAAATACTTCCTATCCCGTCTCATTCTTCAAGTCCCAATAAGCTGCGCATCGATCGAACCCAATACCGCACGTGGGCCAGGTAGCTCGAGTGCACAGCACATCTGCGTTTCCCAGTATGGGCAACGCGCCTAGACGATGTTGTGGGATCGTGCCCACCCTCCACTGTGCGTATTGACGCGAACATTGGCGGCACGCTTCCCTTGCTTTTCACGAGACGCGCTGCGTACACGAACGCTAACCGCGCCTCCCCACAGACAACTATGGGCTTCTGGCTTCGCCCAAATGTACTAATTCTCACCGTAGAGAAGGAAATTCAAGGAAATACGATGTTTTAAAGGAAGCGGGGATACCTTGAAACTATTTAAGGATATGGCTGTCTTGTAGGACAGACCTTCGTCCTTCATTGCAGGAGGGACACCGTCTGGCCTGTTTCGTCCTATACAGGGGCCCGAAGCGGAAAACCTTTAGAAGTAAACTTAAATGCCACACAGCCGGTGTGCTATGTTCATAATTATTGTATAGACAATGTAGTTTAAAAGCAGATAACACGAGTGCACTTTTCTGCCCACCTTCGAGCACCACGGTGACGACGTTCGACCAGGCGATGCTCCCCGACGGCAGCGCCTTGAGACCGCACCGGTATCTGCCCTGGCTGGACACGTTGTTGTGCGTGTACGCATTGGGCTCGCTCACTTTCTCCGGCTGCAGGGATAGGTACGTGTGGTCGAGGAAGACGCCGTTCTTGGTCCACACGTGCGTGTAAGCGTAGTTGCCCGGCAGCGCCTCCCTGAGCACGGTGCCGTTGCGCAGCTTGGCGCGGCACGTGAGCCTAAGGTAGGGCAGGTTCCAGCTCAAAAGGACCGGTGGCCGGTTGGAGGTCAGCTCCACGCTCACCGCCTCGCCTGCGGAGGGTGAAGTAGGGAGAAAGAGCGCCATCGAAGGAAAAAGTGAAAGCCGTCGGGCAGCCAAGTATGATTTGTGGGCCCTATTTTCCA
This sequence comes from Dermacentor andersoni, assembly GCF_023375885.2. NCBI lineage: Eukaryota > Metazoa > Arthropoda > Arachnida > Ixodida > Ixodidae > Dermacentor > Dermacentor andersoni. Next base: position 342,585,298 of record NC_092814.1, read on the forward strand.
CGTGGAACACATTGAAAATGTTGCGAATTAATTAGCGATTGCTCTTGCGCAGCTCGGTCAGATGCAACTGAGCACGTATAGTTTGATTTCGACAGAAAAAATAACTGATTTCTCAGTTTATTTTCAGTCAGTGTTGCAGCCTTGTATGAGATTTCTACTAAAATAGCCACGTTTAAAGCAACATTGGAGTCTACAGGGGGTGGAGGTATACTCCTCTGACGCGCCTAAAAAGAAAAAAAGTACACAGTAGAAACAAACGGTTATTGTCGCGCGCACTTATGTTTGTGAATATCAGCAGCCAGAAGTGCTTCCTTTTGTGGCGCTAAAAAGAGGTTTGGTACAGTCTCGAACCGCGGAAACACATCCATTGCAAACGTGCGACAAACCGCGTACAATATAATTACGCCGAAGTTATAGAACGCCGGCCGTGGCGCAGTCTGCAACGTGACATGAAGGTGTGGCGACGAGCGACCGCGTAGACCGGTGGAGTCTCGGCTTTCCGAGAGAGAGAGAGAGCAAATCAACACGACCTATATCTGACCGTAGCATTTTCTTTTTAAATCCTCGAAAGCTAGCCCGTGCCGGCGCGTGCCAGCAGCACCGGCCACGTATAGGACGCGAGCGTCTGCGAGCGTCTGCGAGCGTCCCCCCCCCTCCCCCTTTCAGAGGAGGAAAGTTCGACGAACGATGGAAAAGCTACGTGACGTGGCATGTCTTGGGGATCGCGTGCGGATGCGCGTCGAGGGATGCAACAGGGTTGCGTCGCACACTGGTGGTGTCGACGGTGAGGGTGCTTCAGTGTAGGCAGGCTTGAGACGTTCCAGGGCAGTTGTCTCTATTCGTCCGTTGATGTTCACGACAAAAGTCGTCTGGAGGCGCTCGAGAACAGAATATGGGCCGAGTAGTGTGGCTACAAAGGCTTCCGCATGGCACAGTTACGCACGAAAACGTGGGTAGCAGAAGTCAGTGCAGGAGAAACGTACGGAGACCTCGCTTCGTCCGAGCGTGTAGGCATGGCACGTATCTGGATGAAGAAAAGTTTCAGTTCGACAACGTAGTCGGCAGGTCAAGGCATCGGTGTTTTGGTGGAGGAGGCAAGGAAATCGCACAAGAAGGCGTAGGTGAGGTCCGTAGAGTACTTCAACCGAGGAGCGACCTAGATCGCTCTTGAGTGCGGCCCTGATGCCAAGTAGGACGAGAAGAAAATGTAGAACCCTCTTCTCCGGCAATTCATGCGCCTTAAGGGAGGACTTGAGATGCCGCTGGAAGCGTTCAACAAGTCCATTTGACTGTTGGTGGTAAGCAGTCGTGCGAAAATGTATCGTTCGGAGAAGTTTGAGTAGCCCGTTGAAACGTCGACCGTGATCGGTGACTATTGTGGATGGGCAGCCGAACCTTGCAATCCATGTCGATATGAATGCTGCTGCAACAATGGGCGCTGAGATGCCAGATATGGATGTAGCTTCTGGCCACCGTGTATAGCGGCCGATGCCATGTCAGTATGCTGGAGTAACCTTTCGAAGGTGCGAGAGAGCCGACGATGTCCAGGTGGACGGTGTCAAAACGAGCATCCGGTGGAAGAAATGATTTGGCAGACGGGATGGGGTGACGATGAATCTTGGAGCGTTGACACTATAAAGAGCAGCGAACCCCGTCGCGAACTTGCATGTTTATCTGAGGCCAAACGAAACGACAGGGAAGAAGCTTCTGTGTCGCCCGTATTCCAGGATGCGTCAAGTTGTGCATGATTTCCAACAGGCGTCTGTGAAGGGATGCCGGAATGTATAGGGGAGGTGTGCAGGTAGAGGTGTTGCAGACGGCGGACGGACCATCTGGGGTCGAAACGACGTCCTCCAATTTCAGGCAAGTTGACGAATTGCGGAGGCTACGAAGTTCGAGGTCGTCACGGTGTTGACTGTTAAGTAAGTCGACATCGATGATAATAAAAGGCTCTGACGTCGACATGAAAACGGCATTGACGCGAGTTATAACGTCAGCTGTAACATTGTCGGTGCCCTTGATATGACGAAACACTGTTGTAAACTCCGAGATGTAGGAAAGGTTTCGACTCTCGCGGCGCGAGTAAAAGGTAGCCGAACGGTTCATTGTGTGCACAAGGGGTTTGTAGTCTGTCAAGACAGTAGATACACGGCCTTTGAGGAAATGGCGAAAATGATTGATAGCCAAGTAAACGGCGAGTAATTCATGGTCGAACAAGCAGTTTCTTGGAGAAAAAGACGAGTGGTTGCCTCGTAGTGTTGATGAATTGCTGTAGAACGGCCAATTGCTGTAGAGCGGTGCTTGAAGCGTTTGTCATCATGGCAGTAGGCCCGTCTGGCCTTGGGTGTCTGAGCAGCGTGGCGTCGGCGAGGGCAGATTTGACTCTTGTGAAAGCATCGGCGGCCTCTTCAGACCAGCAAAGCACTTGCTTACGCTTGTTTCCCAGCAGAGTCTAGCGGAGCCACAAGTCGTGTAGAATCGGGAATGAATCGGCGGTAGAAATTAGCAAACCCGAGAAATTGACGAAGCTTGGTGAGTGTAGTCAGTCGTGGAAAGTCTTCGATGACGCAAATCTTGGATGGGAGTCGTTGAATGCCGTCGATATGGAGTCGATATGGAGTCGATATGGAGTCGATATGGAGTCGATATGGAGTCGACATGGCCGAGGAACTCGAGTTCCGGTCGACCAAATTCGTACTTGGCGGCGTTGATGACAATTCTTTTACTGGAAAGGCGTGAAAACAACCGCAAGTGTTGAAGCTATTCTTCTGCAGAAGAGCTTGCGACGAGAAGGTCGTCAGTGTATGCAAAAACAAAAGGCAGGCCTCGAGTGACGGAATTGATTAAACACTGAAAGGATTGGCCAACGTTCCGTAGGTCGAAGGGCATGCGGAGAAATTAAAAAAACCGTACGGTGTGGTTATGGCGGTCTTGGGAATGTCTTCGGCAGCGACCGGTAGTTGATGATAGGTGGGAACGAGATCGACGTTAGAAAAAAAATCGCCGCGCCGTGCAAAGCTACCGTGAATTAGTCCTGAGAGTTCGGGAGGAGGTAGAGATCTGAAGTGCAGTGCAGCTTAGCGCCCGGTAATCGTCGCATGGGCGCCATTCTCCAGTCTCCTTAGGCACCGTGTGAAGTGGTGAGGCCCAATTACTGGAGGAAGGGCGGATGATGCCAAGTTGCAGCATGTATTCGAACTCAGCGCGAACGATCTTGTTTCTCTGGGGTGAAACTCCGGGGTCGGAAATAGACTGGTATGCCTGAGGTGACGCTGTGATTGCACATGTCATGTTGGACTGGTTGCGTCCTGTCCGGCAGGCGCGTCAAAGTGTGAAACTCGCGCAGGAGCTCGGCGAACGGTTCGTTCAACATGGCAGGAATAGGTGCGATCGGCGATGTGCTTGTTACGGTGTCGATGAGACGGCGTCGTTGAATGTCGACAAGGAGTCCGCAGTTTTGCAAGAAGTCTGCTACAATGAGGGCACGACGGACATCTGCAACCAGGAAAATTCAGCGGAACGCTCCTCGAAGGTGAAGGTTTAGCATGACGGAGTGTGATGAAAAAAAAAAGGAATCTTGGTGTCATTGCCCGCTCGCAAAAACGACACAGGCGTCACTTTTCGGTCGGGTGGTTGGACGGGAATAATGCTTATGTCATCTCCAGTGTCGAATAAGGACTGTTGTCCTGCAAATCTGTCCGTCACGTAGGAAAGACGACTTGTGTGCAGGGCCAGACCACTGCTCGCCGTTAGAAGTCCGCCGGCCTGTTAATTTCCCTACCGACGGCGAAGTCATGTAAGTAGCCACCCCAACCATCGCACTCACTACATTGCCTCCCGGTGACAATACAACCGCCCTGCGCGCCCTTCCCTGCTCTTCAGCAGCGCAATCTCCGCTCGACTCCTTGTGTGAGCACCTGGCACGCATCAGCTGGGCCGCGGAACATCGCCGGACGTCATCTCTTTGCCAGTGAAGGAGTAGTTCCAGAAAATCAAGACGCACACGCACCCGCCATGAAATATCACCTACAACGCCTGGCGTTTGCTACTACCACCGCCGTTATGGAAACGACACTCGCACTGTGAGCGTTCCAGCGCTTGGCAGTGTTAAGAGCGGTGCCAAGCGCTGAATGTGCAGCATAAGCACGTGCCTTTATACGTGCCGAATAAGCAGAGTCAAAGGGGGGAGTGACAAGAAACACGGCACGCTATTCACGAAATGTTCCACAGAAGGGGTGTGCGACATACTGTTGTTTTGCGGCAAGGTCTGCGTCGGCCAAACAGGTCGCTGCGTCAATAACCGTATCAGGGAGCATGCGCAATATTTAAGAAACTGGGATCTTGCGCAGTTAACCGCGCATGTAAATATCTGCGGGTGCTAGGTAGACCTTACTGTTGGTATTCTCGGCAAAAGTTATGGTGCGGCAGCGAGAGAAGCCCTGAAAACCTATCACATTAAAAAAAATGGAAGGGAGGTGTGTCAGCGACACGTCTCTTTCGATTTATGATGCGGAACTCGCTTTCTTGGTTACTACGCAAGGAAAACTTTTTCTGTTGTCCATTTGTAACCCCTCTCACGAATGTAATGCATGTCTATTATGAATGTACCGCATGCTCAGCTACTATGTTATAAAGACGTCTCCTAAAAAAAATATCATCTGGTAGTGGCGCTCCGCTTGTCCTTCTGCTATTTTTTGGTCACTGTGACATTGCATGTTTATGTGTTTGCGTCATTCATGTTGTCATTGAGATGTACCAACTCGCCCAGCAACAAGTTCCACAGCGAATCACTTTAAATTTCACTCGACAGTTCTGAAATCATACTCACGCGAGCATTTATCAAGTGCCTTTACTTGCGGAACATTAGTGGATATAGAACGAGATGGGCATCCCTCATTTAATTAGTTCTGGGGTTCTACGTGCCAAAACCACCATCTGATTATGAGTGATGTTCTAGCGGAAGACTCCGGGTTATTATTTCACCGCCTGACGGTTCCTCAATGTCCACCTAAGTCTAAGAACACAAGCGTTCTCCTGTTCAATTTGGGACTCGGTGGTGGGTATATCCTTCTGGCGTCTAGATATGCAATGGTTATGTCATTGTATCTGGTGAGCGTGTCCCGTTCTGCGCGAGGAGTGTTCGCTATCGTGAGAGAGGCGTTGCTCTGTTCGGCGCGGCAGGTCATGTCTCGCGCCGTCCGGTGCGCCGTCTCGTTTAGGTTCGGGAGCGCGTCGGCTTCCGTGGTGACATGCACGGGGAACCATATGATCCTTGAGCTCGCGGTTTTGGATCTGCCCGCTTTGGCCAGAACGAAGAGGTCTTCCTTGGGAATTCTACCTTTGGCGTAATTCTTTACTGCCGTTTGCGAGTCGTTAAGTACGACTTCGCATTCCTTCGCATGACCAAACCGCTCAATATCGGAGCGCAAGGTGGGCTCAACCTTCGACTCCACGCTTATGGCGCTGTTCCCGGACTATTACGGTCGAAAAAACGGGTGCGCAACGTTGAAATTCTGTATTCTGCGCAAACTGGCGATTTTTTGCAACGGAACAGAACCCGAGAAATTTATAGAAGCATAGTTCAAGCATTTACACTGATTAATTCATACAATTTGTCTTCATTTTACAAAGCACACATTTAACACACCTGACACGTCGAGTGGCCGCAGCTGCTTGTCCTCAATGCAGACGAAAGGGTACTGCTCGTCGCACGGTCTCGTCTCAATGGCGCCGGACGAAGTGTTCAGGACAGCGCAGCCGTGGTGATAATTGTGGAAAGCAATCGCATCTCCGTAGGGCGAGGAAGATGTTTGTCTGTGGGAAATCGTCGATCGAGCGATTAGCTGTTGCCCCGCATGAAATTTAGGCGCAATGAATTATGGAAGATGAACACAGTCGTATGTTGATTGGCACTGCTTATCTAATGACCGATTCTATGACTTACCGGCGAACATGCATGTCCGGCTACATATGTGTCGGATTCATTATTCACTTACTCAGTAAAAAACCGAAAGAAGAAATGAGTAACGAGCGGGAAAAAGTGCGTTAACATCTGCGCAACTTTCAGCGCCTATACATCGCCAGGAGCTAAGAGGTTGCTGCGGTTGCTGCCACATAAACATGGCTCCTTCCCTAGAATGGGTTGAAAAATAGGTACAGAAAGTACACGCGACAAGAAGAAATCAAAACAACAATAAAAAAAAGGACCACGGGATTTGGCTGACAGTGCAGCTTAGCTTGTTTTACCTCGCCGCTGGCTTACGATTGCCTCGTGCACTATGGCATGGCGCTACAATAGGCAAGGGGCGTGCTCAACTTCTTGAAAACTTTGTTTACAGGATGTTTCCGCACACGAGACGTCTTGCATGATCTCGCTAGACTGACAAGTGTATGACGTTTCTGGAATGCAATGAATCAGTCTATTTCATTGTTGTTATACTTAGGCGCTAATTGCCCCATAGTCACGTTCACACGGCAACAGAGATTTCATGGCAAGAAGCTCAAAAGAAAGCTTTGCTTCATTGCGGGAAATGGGATTTCGCTGTCTTTCTTATTCGGGAAACATCTGCAGCTTAAGATGTCTGTACAATCTACAACGCATGTTCAAAAAAGAAAAGAGAAAAAAAAATCGATCCGCCCTCAAGACACACATCCGTCGGGCTAACTCCGGAAGTAGAATTACAGGGGTGTCGTTGATCAGAATCAGGGTAAATTGGAAAAGTATTGTTTTATTAATGGACGACATTTAAAAGATCTATGCGCAGCGCTCGCATACGACCGAGTGCTCGGATGCTCGCACGATTTGCGTGAGATACGCTCGTGGTATCTCATGTATAGTGACGTCATAAATTCTGCAAGAGTCTGTTCGCTGCTGGTTATACCTCTTGTACTGAATTATACCGCCAGCGAATTCTCAAATTGGCAACTTTTACGGAGATTTCGGGCACCAAGACAGATCCGTGCATGGGAAAATACCTTGAGATCCGTGGCTCGTTAGAACGCCTTCGTGGTTTATCACGAATTTTAATAAATGGAATCGGCCCGCTAAGATAAACGGTCTCGAACCAAAAGACAAAGCCAAATACTGAAGATATATTTTTGAGAACGTCTTCCACGAGGCTAAACGGGCTTATTGATTCTTAGTATTGGCAGTTTAAGCTTGCACGCAGTACGTAGCCGAACTAAAAAGCCACGTAGCCGAATGCTACCTTTCCGTCAAATTTTCCTGTACAGGCGGCAACAGCTTGCGAAACAAATTGCAGTGATCAGTACAAAACTTAGCAACCTGCCGCTTTGACCGATGGCAGCGGCTAGTTTGCTGCTCGACATAAAGGACACTGTGAAAAACACAAATTTAGTTGTTTTTTCGTACGGTAATACTTAAACTGTGCATCTTGTTTTTATTGGCCTTCAAATGTATGAATATTTGACAACGAAATGACGGCCAAACTTCGTCTCGCCCAGTGACTGAAGACTGAGGCCGCCGATTTTGGTTTAATTTTTGGCGTCTGGCTTCTTTAGCAATCACAAAAGTTGCCAGCCTGAGAAGTTCCTTAATATCGAATGAGCGCTAGTGCTTTTTCTAACTCATAAGCAATTAACTGGCTTTCCACGGTCAAGACGAGAGGAACACCGCCTTGGTGGCTCAGTACTGATGACGTTGTGCTGTTGAACGAGAGGTCTCCGTATCCAACTCCCAGCTATGGCCGTGTTCCAGTGTGTGCGGAATGTATGGACGTTCCTACATTGGGGGTCCCTTTGGCTGTAGGCTAAAGAACAGTGGTAAAAATTCATCCGGATCCTAGCACTACGCCCTTCCAGCACACACCGAGTGGCACATAGCCAATGATCCAAGTTGGCGTCTACGAGTTCCTTCGAACAACGGTACCTACCCAATCCCGCCTCTACAGTGGCCCATGTATGCTTGAAAGAGGTTTGTTGAAGAGCGGTACATACGCATACATTGTCACACACTCAGTGACCCAAGTTTGTCGACGGTTGGTTTCGAACCCGGTTCATTCAGCACAGCAGTCCGATGCGCTGCCCATCCCACAATGGTCTACCCAGTCATCCAGGTAGGCGGGATAACGGCTAGATACATGCAAACTCCGCCTCCTGTAAATTCGTGAAAGACCCTAGAAATGCTAACTCGTTCAAAATAATTATATTAAACCACAAAGTACACAGTGAATGGGTGTAAGAATAAACAGATACCAGTACCTCATAACAAGAAAGTCATTCTGAGTTAATGCAATCTCGTAACAAAATATAACGCGAAGCGTGGCAAAAAAAAGAAGAAATGTTTCGAAGAGGGGTCACCAGTGACACAAAGGGTGGTGGCTTACGAGAGGTCGTGTCCAAGGCTGTGCGGGAGCACGAGTAGACAAACGATGGCGATGGCACATCACTGCTTCCTGGTCGCCCACGGGCGAACGCCAGGTGGCCCCGTCAGCTGTATAACTTCCAATTGAGCAGGTGCAGTTTGGAGCCCGGAAGCACGGACCCTGAGCCCGACAGCTTCCTCTAACGTCCGATGCACCGGCGGTGTTGTTGTTGTTGCCTCAAAACACGACTCATACCAACGAGGATATGAGCCATCGTGGGTGTATTGTTGTTGTTGTTGTTGTCCTGTGAGGCCGTGGCGCATACCCACAGTGGGGGATTGGCCATGAATCGGATCGTTACATTAGGTGCATAAAAATAATAATAATAACAAGGAAGTTAACAAGTTGAGCATTGGAGTTTAAAAGTAAATGTCTTGTGTTTGGAGAACAAAGAAATAATCAGAAAAAAAACTGAGTATAAAAAAGAGAAAAAAAATATTAATAAGCCATCGGCGCTGTCTCGTTTTGCATTCCACTGATGACGATGATGATATTTCCATTATGGAACGTACCCAGAGCGGGAGATTGGCCAATAAGCTGACAGTATGTTTAGAATAAAATGAGATTAAGTGAACAAGTAAAACATAAAAGATTAAAAAAAACTAATCCAAGAGAAATAATGCAGAATTGCTTAAAGATAAACTGGTTCGATTTCTCCTTTTCTTTCTTCATTTCTAAAGAGCGTGTCAGTCTTTGACTGACTGTACTGTTCTCGTTAATTGGCGGCTCCGTTTGCATCACGCCACATGAAGATGTTCGTCAGCTTTTTCTTCATTCGGTCTGCTCCTCGTGCCATATGTTTGTTTCCATCGTTTTTCGTTTCTTTTCTCCACCGACTGAAATCTCGTACAACTTTCGCGTACTTCACCCATAACAGTATCATAGCTTTTTTGTGTGTGATTAGCATTTTTCGGGTGCTTCACGCACTTTCTTGGGTCTCTCTGTCCTGCATCTCTCTAACTGTTTTCGTGCCAATTTGGGTCGCTGGGTGGTCCACGGTTTAATGACTGCTGTGATGAGGAAACCAGGTTTGAAAACAATCTTTGGGGCAGCTTGAGTCAGGGATATGTGAGTATAGGCACACGCCGCTCATCAGTTAAACCGTTTCGCACCAACCTATGTTACTAGGTATGCGTCAGAGCTTACGTTCCGCTCTCCAGTGAGCCTATCTCACTCTACCTTGGAACACTGGGGTATGTGAGACTAAACATGTGTCCTATTTCAATGAATCTTTTTGATCTCAATTCGGGTCACGAGGTATGTGAGAATGCGAATGTGCGGCTCATCAAGGAACCTCTTTAACACCAGTTCACACAAATAACGCCAGTAAAACCGAACATTATTTGTCTGGAGGAAACAAGTGCCAAGCCACTCACGCTTCAGGGTTACTGTACTTTAGCCAATATCGACTATCCAAAAGTCGCGACGCTGGTGTGTAAGGATATCTCATCAAATGTACATTACATACCAGGATGTTACACTCAACATCAAATTATTGGAATTCACGCATATAAGCGAGGCAAGGCCACACGCTCGTCGTGAACGTCTACCCAAGCCCGCCCAAAGACAAAGGCGCAGATTTTGAAACAATGCTTGCCGGAACTATCACACTTTTCAGTAGACAGGACCGCCTCGTTTTCCTGGTTGATTTCAACGCACCTTACACAAGCTGGCGCTACACAAGAGACACGCCCAAAAGGGGACCTCTTAGAGAAGGTAATAGGGAATCATGGACTCCAGCTCATCACACTCCCCACCGCACCCACTCGACTGGGAAACAGTGTCACCGTCGACACTCCTCCCGACCTAACCTTCACGTTGAACTTAGGCAAAGCCACCTGGGCTAATTTTAGCGAAACTTTAGAAAGCAACCATTGCCTCATTAGTGTGTCGATAGCCTCTCCGAAGATCCGTCGGACTACGGGCCAGGTAACGATAACGGACTGGTCAAAATACAGACAATTCCCACTACCACTCACCACCCTTAAGGATGCTGAGGCATGGGCAAACCACATACGTGATGCGCATGATTCTGTCTCGAAATGCATAGCACTTACATTGGAAGCGCCGGTGGTAGACCGGCACCTCCTCCGCATGTGGGAGACTAGACGTAGCCTAACTAAGCGATTGAAGTGCCAGCGTCTCAATCACAAACTACGACTCAATATAGCTGAAGTTACGGAACGCGCATACGAATATGCTCCCGAACTCGAGACGGAAAGCTGGGTCAATTTCTGCGACTCAATGAGGAATACGTTAAACACGGCAAAGACCTGGGTTATCTTGCGAAGCTTGCTCCACCCTTGCAGGGCCAAAACAAAAGTGTCCCGGAGAGTACGACGATTAGTTGATTTTGCCGGCACGGAGGAGGAGCTTTTGAACGCCCTGCGCGCAAAATACGTAGGCGATGCCGGAGGTCCGCCATGCACCCTCGGACACAAGGGTATCGCGAATGCAGAGCTAGACGCGCCAAGCATAAAGGCGGAACTTGTTGCCGCGGCGCAAGCTGTCAAACGTAACACCGCACCGGGACCCGATCGCGTTACCAACGCCATGCTGCGGAACGAAAGTGACGATTGCCTGGATGAACTTGTCCAATATTTTAACGAGCACGTATGGGAATCTGGGACACTCCCTCCAGAATGGAAAGAGCCATCAATGCACTGATCCCCAAACCTAGCAAAGCACCCACTTCACAAAACCTCCGTCCGATTTCCCTTACAGCATGCCTCGGTAAGCTTTTCGAGAAAGTAATTCAAACCCGACTAGTTAAATACCTAGAGAATCGAAGCTTTCTCCCGACCCACATGTATAGCTTCCGCCGGAATCTCTCGACAGAGGGCGTTTTCCACCGCCTGTGGGACGAGTTCCTACACTACATTGGCTCGGGTACGGAACACGTCCTGGCTGCTCTAGATTTGAAGAGCGCTTTCGACACCATGGGTCATGAGCTCTTCGTGGAGGAACTCACCAACATCAACTGTGGGTAACGGACATATAGCTATATTCGCTCTTTTTTCACTGACAGGACAGCGACGATATGTATAGTAGAAATGTGATTGTCCGCTTTAACTATGCCCAATAGAGGAACTCCTCAAGGAGTCACATTATCTCCACTACTTTTCAACATGGGTATGGCTCGCCTCGCCCGACAGCTGGAGTCCATATTAGACTTGTGTTATGACTTCTACGCCGATTACATCACGCTATGGGAGAACAGAGGCTCTCCCGGACGCAAAGAACATACTCCACAGGAGGCAGCACAGACAGTACACCTCTTTGCGGATGGCTATGGTATGAGCTGCTCTGCGCAAAAATTGGCATTTGTACGCCTGTATGGCAAAGGCCACCGAGGCAAACAACCCTTCGACCTGAAAGTTGGTGACCACCCCATACGCGAGGTAGCCAAAGCACGCATACCTGGTCTCTGTGTACAGAGTAATAGGTGCGCAGAACACACACTTAAACCTCTTCGGACGACAGTTAAAAAAACTGCACGCATGGTACAGAGAGTAACCTACCATCGCAAAGGTTTCGGAGAGGCGGATACGCTACGCCTAATGCGGACCTTTATAATTAGCCGAGTCGCGTACGGTCTCTCCTACCTAGAACTTAGTAAGGCCGAGGTCGAACAAGCCGATGCGCACATCCGTGCCGCCTACAAGGCTGCCCTCGGACTACCAACAGGAACACCTACGGATCGCCTTCTAGCCTAAGGTATTTACAACACCTTTGAAGAACTGAGGGCCGCGGTCCTCATGTCGCAAGGAGAAAGATTCAACCTCACGCCCACGGGTTGGGAGATCCTACGCGGCTTAGGGTATCTCATGCCGCCGCAATACAGTGACGGAGAACTCGCACCCCTTTCCGCCAATATCCGGAGGCAAATCCACACCGCGCCTATACAGAAAAAAAAAGAATTCCTTGTGCCGCCGAGTGCGTCGCGACGCCAGAGCCAAACAACTCGCAAGACAATACGGAACTGACCCACACACCTTTTATGTGGACGCATCCCACTGTGGCACACATGGCTTTTCGCTGGCAGTCGTTGGCTCGGCCCGAATGCCAGGTTTATTCACGTGCGCCTCAGCCAAGACCAGCTGGGCAAACGCGGCGGAAGCCCTAGTGGTCACCCTCGCAGTCAGAACCAAAGAAACCATGAGGCAGAGGTCTTATATTCTCAAGGACTCTCAAATAGCGTGCCGTTATATATTAGCGGCCGCGTTCCTACGTGTGTCGGCGGCCTCTTAAGTACAAGAGTACATCAGACACACAGAATGATATGGTGCCCGGGACGCATATTTACAATTGCTGGTAGGTACAGCGGGGCGTGGCACTTGCGGAGACGGCGGACGTTTGCGCGCATGCGCGAGTAAGAGCGGGTGCGAGAGAGGAAATGTGGGGGCTTTCCCTCCTTGAATATATGACTCTGCCTAGGCACTATGGAGGAGTTTCTTAGCACGTGTTGTATGCGTTTGTCCCTAGGCGTGCCGACAGAAGTCGCGGGGCGCGGTAGTGCTGAACTTAGCATCGCAAGTTGACGGCAGGGCGTAATTATATTTATTCAATCGTGTTTATTTACTAATTGAAACAACGTGTCATTATTTCGCACTATCGTCGGCTCCTCCAGGACATCAAAGCGGCAACGGGCAAATAAAAGCTGGAACCCGGACTGGTCCATGGGTGAGGCCTCACCGAGGCATGCGCATGCCAGGGGTGTATAAGATCGGCTGTTCGCTATCGCGGACAGCCATTTTTTTGTGGGAACACCCGCTGGCACGCTTCGACCTCCGCGGCCCCAACGCATGGGCCGCCCTGCTTCCAGCTTTGATCCCCCCGCTACCCCTTGGTTGCCGTGGAGAACCTGCGCCGCCTGCTTTATTATAACCACAGGTGCTCCCTTGAGGCCTCCGTTTGCCGGTTACATGTGCCCTCCTGGAGCAGTGCTTGTAAAAAACGCAATCTGTCGTCATGACAAAAAAGCGACCCGCGACTTTTACAATGCCAGTCAGAAACTTGCCCCTTCTCACACTACGATCACCAAATGGGGTGTCAGTGCCCACTACCTCACCGCGCGGGCAGCCAGCGGCGGAGCGTAAACAAACTCGACCACACTCCGCAATGCCGGCATGTCTAGGGTACAAACGCATACAACACGCGCTAAGAAACCTCTTCGGTAGTGCCTAGGCAGTAACACATTCAAGGAGCAAATACCCCCAGGTTTTCTCTCTCGCACCCGCTCTTACTCGATCCTTCGCAGAAACGTCGAGCGCCGCGAGAAACGCCACGCCTCACTGTACCTACTAGCAATTGTGGACACGCGCCCGGGGCACATCACAGCCACGGGGAACGACAGAGTTGACAATGCAGCTCGAGTTATGACTCACCGAGCGAGTGTCCCCCCTCCAGACGCCCTCCTCCCTTCCCAGGCGCCCCACACGCCCCGGGATATTGTAGAACACCAGCGTCGCAAAAAACAGCACTAGCCCACCCCCCTCCCCGCCCCCCTCCACCAGACCCTCAGTTAGGTGTAAGGGAAGCGTATTAATGGCGCGGCCTGCAGACAAATGCATACCCGCACCTACGGTTAAAACATATGCCATCCACCCTACCTTGGGGCGAAGGCCAGCCAACTTCCGCCCACATTACGTGGGAATGTGAGCTCAGATCACCAAAAATTAATGCGCCTCGCATTTCGGCGCAAAAGTTCAGAACAGTGTATTGGGAGACCTGGCTCACCAGCGAGGAAAAGGAGGCCCAAGAGGCACTGCTCCGTGAAGCACGGCGGACTGCTGACGCCAGTGGAGCCCTGCACTATAGGGGCACCATCCACCTAGCTGCTTCCACAACCCTGTCCTTACACAATAAACGTTTTTCAATTCAATTCAATTGTTTAACACCCACTTAGGTCACTGACTATATGTGGCACAAGGCATGTGTCGCTCTTCAATAAACCTGTTTCACGCCAGCCTGGCTCTCCGGGCAAATGTCACTGGGTGTGTAAGCGGCTCCGTAATGAAAGTCTTTGACGCCAACAAGGGTTACTCGGCATGAGCCACTGGGTATATCTTCAATAAATCATTCAAATTTCTCCGGTGCTGGACAGAGTCCAACACACGTCATTACAGGGTGTCCCAACTAAAATGGCTGGCCACTCGAAGCACTTTGTGTGTATTCGCGGGTCTTCTTTCACGCTCGGAGGAAAACGCTTTTATGTAGCACGTACTGAGCAACACAAAGCTCTATTGGGAGTTTTTTGTGTTGGTCTACGATTTTCTCATTTACGCTTTTCATCTAATAATAATATTTGAGGAGTCGATTATTTAATTAAAACTGATTATGTAATTCGGCGGAATGCAAAAAAAAAAATCACAGTATCTCCAAGCGATGGCAAACAACATTGCCTTGGTTCTGTTCAGCTACGTGGCATTGGCATATTTCGTATATTCGGACGATCTTGTCTGAATGGGCACGCGCTACGCCGGGATTTCACTTCGCTGGCACTTGATGGCACAGCGTGTACGAAGGAAAGCTTGAGAGAGCAGACCGGCTGCATACGCGCCTCATACATGACGCCTTTTGATGGTCGCAGAAGGATGTGTCGATAAATTACTTCAATGCTAATTGCATTAGCGTCGACATTCATCGTGAAATGGTTCCTGCCGGATTTCCATTTTTTTTTTTTGTCTTTGTGCGCAAATCTGCCAAAGAAATCTTCGCTCATGGTAAGACTGGCCAATTACTAGATTCCTGTAGTGTAACCTCCCCGTGTGGCTCATCTTAGTGTCTTTTCAAGCAGTGAAACGTACAATTGGACGGTATGCGGAAGTGCTCTGATGCATTTCGGGCCCGCTGGCACTCATAGCGGCATATTGTCATAAAGTCAGGACAACAAACGCAACGTGGTTGTTGCAACTATTATATACGTAGCATATATGGCGAGTAGACGTCGGTCAAGCTTCCACGTATTGGAATGCATAATAGACGAGTTGACTACGTTCTACGGGAGTGAGCAAAATAAGGAACAAGCGAGAAGATAGATTTTTCGTTATTTACGATTCTGTGAGGAAAACAAAACTAAACGCTCGAGTTCGCCAAGAGAATCCTCTAAATGGACTATTTCTGCCTTGTGAGACATTCAGGATCCCCTTGTATGTCTGAAATTCCGTGACAAATTGGTCACAAATTTCTCATTGCTGAATTGATCATCTGAATTAACCTTTCAACTTAATTAATTGAAATAATTGGGGTTTAACATTCAAAATACGCTCCGAGTGGTCTGAGGGGTGCAGTGACGGATGCGGTCAACCACGGAGTTTTTTGACGTACCCATAAACGCAAGAGCAGAGGCGCTGCACTCCGTCCCCACTAAAATGTAGCCGCCGCAGTCAGGTATCGATCCCGCTACTTCGTACTGTGCTAATTAGAAGAATGCCAGAACTAATCCATCGCTATGGGCTCTGCAAGTTTGTGCCTGTGTGTCCAAAAAACCCCAGCTTAGAAGGCAAATGTCGCCTGCATACCGTGGTTATTGTGAAAAAGTTGTTAGAAAAGTATTCGCTCTTCATAGATTGCTCTGTAGGCTAATAATAGTTGCGCTCGCAAACATCAGCACGTTCTCTCGTTTGTCGATACGCCGTGAAGCACTGGCAAGTAACACGATAAAAACATACATACTTGAAAAGTTGAGGAGTGGGGTCTAGCCAGTGGAAGAACCCTTGGATCATCTGCATGTTCAGCCATACGTAAGACGAGCCAAGCCCTGAATTGTGCAAGTTAGTGAGAAAAAAAAATGCGTAAAGACACATTATGCGAGAAGGGCATAAAGAAGATACCCAACCTGCACCGTGCATAAAGTCACAGTCGAACGTAACAAACGCGTCTCGAATGTTAGTTGGGTACATTTTTGTATCAACGCGTACAAACAAGCGCTTAGCAATAGCTGTAGCCAACGAACATGTGATTTCCCAAATGTTCCCGGCCTACGTGTCGCAACTTCGCGGATCGTTAAGGTGGTGTTTACCCCTCAATATTATAGTGAGGTCAGGTTCGGTTAACTTAATAAAGAAAACCAACGAAATGAATTTAGCCTGCATGGACAAGTTAGGATGCAGTTTCGTAAAGTAAGGAATACGCAGATATCTCCGCCTGCAAGCTAAGCTTGGAGGCGGAGATATCTGCGTATTCCTTACCTGACGAAACTGCAAGCTTGAAAAAGAGAAACAGAAATAAAACGACAGCGGCAGCAAATAAAGCACTTCGGCGGCTGCATTTTATCCATATGTCGTTTGCAAGCACAGATTTGACACTTGAAATATGCAATTTCTCACGTATAAAAAGTTTGCTGCATCCTGTAGCCGAACAAGCTTGAGTACGAACAGGAAGCGTAAGAACGTCTCAATGCAGGGCAGAGTTTCTTCATCTTCAAATGCTTCAACTTCAGCCACGCAAGAAGTCGCAGTGGAAAGGTGATGATAGACTCAGCGTTGAATACGAACTGAATTTTAATTGAGAAGCACCAGCCTTATAAAGATTTTTCACACAGCGAACCAGCAACATCCGCGCAACAAACGCATTTTACAAGAGTATCACATGTGCTCAAGCGGGAAGAATCATTCTCTCGTCAAAAGTTCGAGCTATGGTGCGCTAATACGCTTTTCATTGTGGGTAATGTGCGTACGCTATATTTTAAGGCGAAAGCCTTATATGCCCCACGAAACGAAAACTCCGGCGTCCGTCCGGCGTTGTCGTCCGATGGCACGAAAACCCACGTGACCAAGTGATGACATCATGCGCCCCGGGGCGTGACCTGTTGCGGCTCCCACTGCGAAATCCTACGGTGAAGAGCCACGGCCTCGGTCGGACGCCATGGCCCACACCCAAAAAACCAACCTGGCCCACTCGCAAATTTGAATTAAGGTGTATTAAAGGCAAGAAAGGTGGATTAAAGTTGGTAACAATAAAAGGAAGGTGAATTAAGGTGGAATAATGTCGAATTTTAATCTAAGGTGATAGCTTAGACAAGTTCTTATGCTTTCGCCTTCAAATCACGTAAGGAATCTTAAGTGGCGGCCAAGTTCTTGCAGTAAACATCTATATCCGAAAAATTACGGCAAAAACCCTCCTCGGTGATTATCTAACTTATTACGAAGCGTTTCAGTCCTCCACGTGGCGCAAAGCCCGCACGAACTCGTGTGCTCCAGGGGAAAGAACTCGCTCGAGGACCGCCCCATGCGCGGGCCGCAACACCCTGACGACGCGCATTCGGAACCAGAGGCGGTCGCAGACGCTACAACGCGGCACCAAACTCGTCTACGACAAAGTGCTTTTGACAGCAGGCGCCTGCCCGCAAGTGCTGGTCCTAAAATCGGTGCCGCTTGGTATCGGGGACCTGTCCAGTGACAGTTCGTTGGCGTGCCGCTGTTCTTCGGCCACGCGTCGCTTCTCTTCTCGCTCGCGTATCTCGGCGGCGCTTCGCTTCCTGCCTCGCCGCTTCGGTACGCATAGCATACCTCTGAAATCTTCGCAGAACATTTGCACTCTTCCGCTTCTCTTCTGCTCGATACTTTTTGAGCTCCATTTGTTGTATCTGCAAGTAGATGCCTACGCACGACATATCTCAGATAGCGCAACCGAGTCATGTGTACTTGTGGCGCGCACACCCGTACCACAGAACACGTATGCCCGTACCGGCGAGTAGAACGCGAACAGGAGGCGCCACGCCAGTAGCGGTGTGCGAGCCTGACAAATTTGACGTAAGTCCGAGTATTTCTTGACGTGTTTTTATTGGTCGCGCAGTCGGCCATTCTTGGTACCATCTTTCGGTCAAGCTGCCGACGACAACGCCGACTTTTCGCGTATTGGGGCATATAATGCTTTCGAATTACTATTTTCAAGTTGTAGCGACGGTGACGAAAAACCCTTTGTTAAAACTTATTTACGAATTTAACTCTTTACAGGGCGAACCTGTGCCCAGCAAGACAAGGTGCACTAAGCACATTGATAGCAGCGAGCATAATCGTCGATCAACCCGCTGCGCTAGCGTTATGGCTATGGTGTTGGGCTGCTGAGAACGAGGTCGCAGGATGAAATCCCCGCCACGGAGGCAGCATTTCGCTGGGGGCGAAATGCGGAAACACTCAGAATTAGGTGCAGGTTAATGAACCCCAGATGGTGCAAATTTCCGGAATCCCCCCCTATGATGTGCCTCACAATCAGATCGTGGTTTGGCACGCAAAACCTCATAATTTAAATATCATCGATTGTCGAAAATCTCGTCTACGGATAACACGTGGTGTCTATTTATTCGTGGCGCACTGAACTTTCCAGCGCAATCCCGGGGGGCTCACGTGCAAGTTCTAGAATGTACACCACTATTCTCATCGCGCGCGCAGTCTGCACTCTAAAAAGTTTGCACCCTTTTGGATTGGGCGTATCTCGTCCCACGACAATGATCGCCATGTGCTTTGCTTGCGCTTCCTTTTTCCAAAAGTATGCGTTCGCTACTTTCCTGTCTAGAACGCGGTGTCACGCTAATAAAGCTCACGCCGTTTGTGACCTGGACGTACTGCGCGCGCAGTGTTAACGAAAGGAAATGCGCGCACGCTAGATGGCTGCTATTGTTGCGGGACAAGATAAGCCCTAAAGGCTGAATTTTTTTTTTTTAAGGGTGGTGATTACACACGGCTCGGTGATAACATAAAGATCACATAGAACCAACGTTATAGAAACTTAGGATACAGAAAGGCGCGTATCGCAATGGGCGATTACTTCCTGGTTTTGTCAGCCAATGAAAGACTGTCACCGGAAAACATCAATAAGCACACGTGGCACATCACCGGGATGCTGTAGAACCACAGCGGCGCGGGTCAAACGCTGCAACTCAATGGCGGAGTCGCGTAGACGTGGCATTTGCAGCAACAAGGCGGCTGAGGCAACGCGCAAGCCCCGACGGGACCCGTGCGGTTCACGACCAAGAAGAGGACACATATCGTACCCGGCGTGAGCATGTTGCAGTGCCCATCGAAAACGACCTTTACTTCTCGTAACATCGTGCTATCGCTGTCAAAGCTTCGCCCGAAGAGCGAATCTGCTACGTGGTTTGTTCATATGTTGTGCAAAATTAAAGAATAAATGTTAATAAGGCCGCTATTTCCTGAACCAAATTCACTTGGTACTCAGAGCTCTGTCTTTCAATCTATTCTTATAACTTTATAAAGAAATTAAATTACGTGGTTTTATTGCGATATCCACGATCTGTTTATGGGGCACGCCGTAGTAGGAGACTGGAAATTTCTACCACCTAGGGTTCTTTAACGTGCAGCTAAAACTAGGTGCACGGGTGTTTTCGAATTTCGCCCCCATCTAAATGCGGCTGCAGTGGCCGTGATTCGATCCCGCGACCTGCTCCTTAGCAGCCCGACACCATAGTCACTAAGCAACTACGATGGCTCAGAAGCTACTTCTGTACTTCTGCTTTAACATTTGAATTTTCGTCCGACGCCTACAATATCATATTTCCGGAAACTTTTCATTATTAATGTTTGAGAAGCCTAGCCCTATTTATGGTTTTCCCGAACGTTAAGTCTTCTCACCGTTCTGCAGTAAGGTTGCTTGCACATGGGACGCGTTCACTCCAGCATGTAGGTTGAGCAGGTACCTGTCGGTACCACAGAAGGCACGAGCGTCATCAAACGTGCGAAGAGTCCCGACAGTCACCGTGAACCGAAGTGCCCCGTGACCTTGGCCTCCCCCTGGTGGACATAATGAAAAGTTGTGCTTGAGGATGTGTTGGTACACTCAGATGCTCTTGTTACACTTGTCGCTTTTATAAAAGCCTCTTTTTTTACACTGTGGTGACGACAACAAACAGTGTTTCGGCAAACTAGCCCGTACGCTATCGCTCCTGCTCCGAATAAATCACGTAGTGTGTTCTTTCATCGCCGCCGGAATTAAGTTCAACTCCAGCAAATCGAGCGCGATAATAAATATGACGAAGCAACACGGAAAAGATTATTAATACACAAAAACGTGTTATTGAAGACTGCAGAGAGTACAGTGTGTCCGAGCTATTACGCTGGAAGTTTAAAACAAAGCGAACTATATATTCTCAACGGCTGAAGCTAAAACGATAGTCTGTATAAACCTCGAGTATTTTTCTCTGTGTATATTTAGTTTTCAACGATTATTCAACTGCTATTAAATGCTACGCTCAGGGCAAATATGTCATTGATACTAAAACACGTTGGCGGGCTAGTTGGTTTGAATCCGTGGTAGTATGCGTAAGCGGGACTGAACGAGGATGTAGAAAGCAACAGATTCACAGAGACATCGCTGCTTTCAACCGCAGATTTTGCTTTCGCGCACCTGGATAAATATATACCGAACGAGCGGAAACAAATGATGCAAAAAAGAACTTTCAGTGGTGCATGCCGAAGAAACGCACACCTGTATAAGACGTGATAAAAACATACACTGCAATAGTTGCAACGATAAACAGAGAAATCGTGTCTCTTTTTCAGATAGCGATACTGATGGCTTGCTCACACACCTTTCCTGTGATTTTGCAATTTCATAGGCCTCCACAATTTCCCTTGTCATCCTGCTATGAGCCTATATACAGAGTAGAAGTACTTTAAAACATGGGTTTGCAGGGACAATCTCGGCAGTGAATGTCCAAATTGCCCGAGATTACACTAGTGACGTTATACTGATGCTCTTTTAGTCTCTCAGTGAAGCGTGTGCAACTTTGACAAAGTACATTCTTCCGCCTGAAAGCGGAATGGCATAGACAACGTTACGAGTGCAGTTACAAATCATACTTATCCCCGCGGATAAGGAGGGTGGTTTCGTGGTGATGAACAGGACGATGTATATATAATTAAAAGGCTCGTGAGGCGGTTTCGTCAACTTTATTGGTGCGTAAAGACATAACACTTAAGAAAGTTCAAAATGAAGCAAGGAACCTATGCAAAATTTTCAAGCAATATGGCTTATCCCAGTCAATCGAAAAAAGCACAGACGGGGACGTTGATTTGTTTTTCGCAGCAAAAACTCACAAGCCGGAATGTCCCTTACGTGTGATAGTGCCAGAGAATGCAACCTGGCAGAAACATGTAGTGACGTTCTTACAAAAGTACTTCAAGCTTTTGCCAATCGACGACCCATTTTTGGTAACTAAGTGTGAACAAGTGGTGGAATATTTTAGACTGGAAAGACAGGAACCTTGTTGCTTTTTCTGTTGAATTAAAAAACTTGTACTATTCTCTCGCGCAGAATGGCGTCATGAAATGTGTAACTGACTTCACTGACAGGTCTAGAGCAGTTGAGTTTCCAAACGCTTCCTGCTTGACTTGCGACAAGTTTCTAGAAATCCTTAGTTTTTATCCTAACTCGAAGTACGCGACTTGTGAGGGAAATGTTGTCAAACAAAAAGATGGCATATGTATTGGGTCATGTATTGATCCCTGCTTAAGTGACCTATATCTAGCTAACTGTGACCAAGATCCTTATGAACGCCTGAAAAATAACACCTATGTCGTGAAAGTATTCAGATTTGTTGACAATTTTTGAATTATCTTGAATAACGAATCACGTAATTTTCCCTCCGTGGTGTTAAATACCCTAACCTCGTTCACTGAAGTTTGTCTCCTTTGTCATTGACGCATGAAGTCCCCGTAGGCCACTTCACAGTTCTACTTTTTACCTCAAAAGTCTGCTGGAGTTACGAGCATACAGGCAATAAGCCAATGCGATTTCATTCCGCTCATTAAAAACTGGTAAGACGAGCAAAAGTAACATCTTGTTTCAATAATTATCTCATGAAGCCATGTGGCCACAAAGTGTAAACCAGTTTCAGAGATCAGGCCAAGTGCCTGGCATTTTCTGGTTACCCGATGCGTATTCTCACCTCGGTCACGGGGCGCTTAAGCCGCAGGTATCAAACAGTATCGAAGGAAAGCAGTAGCACTGCTAGAAAATCAAAGTTGCCGTTGTTTCATGTCATTATTGTATTTCACAAAATCTCAGAAGAATAGCGGCAAAGTAGGGGGTGGATGTGGTTTTCTCTGCGTCTACAGAAGCTACGCAAACATGTCAATTAAGAGAATACCAAAAGGAACGCATGTTCTACTCCGCATCGCAAACAATTTGTAACCTGCACTCATAGCGTTGTATACGCCATTCCGCTTTCGGGCGGAAAAACGTATGTTGATCAAACTGGCAGATGTTCAATGAGAGACTACAAGAGCATTGATATGATGTGACTAGAGTAATCTCGGGCCATTTGGAAATTCATTGCGAGATTTTCAATGCGATCCCATGTTTTAAATTACGTCTATTTTGCAGAGGCCCCATAGAAGGATGACAAGGGAGATTGTGGAGGCCTATGAAATTGCAAACTTAGAGGGAAGGTGCGTGAGCATGCCATCAGTGTCGCTGTCTGAAAAAGAGATACGATTTATTGGTTTATCGTTGTAACTATTGTTATGTATGTTTTCATCATGCATTAGACACGTGCACAGTTCATCAACAAGCACCGCTGAATGTTCCTTTTGGTCTCGTTTTTTTCCCGCTTGTTCGGTGCATATTTATCCATGCGTGCGAAAATAAAATGTATAGTTGAAAGTGGCGCTGTCTGTGTGCATCTGTTTCCTTCTACGTCCTCGTGCAGTCGCGCTTACATATTCTATCAAGGCCATTGCTACGTTCTAGAAGACATTCAAACTAATTTCAGATGATTGCGGCGCGCTAAACTTTTGCGTGGCCCTTCCGCGTTAGAACGATATCCCCCGAAAATTAAAGAAAAATTGCAACCGTGGTGATCTCGAGCTTGCGCACCACAGCAGTGTTGCCCTCAAGCAGACTGCGAACGCTACTTAAAAAAAAAGTAGCAACAGACGAGACAGCTTACCGCAGGGTTCTCATACTCTACATTGGTCATGTCTCAAGAAAGGCATTCACTGTGAAGCGGTTCTAACCGGGTTTTGCCTTGTCCGTCCGTTCATTCCCTTAAGTCGACGACGATATCCAACTAAAAACTTTTCTCTGCCCGCTTGGCTGCGCTTTACCGCGAGGCTGTTGGAACGCGAAGTTTAAGCGCTTACAGCACTGGTTTTCTATACATGGTGGAGAAAATGAAAACATTGCTCATGGCTGTCGTTACTGGTATTCGAACCTCTGTCAGTGCTGCAATATGTGTGTCGAGAGACCAAACCACTGCCTTATCGCGAAACATCTTTTTTTTTTTCAGAGCCTAGAACAAGCAATGTTACAGTGGACTGGGATGAAATCATGTGCATTCTATAGAAGTAGTTCTTTACACGATGGCGGTGTTTCGGCGTGCAGCTTTCTTGTTGTCAAGATCGTGGAAACAGCTTCAACGGCCCAAAAGAAGCTCCCATGGGGATGATGGTCATAAGCCTTAAACGTAGCAAATACCCATAATGGGGGATCTGGTGGTAGGTGGAACACAAGGGCGACGGTGCTACTGAAAACAACGACGTCGCCACATTTACGCCGTATAGTTTTTTGCATAGCAGCTCACGAGAATCACATCCGCGAAGTGCTCGTATAACAGCTTTGCAAATGGGCAGAAATAAAAAGAAAAGAACCTTCGCTCACATCTCGTCGGAGGCACTGCGTTATTTCACTCGTGACGTGAGTTGTAGAAGTTTTGGCGTAAGAATTGAATGACCCCCAACCGGAACCTTAAAGAGGACTCATTGAGCCTGGAAAGCAAGACGCCTTTAACACTGCAAGTGCCGCATTACGGGTGGCTGAAGCACAGACTTAAAAAATATCATTCGCTGAATTTCGAAAAAGGCGTAACGGAACTTGATACTAATTAAAGGTAACTCCACCTGCCACATTGCCATCCCAAAGGGCCGATAGGTGCTTGGACGTTGTCCTACTAAATTACGCAAACAGAAAATATGATTGTTTTACACAACTCGAAATTTATTGCACTGATCACAAGTCAACCTGACCATAATTGTGCACGAACGAACCAAAAATAAGCACGATGCAGCGATATTGTCTCATTCAAATGTTTCACAATACAAAATTTGGACCGCCTTTGGCTTAAGGGTTGCTTGCGAGCATACGGTTACCTAAAGCTGTACATTTGAACTAAATACATGTAGTTTACTTAGATACGGGAACTATGAAAGTGTTATAGTCTGTCCATGCATTTCGAATTGTACAACATGAATTTCTACACCGTACAGAAGTGGAGTTGCATACATCACAAAGATATAGTCCCACATTGTTTAAGCATTTTTCTTTCTCTAATATCACATCACTTGTCAGTTCCATCTATCTATCTATCTATCTATCTATCTATCTATCTATCTATCTATCTATCTATCTATCTATCTATCTATCTATCTATCTATCTATCTATCTATCTATCTATCTATCTATCTATCTATCTATCTATCTATCTATCTATCTTTTGTCGAAATACTTACTTTCTATATTTATATAATTTACGGTCATTGTATATTCTAGCGGTGCTCATAAATGGATGAAGGGGTTTGGGGCTGGCTAGCGTAGCGACGAGACGTCATCCATGCAGGCGCCTGCCGTCAATGTAAACAGTGCCTGGCAGCTTCTGCGAGACATAGCATGCATGCGACGTACTTTGCAAAGCACGAAAATGCGATACTTAGTTCTCACACTCAGAAAGGGTAATTAAAATAAAACGTTCATCACGACAGGTACCGTTACAAATGGCTACACAGGTGCCTATGCTGCTAATCCGAGTCACAAATTTCGCGATTACGGTTTCTTCGCAGACACAAAATAGCGAACGCATGTATAGAAAGAGTACTTTTTGTAGGTGTATTACGTGTGACGTGTCACCTGTCGGTGCCACGCCTCCCATTTTCAAGTAAAATATACCGGATCCTTGGCTGGAACAGCACACCGCGCTGGCCAGAACACAGAGGCACGTTCCCAGACGTTGCATGGTCCTGTAATATAGAGAAGTGAGAAAATAGCCCCATAAGCCGATAGGTGAGGTTCTGCGTAATGGTTAAGAATATTGACACGTGTGCATTGTTCTTCCGGTGATTATTTTCCACAGGCTAACCACTGTGACAAAGTTATCGCCCGGCGCAAGGCGCACCTTCCTGCATCAGGACATTCTCGAATGTTGTTGCCAATTCTATGCCCATTGGGCTGCTGAGCACGAGGTCGCGGGATCGAATCCCGGCCACGGCGGCTGCATTTCGATGGGGGCGAAATGCGAAAACACCCGTGTACTTAGATTTAGGTTCACGTTATAGAACCCCAGGTGGTCGAAATTTCCGGAGTCCTCCACTACGGCGTGCCTCATAATCAGTGAGTGGTTTTGGCACGTGAAACCCCATAATTTAATTCTATGCCCAAAGAGTCGTTGTATAATCAGATTGCTTACGGGATTCGAACAGTAGTGTACAATCTAGACTGCACATGAGTGCCAGCGATTACGCTGATATCTACGAGGAGTCATAAATAGCCGACGCGCTTGATCCGGCGACGAGATTTCCACGAATGACGAATGTTTTCGCCGCTATTGTTGTGCTAAATTAAATTGTGGGTTTTTATGTACCCACACCACGATATGACGAAGAGGCATGCCGTAGTTAGGGGGCTGCAAATGAATTTTGACCCCATTGGATTCTTTTATGTGCACCCAATTCATGCTACACGGGCGTTTTTGCATTTCGCGACCATCGGAATGCGGTTGCAGCGGCCGGGATGCTCTGGTAACAGCTGCTCTAGCTAGACATGTGGCGTGCTCAGCAGCTATTTGCTTCGTTTCTATTCCCTACACATGGATGGATGGATGCAGAACTTTAATAAGGTCCTGAGGTACGCGACTCAGCGCGCTGCGGGCCGCTCCCACGTTGGGACAGTCAGGCCTTGCCCGACCGCCGCATCGTGGGCCCTCTGGACAGCCCATAGTTGCGCCCCGGCATCGGGGCTCTTGATAGCGGAGAGCCACTTGTCTTCATTGATTTGTTCTGTGCCTCGTAACGAGGGGCAACGCCAGAGCATATGGTCTAGGCTAGCGATGTCATTGCAGTGCCTGCAAGAACTATTCCCTACACAGCTAAAAAAAATATACAGGTACTACTTGCGTGTACACTGCATGATTCACGTAACTGTCAGCACGCAAGCATAATCATGCTTTGCGACAGAGATTATGAACTGTTGTACGCCAGAACCCGGCGAATTCTAACCTCCAAATACCGGGCCTTCAGAGTTAAAGTATCAGCAATACTGATTTAAAAAAAAAAGGCTATGCTGCCTACATAAATGCTGCATGAACAGGTAGTTTCAGCGTATTGGCGGACATCACATAATTTCCGAGAAAATCAGCAAATGCATAACTAAGAACATGTTGTTAATTAACTATAAAAATTTGGGAATATAGGCATATATTTGCGATACAAATTCAGATACAATCCTATTACAAGACAAATTCATTTTGTTTAATTGTCGCAAGCATTCAAAACTCGGTATGCAATCTAGGATGCCTGGTTGACGTGACAAATGTTGCAGTGCTACATTTACGTAGCTAGGTTTTCTTTTTTAATTAAAATTGCCGATATATTCAGTCTGAAGGCCATGTATATTTCGTTGTAGTTCTTCTGCTTGCTTCGACGCAATGCCTACTTACCAGAACAGCAAATTAATTAATACGTCAATGCAACAAAAGAAAAACAAATTGTGCGTGCTGGTATTGCTAATAAACAGCACGTGACATGGTCACACAATCCACGTTGACATAGTTCGCATCATATATCATCGCATCCACGCGTATGAAATACCAGGAACCGAATTCAGAAAGCCTCTTGTTTGAGGGTGCTCTTGACCACTAGCCTACCAGATTCGTTAATAATATGTCCCATGTGAAGATTGGTTGGATTTCGCTCTTACGAACAATTGTAGCATAAGGGCTTCTTGCGAATACCAACCCAGGGGTCGAATTCATTAATTAAAATTGAATCCTGGAGTTCCGCGCGCCAAAACCACGATCTGATCTCGTGGCCCGCCGTAGTGGGGGACTCCGAATTACTATTAACCAACTGGGGTTCCTTAACGCGCACCCAATGTATGCTACATGGACATTTTTGGGGGATTTCGCCCCCATCGAAATGCGGCAGCCACGGCCGGAATTTGATCCTGTCACCCCGTGCGTAGCAGCGCAACGCCAAGAGAGAGAGATGGATATAAGGAATGCAGGGACGTTAACCAGTCAAGAATCTGGTTGGCTACCCTGCGCTGGGGGAAGGGAGGAGGGAGAGAGAGAGAGAGGGTATAGAGACGTACACAGACAGTCATTGTGTCAAAGACACTCGTGCAAACAAGGTGTTCTCAGAAAGCACGAAAGTGCCTTCCCTGCTTTCTGAGTCGATGATCCGGGGGTACGGTGCTTTTGTACAGTCTGTTCACTGAGAGGACGATCATCTAGTTTCCTCAATATGTTCGACAAAGATGGTATTTGTGCTTGAAATTGAAGATGGTGGCGCAGTAAGTGGTTAATGTTCTCCTCGCATCCGCAAACATCACACGCAGGACTATCAGCCATTCCAAAGTGCTGAGTAAGCTTCCAAAGCATCCAAGCCCAAGCCCTCGAGATCTAGCCTTGGTCTACCGCGGAGTGCGTCAACAACTGAGGTTGTTGCAGTCGCTCAAGATTACACTATTAGAACGCACATTAATATTGAAACAGTGCGTGTGCACATAAGACACTTCGCCCGGACCCCTACCCACCTCCTCGCAAGTCTCTCAGTAGAAAGTTCCCGCACGACATTCAGTGCAACTGTCTTCGCGCACCGTGCCTCTATCAGGTCAGGTTACGCACCTGCGACAAGACCTTCGATTCCACCATGGTGTGTGAGCCGTACTCAAGTAAACCTTACAATCCGAGGACTTCAGAAAAAGTCGGACTTGCCAGCATCCGCACTCAAGCAACTTACCGTACTCCTCTTCCCCGAGAAATACAGCGACTGCACACACGTCTCTACTGATGGCTCAACTACATCCGGTGGCAGTGTACTTATACCAATAATGGTATAACCCAGCGGTTCAAGACTTCCCATATCACTACGTTTACAACTGCAGAGCTCGCGGCTCTCCGCGACACGCTTCATGTGATAAATGCTAAAAATACTCGAAAATGGGCAGTTGCCTGAGATTCAAGGCCGGCCTTGCAATGTATGCAGTCGTTTCTCCGACATGGAACTCACGATCAGCTCCCGTGCGAAATCGTGGAAGTTGTCCACCACTTGAGAGAAAAAGGCCATGATATGTTATTTTAATTATACCAGGTCATGGCGGTATCATTGAGAATGATGACGTAGATAAGGCAGGTCGGACGTCAAACAAAGAAGACCACTGCGTTCCCATTCCCCTCTCAAGGACTGACGCTGCGAGACAACTTCGCATTCTAGCACGCACGCTCTCCTTAGCAAAGTGGAATACCACACCTGCAAGGCGCACCAGACAGCACAGACTAAACACTTCACTGCAACTCAGACCTCCGGCCGGACTGCACCGACACGAAGCGTCTCTTCTGTGTCAGTTGTGGCTGGGAGTTGCCATCACGAAAGCGCAACGCCAAAGGGGGTCGAATCCACTAAGCTGCTCCCATCGCACGCAAGATCCGAGCCAAAAAAGTTCCTGCGTTAAGAGCACGACAACATCGCCGGTGAATTCAGCTTACAGTGTCGTGTGAAGGCGACTAGAGAACGAATGCTCGGATTAAACTACAAGCAAAGAAAAAGCGCACCGCCGCAGTGGCGCGTTCGTCTGGCAGTCAGCGTATATCTTGGTACAGTGTGCTAGTAGCGGTTAGTGTGTTCAGGGGCGGCACGCGCCATGCATTGCTGTGAGGCCGAAAGCGTGGAAAGGAACGGCACTTGGATGGCAGCCCATGCAACAGCAGTGTCGCCGCCAACATCCGTTGCATAGGGTTTTCCGTCGCTCATTCCCGCTATTAGAGAGTTTTAGAATACGGGCCCCAAACGTTTTGGGGCCCCAAAGAAATAGCGTCGAAGCCACTGCGCATGCGCGAGACG
This sequence comes from Dermacentor andersoni, assembly GCF_023375885.2. NCBI lineage: Eukaryota > Metazoa > Arthropoda > Arachnida > Ixodida > Ixodidae > Dermacentor > Dermacentor andersoni. The sequence goes on from NC_092814.1 coordinate 342,614,753, forward strand.
CAAACTGCGTTTGCGTTTTGCGTTGGACACGCTATTTCACTTATTTAGCGGGAGCCCCGACGTTGCCCCAAAAAAGAGAGAGATATAATATTTAATGGCAGAAAGGTGGAGAGGTCGGCCCGAGTGAAATACGTCTAGCCTGCTACTCCATGCTGGGGAAGAGGTTTGGGGAGTAAGAGATAGGATGTGAAGAGGAAGGGTGGTGGTAGTATGGTGAATATGATGAGGGCTGCACAGCACAATGTTTTTGTGTAAGGCGTACTTGTACACTTCACAGCACAGCACAGCACAGCACAGTCATCTTCGCGGGCAGAGGTATAAGTTACTGCAGCGTAGTGAACAGACTGTCTATAGCGTTCATAATTTTTGCCGCTGTATGCGCCACAGGCGTATTTAAACCAGACAGTAGCAGCTGCAGGGCGGCGATTATTTGTCGCAGCATGGCTTTCATGACAGAGTCCGATGGCGATATCTGAATGCACTGTCCTTGCTCGCGCTGATAGTCTGAGGCCCGTGAGCGCGGCGGTAAGCGTGGCCATACATTCGGTTCCGGGCTTGCGCGGCTCGCTTGAAGCAATGGTTTATCTATCGATGCCGATTCAATTACCTTCTGCTGGACCTGCGGAATCGGAGCCAGGAAGCTCTCGTCTGGACCTACAGCTTGTGCGCGCCGACGACGCGTTCGTCTCCTTCGGTGTTGCACTGACGCTGCCGCCTCCTTGTGGGACATACTTGTCTTGCTCATTTGGTTCAGTATTTTTTTTCTCCTTTTTCTCTTTAGAACAATTCTTGGAATTGGCCTCGTGGGGTCCGTCGCAATTCGAGCACTTCGTTTGTCTTACTGTGCATGAAGATATGTCATAGCTAACGGCACAGCGGAGGCATGCTGTCTGGAATGCACAGGCAGCGCTGACATGGCCTAGCTTTAGGCACTTGTGACACTGCAATGGTCGGGGCACATTAGGACGCACCTGGTGTCTCACGTAGCTCACCTTGACATTATCAGGTAGCGTGTCTCCCTCGAAAATAAGCTTGACGCTCGTCGAGCGACCGAAGCGGTGAAAATCGATGACCTTCACTGTTGAAGACAGAAGCCTTTGTAGCTCTTCGTCGCTGATGTCAATCACGACATCGGAGATAACACCTGCCCTAGTGAGACCACTGTGCACGACGAACGACCGGACTTCTATGTGTCCTAGTATGCGCACGGTTTTCAATTTTTCGAGGGCGGCCTGCGTCGCTACTTCCACTGTGACTACATTTATCTTGATGTTGAAATGCACTTTGTTAATTCCTTTCGGAGCCACATTACCACGGTAGGTGTTAAGAATCTGTCTGTGCACAGAATTTAAATTCTTAGAGACGTCAAGCGGCACAAAAGCAATCCTGTATGTCGGAGTAGGCGGCCCGTTGGGGCCCTGCTCATTCACGTCTTTGGTTGTCTTGCGGTACTTTCTCTTCAGTCGCTTGCCCTCCACGACGGTGTAGTCGTTGTCCATTGGCTCGCTGTTGGAGAAACAGGAACCGGACTTCTCCATGGCTGCGTTGCAAGCCTTACAATCTGTCCCTGCGAGACGCAGTGCGAAGAGGCGTGCTCGACGCAAGTGGTGGCGTGTCGTCTGTCATCGCTTCGGACGACGTCTCGTCCAAGAAGCACAATTAAGCGCCCGCTATGACAAAACTAGCCCAGCAAGGCAGGAAGCGATGCTTCCTCAGATCACTTTCTTGCCCTAAAAGATTTGCGTAAACAAATATGGCGACACCTAACCTAAGCGACACCTAAGCGACGTCTCTAACCTAGCACCAAACTGGGTTCAATTCGGGGTGAAGGCACGCGTGAAGTTCGCAAGTTAGGAGAAGTGACTGCAGTTATCGCTTTCTCTCAACTAGCGTGTGTTATGAAGATTCATTTATTAGACGCCGCTCATTCAGAATTTGATTGTGCATTTTATGGCTCGTAGGCCTAACACGGCTAAGCTTGGCTGGCGAAGGCACGTAAAGTTGGTTTGCTCAAAACTAAGCGCAACTAATTGTTTGCTGCGCACATGAATAACCTCTAAATTGTCAATAAACGCGAATACACGCAAGTAAAAATTACTAGTCCTACCATAAAATGCCGTATTTTATTTAATTATTACTAATAGCTTTTCTTTGACGCCCTAATGGCGCTGTCAGCGCAAGACGCTATCCGCAAAAGCAAAGCCCTATTCTGAAACTCTTCACTCCTGCGTGCCCCATTGCTAACACCCGCAAAGCTCTTCGGGGCCCCAAACTATTGGGGCCCCAGTAGTTTGCGACCGCCACTCCACAGCAGACAACACATCCTGGCAGGCGTCTCTCAACACTGGCGTACTGAGCAGCGCCTCCAGTGGCGTTACAAGCGTCTTACCTCAATGGTGCACCATGTGAGACCGATAAAAAAACGTCAGCGTTTTCCACCTTAAAGTGTTCTGTCCGTTTCGGTGGGACAATCTGTATGCACCACGGTGTCACGCAGCTACACGGCTTAAAGGATAGTGGTGTGCACAATGCCCCCAGTGAGAAGCCGAATGCTGTCCTGGCTCCAATACAGAGTCACTCGAGCGGGGCATGTGGGTGCGTTCACTTGGCTTCCTGGATTTTGCACAAGGAGGCACAGCGCGTCTGTCGCGCCTTTGGATACCTAATATTCTTCCACGTTCATGCAGCGCGTGCGCATACATACAGTGACACCACGGATGGTAATGGTCATAAGTCAAGTTAAGTGCTATCGCAATAAAACTCATTTCCTCTACACACCTCTACTGGCTCAGCATAATCTTTGCAGCCTGTTCTGACCCATAAGTTTTGTGTGAATGTTTAACAGGCCCTCCTTTTTTTCTCTCTCTTTTGCCGGTGGCCAACCGCCGCAGTGCCCCCAAAGAGCGCGACACACCTTGCGAATGGTGTAAGCCCTGATTTACAGAGGCATAACAAACGGAACTCCATACCACAACCTGAAGGCAGCGGACAAACACAAGCTAAACCTCAAGATACCAAAGACCTCGAAACTTGCCCTTGGACTGCCACCAACCGCCTCTACCGAACGATTGCTTCGCATGGGTGTTCACAACTCCTGGGAAGAACTCGCCGAAGCACGCCACATAAACCAGGATGAGAGGCTCAAGCTCCCACCCATAGGCCGAGCAGTCTTCCGACGCACAGCATACGCAACCAGCCTAGAACCCGATGGCGAACGTAAGGACAAGATCCTGTCGCAACTCCAACAATGTCTACAAGTCAACCGGATCCCTCGGAAAGTGCGTCCTGAACATCACAGAGGCACACAGCTTGCCAGGGTAAATGCCATTAGACACAACCACCGCAATGACCCGCGCGCGCGCTACGTGGACGCAGCCAAGTATCCGAGCCGAAAAGCCTCGCCATCAGCTTCACGGACTCCAAGAGAACGACACTGGCACTGGCGACAATTCTCGCCAAACGCGCGGACACAGATGAGGAGGCCACTATAGCACTCCCCACTCAGACGAGCGAGGATGCCATTGTGGTCTTCACCGACTCCCAAACAGCGGCACGCAACTACATGAAGGGCAGGATCTCCACCACACCGATGAATATACTGAAATGCGGCGACTCTCCTCCACCCTACACCTACATGATGTAGGTTCTGGGACACTAAGGCCTCCAAGGGAATGAAACGGCATACATCGCGGCCCGCGCAAGCGTCCACCGGGCCTCTGAGCACGATATCCTACACACGTCCCACTCACTCACATCAGCGGAGGAAACAGAAACCATGCCACTTACTAATTACCTCCCCCGCATCGAAAACTAACAAGAGACGAAGGCGCCGACAACAGGCGACCCCAGGGTCGCCTGTAATACCTTCACCCCCGGCCTCTTGTTGCATCATATCCAACCGACGCTATGCAGTCACACCTGTCCACATCGCAACGTGCCAGACACCCTGGCACACTTTGTACTGCAATGCAAGCACACCCGAGCAAGCATCCAGCAGCAGCAGACCAAAACCTCCTCACTGAAACGTGGGAGGCCGCGATCTCCACGCCGGACCTGGTCGACCAGCGCCAACTCGTCACCCGGGCCCGGCGGGTGCTGCAGTCCAGAAAGTTCCTCGAATGAGGGACCCTCCCAGCTCGAGTGACAAATCAGCTTTTTTCGCCGGTGACTGGCTTCTGAATGGAAGCAGGCCATAAACCACTACGATAAATGTGCGAGCAGAAACTATTCACGATTTCTTATTGTCGCATCCGTCCGCAAAACTTGCTATAAAACAAAACATCGAAGCCGGGTGGGACTCTCTCGAAAAAACCGTGAAAACGAGTCAGACTACTCATCTTTTTGCTATCCGCCAACATGGCGCTTCAACAGCATAGAAAAAAAAACTTCAGTTGTGCTCAGAACGCTGCCAGCACCGCGACTTCTGCGTAAAGTTTGTTCAGTACAAGCCATACGACCGGTCCTTGCTCAGCGAAATACGCCTAAATGTAATATCTCGTCTAAACGCATTGACCCAAATTACGCAACTACACGCTGTCAGAAGAGCGCATTTCAAGTAACGCATATGCTTGCATATTGCTGACACGACCGACATTATTACGCATCTTGCATGCTTCACGATTTTGAAATAAAAGCCGAAAAGTTATTATTCTCTGTGATTCAGACCAGAAACTGCGTACAACTGTTCAGAGCCTAAGTAAATTCTTGCGCAGTGCTCAGAAATGACTACAACGGCTTTCTTAAGAAGAAGGACGAACATTTGAAAGCTTTCTCTCAGGCTATATATCCACCCCATTTAACTGTTTTCGTCAGCCGGTTCCGGTCGGACCCTAAGGTAGTGTGGTCTAAAATACGTAACAATTTCTTCTGTGCTGGGCGGAATCGAACTCGCGCCATACGGATTCCTCAAGCAGAGCAGCCGGACGCTTTAGGCCACAAATGCCCAGCCGGGAAGATAGGGATTATTTCTGAGTGTTTGCACGCACCGACGCGCCACGTATCTCTGAGACACCACTGTATATTTCGCGGGCGCACTGCTATAAATGGATGACATATCCAGAGGGAAGCGCCATAGCGGAGTCCGGCTGCAGCACGCGCCTCCTACGTGACACGTTTAGGCTGTTCGCATACATAGTCATCGTAGATGATTCGAGCCCAAATTTTTTCGCGTACGCCTGAGGACAGCCCGCGACTGACAGTGACAGTGACAAGAACTTTATTGAGAGTGTCCTGAGGAACTTGATTGGGGGAACCGAAGGTTCCCCGATCAAGTTGGTGGCTCCGCCCACGACGGGACAGGGAGATGGTGACTCTCCGCGACGTCGCGGGCCCTCTGGACGGCCTGTAGTTGGTTTGGGAAATCCGAGCTCTTCAGCAAGGCGTCCCACTTGGACTGGTTATGAAAGTCGGAGCCCGCGTTGTACGGGCACAGCCAGAGCATGTGGTCGAAGGAGCAGCACGCGTGACCGCATTTGGAGCACGATTGCGGAAAGTTCGGGTCTATCCCACTAAGCGCTCTCGGGGTGAGGTACGATCTCGTCTGTAAAAGCCTGAAAGTAACAGCTTGAGCCCTGTTCAGTTTCGGGCTGGGGGGAGGGAATTTTCTCCTGCTGTGTCTATAATGGGACGTAATTTCGTGAAAGGTTGTAAGTTTATCTTTGAAGGGGCAATCCTGCGGGAGAGCCGGACCGCTAGCTCGGGCGCGGTTCGTGAATTCACGCGCCAGGCAGTTGGCCCGCTCGTTAGGGTTGCAACCCGCTCGGTTAGTTACATCGTCCATGTGGGCCGGGAACCATGCTATAGCATGACCTGCGGTTTCTTCTCGCGTATTAGTACGAAAGCATCTGTTAACGATGTCGGCTGCCTGTTTACAAACTAGAGCGGACGAGAAAGCCCTGACCGCCGTGCGCGAGTCGGAGAAAATGGACGCCGGGCCTTTTGCGGCTTGAAGAGCCAAGGCTATCGCGATTTCCTCCGCCTCGTTGGCGTGTTTAGCGTAGATTGATGCGGCGCTGATAAGTGTTCCGCGCGCGTCAACGACCGTGATTGCAAACCTGTCTTCGCTGCCATATTTGGCGGCGTAAACGAAGAATGCATCTGCCCCGTAAGGATCGATTCGTCGAAGGATGGCTCTAGCCCGCGCTCTTCTGCGACCTTCGTTATATATTGGGTGGATGTTCCTCGGCACGGGCTCAACCTTTCTACCTTCACGGGCTAATTAGACAGGGGGTGTCGGTTGAGCGGTGCCTGTATAGGGAGCTGACCAGCTTCATCAAGAATCTTGATTCCCGGCTTAGTTGACGAAAGCCTGGAGATCTGTGCAATAAACTGTGCTTCAATTAATTCGTCTGTGGTATTGTGAATTCCGAGTTCAAGTAGTTTTAATGTGCTAGCGGATTGTGGAATACCGAGTATTCTTTTGACGCCGGACCTGATGAGCGTGTCGAGTTTGTTCTTTTCAGTTTTGCTCCATTTGAGGTACGGTGCCGTGTAAGTAATGTGACTGATGAAGAAAGCTTGGAAGACCCTGAGTAGGTTGTCCTCCTTGAGTCCCCCCCTTTTGCTTGCGATTCTAGTTATGAGTCTTAGTATATTTTTCGCCTGCGCGCCCAGCTTGTTTAGAGCTTCTGCATTACAGCCTTTGGCGTTGATTAAAAGTCCTAAAATTTTGATGGAGTTCACCCTCGGAATGCGGTGCCCTTCTCGTGTTGTAATTTCGACTGGCAGCGTTTCCAGAGGCTCGAGGTTCCTAACGCCCTGCCTCGACTGTCTGTAGAGGAGGAGTTCGGATTTGGTCGGTGACAATTTGAGACCCGTGCATGTAAGAAATTCTTCCGTTACATCTATGGCCGCCTGGAGAGACTGCTCTAGATCAGCCAAAGATCCCCCCGGGGACCAGATTGTGATATCGTCTGCATAGATTGCATGGCCTATTTTTGGGAGTGCGGCCAGCCTTTCAGAGAGTTTATGCATGGCGATATTAAATAGTAGCGGGGATAGGACCGAGCCCTGAGGGGTTCCGCAGTTTCCCAGTTCGTACGGACCGCCCGAGATCGTGCCCAGTCGAAGGAACGCTTTCCTTTCCGATAGGAACGAGAGAGTGAAATTAAAGAATTTCCGCCCTAGGTTGAGATGGGAAATTTCGTTCAAGATGTGTTCGTGAGCCACCTTGTCAAAGGCCTTAGCGAGGTCGAGTGCAACGATACCTCGTACGTCCCGCGTCTCGTTATCGAATATAGATCTTTTCAGGAGGAGCATTGCGTCCTGTGTGGAGAGTCCCTTTCTAAAACCTATTAGATTATGCCTAAATAGTTCGTGGTTTTCTACGTGTTCGACGATTCGATTGTGTATTGCATGTTCTGCCACTTTGCAAATGCACGATGTTAGAGAGATGGGCCGCAGGTTATTTATGTGCGGAGGTTTCCCCGGTTTGGGGATGAGCACCACCTTGGCGGTGCGCCATTCCGACGGGACCTGCCCCGAGTTCCACACCTCGTTTATCTCTGCCGTTAGGATTTCGATGGCCTTGTCGTCCAGGTTCCGGAGGAGCTTGTTGGTGACCCCGTCTGGCCCCGGGGCCGATCTTCCATTTAGGTTGAAGAGTACGTCTCTGATTTCTGAAATCGTAAAAGGTTCGTCTAATTCTGGCCTGTCCAGGCCCGTGTAAGGCGCTCTCGCGCTTATGCCTTGCGAATCTCCTTCCTTGACGGGTAGGTAAGTTCGCGCCAGGTCGTTGACAATTACATCATTTGTGAGGCCCGAGGTGACCTGCTTATGTATGAGCCTATCGACGGTGAGATTTAGCGCATTCCGGCACTGTTTATCGTTTAGGAGGCTTTTAAGCAGATTCCACTTACTACCTCTTCTCATGCGACCGTCCGTTTCGTTGCACGTTTCGTCCCACTGTTGCAGGGCCAGTTGCTTGGAATAGCACTCTATTTCCTTGTTCAGTGACGTTAGTTTTGCTCGTAGTCGGCGATTTAATTTCTGTGTTTTCCACCTCTCTCCAAGAGCGTGTTTAGCCTCCAGGAGATGCGCTAACCGAGAGTCCATTTTGGGGACTTCAAGTTTTGTGCTGATTTCTTTGGTCGCGTTTTTGAGGGCCTGTTTAAGATTGGTAATTAGTTCTTTGAAGGATTCGTTTGAGGGGGCGGTTTCGGCTCGAATTTTCCGGAAAAGATCCCAATCGACGTATTCGTATTTGACCGGAGGTATGGGTTTGACCTGCACCGCGATTTCGAGAACGTAGTGGTCACTACCCAAGTCCTCCTGGAGATTATCCCACGTGCCCTCGATATTTCGGAAGAATGTGAGGTCTGGCGTTGTGTCTCGACTGACCGAATTACCCCTTCTAGTGGGAAACCTAGAATCTGTTACAAGTGTGGGGTTAAAATCGGCTGCACATCCGGCTAAGTTTGTGCCCTTCTTGCTGTTAAAGCCGTATCCCCATTCCGTGTTCGGAGCGTTGAAGTCCCCCGCAATTAAGAGGGGCGCGTTTCTGGCTGCCCTGATTGCGGAATGGAATAGTGCATTAAAGTCTCTGTTCTTATCTGCAGGCGAACTGTAGACGTTAAGAATAAAGACATTCGCGTTGCTCGATCTACTGGGCACGAGCTCGATCAGTTGTGCTTCTAGTCCGCTACGATATTTTGGAACGGTGTGCTCCACAAAGGAGACACTCTTTTTAACTAAGGCGGCGATGCCTCTCCCCGCTTCGCCTTTGTACGCTACTGCGCGATACCCCGACAGAGTAATCTCTTTCTCCGCGAGCGTCTCCTGCAGTAAAATTACTTGTGGCTTGTCTGTCACCGATCTGACGAGCTGACCTAACGGAGCCTTGCGCCTCTGGAAGCTAGCGCAGTTCCACTGCCAAATTTTAACGGTATTGTTATTTGTGTTATCCATCTTGTTTACTGTGAAATTTTAGAAACCTGTGGCGCCCCCGTCGGGATTTAATCCTGTCGGGAGCGGTTCAGTATGTGTTGTTTGTCTACTTTTGGGCTGAGCCCTAGGTCTTTCTAATAGCGTTACTCTCAACTCTATGGCGGAGAGCATTTCCATAATCCTAGTCAGGGTCTTTTCCAGCTTACCCTCGTTTTTGACGGGGGAAGCGGAGGCGGCGGACGGGGTCTCGTTGACCTCGCTAATGTCGCCCACTTCTTCCTCCTCTGTGTCGCTAAAAGGTTCCGGGTTGAGCGCCTTGCGTTTCGACTGCCCGGCTAACGGGCTAACGCGAGCTCGCAGAGCTTAAGGAATCCTTTAAGAACATGAAAGGAAAACTCATAAACCGCGACTGACAGCCTCGTTTTTTTCTTCCTACTTGGGTTACCTGCTTAGGTTGTGGGTTGCATTAAGGAACATTCTCACTGCAAGTCAAATCAATGGTGAGCGTTACACAGATGAACATTACCGGCTATTGGAAAGCACGCGGTCACCAGACGGTGCCACAGAAGCATTTGAAAAAAAAAAAGTGACAACGCAACAGTATGGAACCGACACACAACACTCCTATAGAGGGAAAGGGAAGCGGGGAACGTAGTATAAGCACGCGTGAAGCGCACAAGGCTGCACCTCAAGCCGATGGGAGGACACATGGTCTGATGGCTGCCGCCACATTTCAGCAATTCACTACCATACAGGGCTAAGTAAAATAATTCCCGTCGAAAAGCCAGAACACGGTGCGAAACTACGGGCACAGAAGTCGAGAGAAACGGGGTTCGTTATGCCTCACAGTGATTTACCAACGGCGGTGTTGCAATAGTGACGTTACAGCACCGAGACGTATTAGACGAGCGCGGTCTCGTCTCTGTGTCGACTGTGTTGCGAGACAGCCACGTTCATCTTATATCGCAACAGTGCGATTGCCACATAAATTGAACAAAGGCGTCGTTACACGCAGAAGAATAAAGACGGACAAGCACGAGTGGTAGCGTAGACATAAGCTTGACAGGAAACACAGCCTACTTGGCAGCGGTTAAAGGGCCCCTCACCAGGGGTGGCCATTTTGAGGTGACAAGTGCAGAGCATACATGGTGTTTGCAAAGAATTATATATCTACGTGCCGCGGAGAGGTCTGAAATTTCAATCCGACCACTGTTTTCCCTTTCCCTTGCGGCGACCGCGCTCCAAGCCGGACGGTGACGTGCTGGTGTCCCTGCGCCTACGTACTCGGGTCCGCAAATGACGTCGCTCGTGGTGACATGTGACTTCGAGAATTATTCAAGGCAATCTGTTATTTGCGTGATCTCTTGCTTGAATTGACGAAGTAAAGTTTAGAGAAATAATTAAACAAACAAACGGAATGTCTGCGTGTTGTTAAAGCGAAACTGTATACCTCTACCGTCTAAGAAAATTTTCTTGTCGTTGTCATAAGAAAAAAAAAAAACTCCCCATACGTGGGCCGATCCCGGAAATAGTGCAATGCCGGACCGACCCGCGGCGTAGGCACACTTTGCCATTAAGGGGCCCCCATAGACAGCTTCGCTGGTCGTGTTTCTTCACACAGTGGAAAGGGCACTGATATTTTTGTTTTACTTCGCACCGAAGTAGGAGAGATGGGGGGGGGGGGGGGGGTACTTCCGCTTCGTGTGCTCGTTCCCACGATCGTGCAGTCACGTGCGCGGGTACCGAAACTATGCCATTTTCTACCGTGTTCTAGTGCGCGATCATCCTCTGTGACCCGCTTGTTCTGCCTCAGTATTCGTGTAGCACTGAATTATACCGCTAGTCATGTGTCCTTGTACACAGCGCTCAAAATCGTGCCCTGCGCGAAACCAGGCAATCACAACAGCTAATGCGCAACGCCGTCAGCAAAAAGGCACAGTGCCGCAAAAAAGAAAAAAAAAATGAAATTAAAGCGAGGACAAAAAAAAAAAAAAAATGAAGGCGGGGCCCGTTACGTATGCGTCACGCGATCCTTGAGGTCCGGTATGGGAGAACGCAGGGAACGAATTTCGCTTGCGGAGGCTAGACGGGCCGAGCAGAGAGAGTGTCTGGCTATGCAGTGGAGCTTGCGTCCTGAAATGATGGGTTCGCGTCACTGAAATATTTCTATCTCGACTACTAATGACCTGATTTGAAAATGTTTTCCGACAGAACGCTCCCTAGAGGACATGTAACAACTTTCAGCGCATAACCAAAATTTGCTGTGGGTCCTAATGAGGGTCCCTTTAACGAATACCTATGTATTTATGGACGTCGCGTGCGAAGACAGCTAATTCTACAAAATTTGCCCGAACCATTTCAGGGGCCCTTTAAAGGCGAAGCTTAAAGGGCCCCTGAAACGGTTCGGACAAATTTTGTAGATGCGTAGGGTACAGCTTAAGTAGAACATTCGCACCACAATTTAAGTGAAGCGTTACGTATTAATGGAGCTACAAGCGATTACAAGTTACCCTCCTCCCTAGCCATGCTTTTCCTCTTCAACTCGTTCGCCGAGCGATCGGGGATAAGCTCCGCCTTCACTGGTTCTGCGTCACGATGCGACGTCACATCGTCCACTTCCGATTGTTTTGGAGCCCGCCCCCAGCCGCGCGAAACGTCTCCGCTAGCGGCTTGGCCGTCAACCCCAAGCGAGAGCTATCGAAGCAGCGTGCGTTGCGAGCATTCTGTCGTAGCGCCGAACGTGTCTGATATTCCGGTAATCACACACTAGCAGAACGTTTCGACGGAACGGTGAAGGCATAAACTAAAACTGATGAAGGAACTTTAGCGTGACGTACGTGAGCCGCCTGATCGGTCTCCATGGTCCAGCCACCTGCTGGCGCAGAGCTTAACCAGCTAAAGAAAGTGCTAATATTGCTCTAACCAAGTGTGAAACATTTTAAACATTTATGAAAAACAACGTGTTAACGATTACACTCCTGCCAAAAGTTTACACCAGCAGCAAAGAAGAATACATTTTGTTACTGCTACTGTGTGGGGTTGAGCTCTATGCCACCGGGTGGCTGGACCTTGCAGACCATTCACATTTGCGCGTCTGTTCACCCCCTGAAACGACACGCAAGGGGACACGGCCAGGCCCTGTCCCCTTGCGCTTGCGTTTACCCTAATACCGGACTCGCGAAACGCTATTGCGTTAGTAATCTTACGGTGAAAAGTGACGGCCGCAATCGCGCAAATCCTGGCGCCCATCGGATAGCGGCAGTCCAATGTGCTGCAGCCAGTCCGCTCGTCTACTGACTTGCAGAGGAACACGATGTCGCAGCTTGACATATTGCCAGTCGCTACGTTTGCAGTCCACAACGCAACAAAGTCGAATCATAGCGCTCGCGAAAAGACAGACCGACACTGACGGCGGAGCTCTCGTCAAATACGAAGCACGTTGTAACACCAGCAGAGGACACTTGCTTTGTGCCGGAATTGCTTAAGTGTGCTGAAAAATTGTTCTTGTGCTTTCTCTTTATGTTACCTTTCTTTTATAAGAACAACTTAACTAACATTCCAACTATTACAAACATCATTTGTTTACTATAAAGTTGGAAAAATTGATCACGCGCCCTGGTCTGCCAATCGGATAGCTGGCCCCACTGACGTCATATGGGTGATTTCCGTCATATGGGTAAGGGCGGCGTAAGATTCCGCCGAGCAGTGTGCTCCGATCGGCAGCGATGTGCATTTTTTAAACATTATAATAAATTACACGCTTTACGCGTAGCACTTAGATGTGTCAATTAATGATCAGAAGGACCTACTCTAACGACTCACTACGTTTGTAGAAAATCGTCAAAATCGTTTCAGGGTTTCTTTAAGTGTCCTCCAAATCTTTTTATGGGCCACTTCGGGGCTATAAAAAAAAAGGTTTAGTGCTTTCCTCTTTTCACACACCGACATGGTTGCTAGATGAGCTTGGACACATCTTCGTAAGTCGCCATTCTTTTCGCATATCGCGCACGTCCGTCTCCCCGCTAGGAGTCTTGATTTATAGGTGGCTGTTGTAGTCGCAAAACATGCCCAGTGAGGTCCCATCACGTTTCGCTTAATTGTTCAAGCGACGTCGAACGGCTTCGCTGTTCAGATTCGCAGAGCTTATAGAGGTTTCTGAATTACGAGACTCGAAGCCTTCCTGCTGCTTTCTGACGCTCTCTTTAGGGGCTCATTCATACCGGCAACTGACAGCGGTCGCGTGACGGATCGCGATTGGCTACCAAGAAGCGACTCAGGGGGACCATATTCACGCCGGCAAGCGCAACATGCCCGTCGCCATACTCAAATGTCTCGCGGCAGGTGCCATTCACATTTGCTCGAACCGCGATATCCAAGTAAAATAAGCAAAATAAGCATCCGCGTTAACAGACTTCCTGTTCCTGCGCCACTGGTTGGTTTAGTAGGTTGTAGGTTTGCGAGTGGAAAATCGAGCAGCGTGCCAGTGACAGCTGATAGCCTGATAGCAGCGAAGGAGTAGCGAATAGTCGCTTTTCTAGCAAAAACGACCATTTGCGACTGTTTGCAATCGGTCGCTGTGTGACTTGAGTGTGCTAGAATATTTGCGACCAACTTGGTCGCGGACCTCCATGCGAGTTGCCGGAGTAGATGAACTCTGAGCCTTGACTTGGCTGCTGCAGTCCCTAGCCTATGGCTCGCATCCTCCTGTACCGATTCGGACAGAGCGGAGTCTCACGGTGTAACGACAACGCGATGAAGGATCGGGCGCTCTTTGATATCCCCCGAGTCACAAAGAGTAGCCAGGCTGTGAAGTGCCATCAGGAACTCGTCAGTTTTCTCGCCAAGTTCGGGGGTTGCTCCTGTTAAAGCGGGTGCTCTCGTCGACAACGTTTCTCGAATTCACAAGCTACGCGCAGAAACTTGGACTGCATACAAGCGCGCTGTTACAAGAATTGCTCCTCTGTCAAGTCGAATGTTTTCAGGATCTCGTGCTGTTCTGTTCATGCAGTGCGAAAGCGTCCTTACTTGAGACTGTGGTTCCTTCTTGAATCGAACACGTAGTCCTCTAAATCGTCTAGACAGGCAAGCCATTCGCTGGAATTGGTGAAAGCAAAGTGCGGCGGCTGTTGGACCCTGAACATGACGGCGAGCGGCGACAACGGCGGCTTCAGGTTCGCTCATCGTGTTCTCAGTGAATGCGGCCACTTGACACCCTGCAGAATGCCGCAGAGGCATCGCAGGGAGAAACCGCATGCGTCGGTGGCGACTGTACAAAGAGAACGTTTATGTGGCTGTAATGATGCGGTCGTGTCCTCCCCAGGCGTGTTCTTCGCTGGCAAAACATCGTTCTAGCCGCCGCTATAGCAGTCCTTCCTCCGCAGCGTCGACACCGCGATGATACACGACACCGTAACGTATCGTTGTGCATATACGTCTCTCTTTTGTTATATGGTTATCGCGTCATGCATGAGCCGAGCGATGATATTGTAACACTTGTCAACGTGTGAAAAACGGTCACCGGCACAAGGTAGACAGCGTGCGTGTGTTGATATCATTACTGTGTTTGCATTGCAACAACAACAAAAAATAATGCTGAAAGAATACGGACAGTCCTAAGGGTTACCACCTGGCCGACTGCCGATTCGATCCGCACTCCGGCACGCCATGCTTTCGGTTCCCCCTAAATAGGCACATTATTAGCGACAAAGCAAGCATCCTGTCAGACGTCCATACGTAGCAGGCAACTTATGTTGTAGCAAGTAGATTCATTCCCAACCGCTTAAACTGTTCACCGCCATGTTATTCGAAGTAGCTAGACTGAACGATTCTTTATATTGTTTTTCACCCGCCGTGGTTGCTCAGTGGCTATGGTGTTGGGCTGCGGAGCACGAGTTTGCGGGATCGAATCCCGGTCACGGTGGCCGCATTTCGATGGGGGCGAAATGAGAAAACACCCGTGTACTTAGATTTAGGTGCACGTTGATGCACCCCAGGTGGTCGAAATTCCTACGCTAGGGCATGCCTCATAATTAGAAAGTTGTTTTGGCACGTAAAACCCCATGATTTAGTTTTACTTTATCTTTTTTTTTTTATTATTATTCTGAGCTTCCTCCTATAACGCCTAGCGTATCCTGTGCTTCTAATTCTCTAATGCGTCGTTTCGGCGACCACCCAATGTTGCCGCTCATCGCATCAATTAGCGTGACTCAGTAAATCGCCACATCTATTTCATTTACTTATATATAGATTATAAGGAACCGTTTAATCTAGCCGAGCTCGAGCTACGACGAAGAAGAACAAGCCGTGCGACTGATGATGATAATTACAGATGAGGAATTTCTGCAAGTGATGATCATGTATAGAGATGAAGAAGAGTCAGCCATGGGTCGCGCTCACACAAACTCACTCCCGCGGTTGAAGCGGCCGCCTTGTCGCGCGGCATTATTATGAAACGCAGCGAATGTACAGTTTTAAGCGCTATACTTGCACTATTTCTGTACCACGGCAACGGTGGTCGGAAAGAATTCTAAGGGGTGAGACGCAGTAATTAACCGGAGATGTCTGCTCAATGACCGTGTAGAGTCCAATAAAACGACTGGCGAATTTTTTTGCTTAAACTGAGAACGTGCACAAGAGTCCATAGGAGAACTTCGTCATCAGGCGAAAGAGTGACAACAGTGAGTCGAGTCGTAACGATGCGTCCGCTTATCCTGAGCGATGTCGGTGTTAATGTGGTTTCGATGACGGCCCTCTTCGAGGCGAGACAAAAATTGTACTGAGAAGGGCGTTGCTGAGGACGCGGGAGCCGTAAGGAACGAGACGCCCATAATTTCTTCTCTTGATGGCCAAAAAAATAATCGGAGGAGGTGACGAGGCGCATGCGTTCTTCGTAATCAGGAAGAGAGTATGACCGGTGGCATTCAAGTGTACGAGTCGCTCACAAGAGATAGCAGCGAACGCCGAAGACAAGAAATCCCGTTCTCTGATAACTTCGTTGGAACACCCGGGAAGCACAACAAAAACAATGTTATGACGTATTCCGTCAGTGAATACCCGAACTGTACATCGCGCGATGGGACGAAGAGTGGCATTGGTCGCTGCACGAAGAGACGGGCCGCAATGAGGCATCACCACTTTCTGGAGGCGGGACCAAAAGCCTGCCCGAATAATCGAAATGGCGGCACCTGTGTCAATGAGAGCTTCGACTGGCACACCTTCCGCAACCACTGACCACAAGTTCGACAGTTGCTCTGGAGGAACTGTAGGCTGGCCGGTGGATGCAGTTTCCCCTCCTGAAACTGCATCGGAAAGTTTTCCGAGTGAGCCTTGGAGACATCAGAAGCAGGTGGGAGAGGTGATGCGGAACGACGACGTGGAGAATGCGACCTGTGGCGAGATTCTCGAGAATTCAGAGGCGTGTTGGTAGGGTACGGAGGAGAGGGGGATCGGTGAAGTGAAGAGTGGTAGGAGGTGCTCTGGTAGCCGGTTGCTGGACGGACGCCTTGTGGCTCTTCGGATGTATAACCACGTTGCTCATCCTGTTGACGCCGTCGACAAAGCCGGGAGATGTGGCCGCGATAGCCACAGTAGTAGCAGATGGTTTGAGCAGGAAGCAGAGCGGAGCGGCAAGGCTGTACACGCACTGGTGGCGACATCAAGGCACAGGGACATAGTGGTCCGTTTGTAGAGGGGCCGGAGAGAGTGCCGCGACGTCGGCGTATGTTGCCACCTGTCGAGCGCAGGCGCCGTCGGAGCACGTTAGACGCGACGCATAGGCGATCTCTGGCTTGATCAGCTCGCGTAAGCCGGTCGCAGAAGGGGCGACGCCAGGTTCTGGCGCACAGTAAGAGCACCGCCCGCGAAGTTCCTCCCGAACGATATCACGTATGATTGTGCGCGATGCTACTGCTGAAGGCAAACGAAGGTCTCTGTTAGCCGCGCATAGCCGTAGCGATTGAAGTTCCTCTAGGCGCTGGCAAGTGGCTATTACATCTTGGAGGGTGGCAGAATATTGTGTGTCGAGTGCGCTAAAGGCGACTCGCTAAAGTGCGCTAAAGTGCGCTAAAGTGCGCTAAAGGTGTTTATGCCTTTAAGGAGGTATGGTAGGGTAAATGGTACATGTTAGTTTTAGCGTGATATTTTAGAAACGGCTGCCGATATATATTCGCATCAAATTTCACGCGCTTACAAAATATGCTCTTGTTTGCAACACGAGACACTTAGTTTGTGCTTAGATGGTTTGCCTTTCCTGTGGCCCACTCCCAAAATATTGGTGTGTTTAATTATTTGATGTACCTTTTCTCTGCAACCACGCAGAGGAATGTGATGATATTGGACAGTGTTATTCTAAATACCCATAGGTTTTATCCGAACTGAACAAATATCATATCAACTTTGGAGTTCGCACCCCGAAAAAATATCTCTGCTTGCACAAAGCCACAAGGGGGGTTTCTTGCAGTGTAAATTTTTCCAGTGTCATCATTCATATCATCAGATATTTTTTAGTTCAGAATATTTATGACTGGTTGTAGTAGATGTGCACACAGTTTCACTGGAATGGGATGAATACTTTCTGAGAAAACGTACATTGCATTTGACAAATTCATAAAAAAATGCAACTTGAGAAAATTGAAGTTTTATGTTCAAATACTGCTTGTGAATGCTCAAAATTCCCCAGGAAAATACATTTCACTGCCGACTTTTTACAGGGGTCTCCGAAACCCTTCTTAGTGTTACCAGAGTCCTTCCATGTTTTTCTGGTCACGAAACTCCGCCGTCATGCTATGGGAGAGGTTCATATGCTTCCCAAAGGTGCCGCGACGCGGCGCCACGGTGCCACAGAGGGCATCGTTGGCGTACCGAAACGCATGCGCAGTGCGAGGCGAGCTGAGTGATCGGGTGCGTTCTGTGCATGTGCTGCGGTATTTTTTGAGTGCTGGGCTGTTTAGTTGAAGTGGCGGGATGGGACAACGATGCCGAAGACGTGTTGCAAGTAACAGCTGAAGAAGTAGAATGGTGGCATCTCTAACAAGCCATTTAAAAAAAAATTGCTGTATTTGTGATGTGGCTACTTGTGTTCGTTTGAGAGTTGTTTTGCCATGTATTATGAAATGCTTATGTTTTACACTTTCTTGTTTATAGAAACAATCAATTATGCATTCGTTTGCTGGTGTTTGTTTCCTGCCCCCCAATGCATATCTCTCACGTTTGATGTTATTTCTTTATGCTTATTATATCAGTGTCATGCTTTTAACAAACTTCTTGCATTGTGAATGGTGGACCATTCGTGACCGGACGCCTCTGTGCTGTCTTTATTTCGCTCCGCTTATTTTACATGATAAATAAATGATCGTGCTTGCATGTTGTTTTTGCACCAACACGTTCTATTTCTTTTCTTAATCGAATTATAAAGTTTTTAACATATTGTAAATAGTTGCGCATTAAGAACCAAAGTACCTAGTCTCTTCGTTTCTGCGTCGAAACCCCGAGCAGCGTGAATAAGTGCTGGGCTTACTGACGCTTCTAAACGACTACTTGCTAAGGCAATTGCCTAATTACAATACAGCTAGTTTCAACTGCGCAGGTCCTAACACTTCACGTTCGCCTTAATCCGTTGCTAAAAGCTGCACCGAAGACATTTAGTAGCGAAGTTTGCCTTACATTCATCCTACCTAAATCTCATTCATAAATGTCATCGCTTTGCAGACAAATCTTAAGCGCACGGAGCAGCTCAATTTCCTTTCCTTTGTCATTAAGTATTCTACGGTAGCCGCCCTTTGCCATAACAATTTGATTATTTTGATCTCCTTATAAGATACTGCCCACAGTCAGAGTCCTTCTCTGCCACAGTTTAACAGAAAGTGGACAGCTGTGCTCGCCGAACAATCTGGCGCTATGCGCAACGGAGAGTTGGCGCTTACTTACTGGTAAGCGGGGTTGACAGCGCATATGTTTGCATCTGGTGATAAGTGGGACCACTGGCGCTTTGTTGCGAATGCCCGGTGTTTAATTTCAGGCAAATGTTAAAAAGCGGACACACACACACACACACACACACACACACACGCACACGCACACGCACACACACACACACACACACACACACACACACACACACACACACACACACACAACCAAAAAAAGCCATGCCATAACGAAGAAAACCGCGAACGACAACGATAAACAAACCGGCCTCCGCCCGCCATCTTGAAACTCCAGGGCGCGCGGCACACCTCGGCGCGACATTTGAACCGCTTTGAGCTGGCGCTCGAGGTCGCGCTTGCGCAGGTTTGTTCCTCATATTGCAGTCGATTTTTCTGTGCGAAAATTGCAAATTCGATTTTTTGGGGAGGTTTTCCCTACCGTGCCCCCTTAATAATATGCCATATGCGGTCGGTCTGCGACATGGTGGCGTTGACATGTTTGCACAAAGCTAGTACATCCTCAATGTAGCATGTGCACGATTCCCCGGAGACTGCCGGACGCGCTCACCGAGCTTCTTCTTCGCGACCTCAGTGCGGACAGCGGAAGCGCCGAAGATCTGACGAAGTTGCTGCGTGAACGCTTCCCAGTCAGGGAGATCAGGCTGATGGTTCCAAAACCAGGTTTTCGCGACATCGGTGAGGTAGAAAGAGACATTTTGCAACTTCTGCGAATTATCCCGCTTAGTGAAGTCGATTGCCAGGTTGTAGTATTGGAGCCATTCCTCGACGCCATTTCCCTGCAGACCAGCGAAGACTGGTGGGTCACGGTGGTGGTTGTGGATGGCCGTATTTACGCGCATATCCAGCCGCACAAACTACGAACTAAAAAAGCGTATGAAGAGATAGCTGACTGCTGTGGCGCCCTAATTTCTGAACAAACGGTTTGGAAGTTTCGACAGTTATGTCTACAGAAATAGCGAAAATGTTCATCGAGGACATCTATTTAACGCTTACATTGCTGTTTTTTTTTTCTATCAAAACATTAATTGAAGTGATGTCTTAATTAGAATTCACAAATGCCATTACATAATTAGAGACATGGTTATCATTTGTTTCAGGCAATATACACAGAATGTGGTATGCAACCATCGTATGGTTGAAACATTTTCATGATTGATAGTGAAGGTAGATATGCAAGTCACTGGACCGGAAACTGCTCGATCTGCGACTCTATGAACAGTTTATCCTTCCGCCACCAAAATTTAAAGCATAAGTTGTGATGTTTTATTTATCTTTTTTTTTTTTTGATAAGGTAGCTTATTCTTTCACCGACTGGTCGCGCACGCCGATCCCAGCTTAGTAACTGTAGCAAAAACTACAATGATAGGCCCGTCGGAAAGGCGGAGGGCTAAATAACGTTATTACACTTCTTTAAACCAACTACCGTATTTACTCGATTCTAAGCACCCCCTTTTTTTCGTGATTGCGATGCCCATAGTGAGGGGGGGTGCTTAGATTCGAAAAATCTGGAATGACCCCCCCCCCCCCCTCCCCCTTTTCGCTGCGACATCATGACGAGACGGGCGCGAGAAATAACATTTTCTTTTGCAAACATTCAAAAGAAAAATTGGTGCAGACAGTGAGCCCACCGCTTGTGTCGGATGCTTCGTCACTATCACTGCCGCTCACGAGTCAGCGCGGCTCTGCAGTCCGGCTGTGCGGCAAGATCGCGCCGCGGACGCCGTTCCACCTCGGTACTCCAACGGTTCCCGCTCGATGACAGAGCGAGCAAGCGCGCTTGGTGGTCTTGGCTACGCGCTCTTCCTAACAAATAGGAGGGTGCTTAGATTCGCATGCGAACTTTTTTTCCAAATCATTTCGCGAAAGTAGAGGGGGGTGCTTACAATCGGGGGGGGGGGGGGGGGTTAGAATCGCGAAAATACGGTATGTCACGTTTCATGCAATAAAATGGGGAAACACTTCATTCAACAAATGCCAGTTTACCATTCTCAATGTCACTTTATCTCATAACGATATTGAGTCTGCAGAGCTTTCCGACAAAAAAAGAAAAGGAATAAGCATTGTGCTTTTAATAGGCAAAAAAGAAAAATAATTGTCAATGACACACTTCATCGCCCACTGCGCACAGGAGTTCCACATAGGTATATTGAAATCATATATACGAGCACTTCGAGAGCTTCGTCTCTATGTCGCTGCGCCAGCGTCCAAGCACAAGCGCAGCAGTGAAGCTGACTTGCACGTGGGCGCGTCACAGTCAGCCTGTCTCGTCACGGGGTACACTTTCGTCAAAGCCTTGTCAAAGATTCTGAGAGAAAGTTTTTTTTTTTTTTCACGCAATGAAGAGCTCACCGTATTCCAGTAGGGCCCAGCCAGCCGCGAAGACGACGAGTGAAGACTAGCCGTTGGAACTGGCACACGCTTGCTGCGGCGTCCGATGCCACAAGGCGCGAGGGGCACTGCGAAGTTCTGCGCTGGACGCGAGGCGGCGTCGGCCGAGCGTTTCTCGGCTGGGTGGCCCTGTCTTCGCGGAGGTCCACCGCTCTTTGTCTCGGGCAATGGAAAGGATGTGCAAGGTTCCGGCCCGAACGTACCCATGGGGCTCGGCAGGCAACAGCAAGCGGAAGCAAGAGGCCTGCCTCCGGAGCGCGTCTTCCCTTCCTTTTCTGCGCTGTTGGCGCTCGCGACTTTGACATCCGCCGACGCTGAGCAGGCACGTCACCGAGGCGGCTGTCTCTCGGTTTACGCGGAATCCGATCGTTCCTCCTCTTCGCACCGAGAACGCGTTTATGTATCGCCGGCATATGCGCCGGTGAGAGTTGCGCGCTCAGCTTAACGTAAACGAGCGGTACGAGTGTTCGAGTGAGGATGAGCGAGCGGTGATTATTGGCCGAGAATTGCGTTACCCGTACCCTTTTGCTGTGCGCTGCTATTACACGTCTCGCGCGAAGTTCTGTCCGGTAACCGGACGTTTGTTTCCGTTGATAGCGTTTTTCACAGTGGCAAGCCCTGTAACTTTCTTTTTTTTATATATACAGTTCATCATTTGTTTTCCTTGTTCTACGTGAACTGCATGTTTTCTTTGGCCTTCATTCCCATTTCTTTTCAGTCTTATTGCGTAACCAGTTTCCAGCGGTAGGACCGTTTCAAATATGACGTAACTAGAACAGCTGTCTTAGCTGTGATAGAAATGTTCAGGTCTTCCAAGCGTGTTTCTAATTTTTTTACGGTAATCTTCCCTCAATACATATAGATCTTTAGCACACAAAGCAAGCGACAAAGATGATGGACCTGATAGCAGGAACGGGTGTCAGTACTAGGCGACATCGGGAGGTAACGTAGCATTATCAAGTTTAGCTGTTTTCGTGAAAATTAAAAAAAAAAGGCTGTTGAGGTAAATGCGTTAACATTGGCAGCATTGAACGCAAATTATTCGCAGTGAGCGCGAGGAGTTGTGCAAAAAAAATAATATATAAGCTTATTTATCACCACTATAAAGCGGTGCAGAAACATTACAGCAGTGATTCGACTATCTTACTGCGCGATTCTGCCCCACTCGTATATTCCATATTCATCATATCGATCACGTATGGATAGTTTATGAATGTCCGCTTTCAAGTAGGCATGTCGGACAAACGCGAGGAACGATGTCTAAAATGTGTTCAGTCAGTATTTGGTGGCGATCCTGAAAGCACACGCATGTAATACGCAGGCACCCTGCCCAATACTCTTAAGAATAGCAGGTATAAGATAAGGCAGCCTCTGCAACTTTCAAGATAAATTTATTCTAAATTAAACATTGATGTGACGTCATCGCATTCCGGAAGGCTGCCCAAACATTTGACCGTGAATATGCCACAATAAATTCTTCTTCAGCATCTGGTGGGGTTCGAGAGCACAATGCGTCCTAAAGCTTTTAGTTCCGATAGTGGTTGATCGTCCCACTGGACAATTGTCGTGTATCAGAACTAAAAGCTTTAGGCCAGTGCTCCCAAAAAACATTAGGGCTGAATGCCTTACTCGCGTTACTAGGGTTCCTGCGGCCGACGGGCCTTCACGACAGACTTTAAGAATGCTACCCCCTACTGCTCTATATAGTGTACGTGGTTTGTTTGTGCTCGTCTCTCTCTCTCTCTCTCTCTCTATCCCCCCTTTCCACTTTTTGTCTATTTATCCCCCGACTACTTCGAGCAGTGCAGGGCAGCCAACCGTAACTACCTCTGATTAACCTTCCTGCCTTTCTATGCATCCTCTCTCTCTCTCTCTATGTCCAGTGCTGTGTCGATTTCTCCGTTGGCCGTTGTATACAAAATCGCGAACTGTCCGTGAGCGTGCACTATGGCGTTGTGGGGTGCCGGAAGTAAACCGCAAGTCATTAATCAGCACAACAGCGCGCACGAAAACAATAAGATACTAGCTTCTAAACAAATAAATATCTTGGTATGTGGCTTAGAGGCCAAGCAAAATATATTTTTTTCTTCGCTGGCTCAAATACCGTCAGAAACATAGCGCAATATCTGTCTTCAGGTATAGGCAATAAAAAAAGAAGTTCTGTTTGTTACGAGTATTTAGGCAGCCTAATATCACATGTTTAACCATAGCACGTCCCGAAATGCTACTGTTTCGATATCGACATCTTCGTAACATGTATACTCTCGACGTGCTTTACTCTATACTGAGCACAGCCTTGTAGTGTGCTTTTTGTGGCTTTCCTACAAATATCATGGAAAAGTCGCATTCTAAGAGCACAATAGCTTACTGAAGAATCTCAGTTCATGCTCCTAGGTGCTTGGAATTTTTGTAAAATATTAGGCAATCCCTTTTCTTTCGCCACACGTAGTAGTGAAAGTCGTTTTCTCAATTCATTCTGGCTCCGCGACCGCGAGTGCTCCAGCATGGACTGCGGTTTTCATGTCCACGAAATAAATGTTACACATACGAAACTTTGTACACGCGTGCGCTGCCGGTTTGTAAATTTTACGTGATGTGTAGCTCCGTGCTGAATATTGATTGTTCTCGGCCCCGAAGCGGGCACACAATAAAGTTTTTGCGCAGACACCATTGCATCATTCTTCTGTTATTCGCTATGCATGAGCGGACAGTTCAACAAAAAGTACTCCCACCAGAAAACGTGTTTCTACCATGCGAGTAGCATCCACGTATGTGGGTTGCTTCGGCTGTCCCCTGGCAGCCCACTATCTGCGTGCGCGCGGTCATTATACACAAGACGATGGAGTGGGTCGGTCAGTGTTGCGAGCAGTAGACCGAAAAAAAGCTGTTGTCGGTCGGCGTATTTTTATAATTTTCTTGTAATCACATGACGCCATGTGATTACAAGAAATCCTGATACTAGCACGAGTTTAGACGAATTTCTTGGTTTCACAAACTGTTGTGTTGCAGTTTAACAGAAGAACAGTATAAAGAGAACAAATACATTTCTTGCACCTTGTAATAACTATTTCGGTACTGGTGCTACTTGTTGACAAAGACTATTCTGTTTAACTGCATTAATTACTTCTTTAAATGACTATCAGGGACATTTGCTAATTGTGCTGTATCACAGTGGCATGGAATCAAGGGCATGAAAACAGCTCATCTGTCTTGGCATGAACTTGACATAAGAAAGACACTGACCACAGTCAAAGTGAAAATATTACAGTGGTCCTTGCATGCCTTGTGCTAGTGTAGCGACATGCAAGATAAGTGCTCAACCTTCCAGGCTCGCAAACATGGTCAGTAGAGCCAACAGCAGCTGCGAGGCTAAAACAAGCCTGAACATTCAATGTCCACGTCGCAACTACAGCAGTGTTTCCCCAGTTGGCTACTAGCCGTGCGTGGAGGGAGCTAATGTACCAGATGGCACATTGCAGCTGACCAGCTGACTTGTAGAAGTCTAGGGCTAGGTTACAGCTTACAAAGACGGCTACTAGCCCTACTCTTAGGTGTAAAAAGCTGAAAGGTAGACGTCTACTAGCTAGATGCGTGCTTCCTGAGGCGGGTTTGTACTTCCCTGAGAAAGAGTAAGACGATGGGCCTTCCTTGACTGAGATGAATACATATGCGCATACGGCATCAGGCAACCTATTGTGAACGCGTTAGATTCCGCAAACCACAGCTAACGCCAATGCTACTCGTGGTGAACCACCACTCTTGCTCACTCCAGCCTACCCTATAACAAAGAACGTACTTCAATCAAACTTCTAGATAATCCATGCGATGGAGAATTGCTTGAGACACACTCCTCCGGTCCTGCACCCTCCACTTGACGATGAAGGTGCCTAATTGCGATGTTAATTCCCAGTAACTAGAGAGCCGCGACACTGGCGTGCAGTGAACTTATTTTAATTGAGTATGTGCGGGAAAAGAATAATCTGTGCGCAGGTAGAGGTACAATTAGTACGTGTTCTTAGGACAAACCAGTATTCACTGTGTCGTGTGAAGCAAATAGGTATACTTTCCTCAAAATTTGTGGTGGTTTGCAAGTTAATAGAACGCCGTTTATTAAGTTCATGACGTAATAGTTGATAAAGGTGTGAAGTCGTTAAGAATTGTTGCTATTAGAACGCTACAGCTGAGACATAAACTACAGGTGGGAGCATCGCAACTTACACCTGCGACTTCTCGTTACGCTTTTTCTTGCGATTTAACTGTATTGTTATGCACCTTTTGCATACTCTTACCACATAGAAATGAAAGTAACGTAGGTGAGAGTCGAAGAGAGACCGATAAGTAGAGCGGGCTAGGCATACTATGGCGAGCAGCAGCTGTGCGGCAAAACAGAACCCCGTAGGTTTTCTGCAGTTATCATTTGCAAGTAATTATAAATATTTCGGACATTACGCCGTACAACACGGTAAATACACGGTAAATAGGTATGCGCGCTTGAGGCATGAGAAGGGTTTATTTCGTTCGAAAGCGTATAAAAAGGCTTCATCTATGTTGAGACAAGTTGAAAACACCTTTTTCACTTAATAGGCATGCCTGCGAACACGTCCCGTGCTAGACACACTATATGTATATATATATATATATGGTGGTATTGCATCGTCATCTTGACTCATCTTGACTCACAAGGTGCATATCGTCATGCGTTATAACAACCTATTTTTTTCCCCAAACATACACTGATAGGACGGGGACAGGAAGTTTCATTGGTACAGGTGGCTCGCTGCTGCCGAGGCGAGAAATGGTTTTGTCCCACCGCAGCGGTCACTGGACAGCAGTTCCTCCGATTGCTCCGCATTTGGGTCTGACATGACTGGGAGTACGTTAGTATGTTGACATGGCCATGTTATGTGGTATAATGTGGTCTTCTTGCACCATGGACAAGTGTCCTTATATAGTGTGGGGTGCATTTTACTTAGTACGAGAAGGTTAGGGTACGACCCTGTTTGTAGTTGTCACCATGCGACAGGTTCTTCCCCGCTAAGGGGCTTGTGCGGGGGGGGGGGGGGGGTACCGTTTCCTGCTGCTTCTGTAACCAGCTAGGTCTAGTGCGGCGTGCACGACGGACAGCAGAGGCCAGCGGAGTCCTGGTCTGAGGGCAGCAGACCATTGCGATAGAGGACGGACGAAGCAGCGGGTGAAGACCTCCGGGAGAGACACAAGGAGGAAGACTCCCCTGAAGAATCCGTCCCAGCCGCAGAACAAAATTACTAGAGCTCAATAAGGTTTTCACTCTATCACTCACTCCCTCCCTCCCTCGCACCCTCACTCGCTCGCTCACTCACTCACTCACTCACTCACTCACTCACTCACTCACTCACTCACTCACTCACTCACTCACTCACTCACTCACTCACTCACTCACTCACTCACTCACTCACCCACTCACTCACTCACTCTCACTCACTCAATCACTCTCACTCACTCCGCAGCAGAAGGGGAGGCGAATTTCAAAAGAAGCCTATTGCCGTGATACTTTTATACTAAATACAAGTATAGCGTAACTAGTTCCTTACTTCATGTTTACGCATGGCTCTTTCTAATGATTCCCGAGTAAAGTGTGACAAATGTTACTCTAGTGTATGGTATCTGATTCATTTTAGCGGTACAGAATTAAGACCTAAAGGAGTATAAAGAACTATTTCGTCGCTATCATAGATTCAAGGCAGAAGAAAATGACTTACCATCAACTGCGAACGACGCAGCCTCAAGACAGACGACGCTTCCGTCGAAGCAGGCGCGGTTGATGCTGACGGACGCTGGGAAACCCGCGCAGCAAGCCTTCGGCTGCCTTTGTTTTCGCTTTGAAGCGATCGCAACTTAAAAATAGCAGCCGCGTGCCATGCTGCGCCCAGCAATGTTAACAGCCTCGATAAACAGCCGCCCTTCCCGGAGTGCCGCGGGCGCACTCAGGTCATAGGTTTCGACGGTTATGACTGGCGGCGCCACTGTATTTATTTCGGGATTGTGGCTACTCATCTTTTGCAAAAATTATCCGTGACAAGTGTGTTCCTCGCAAAATAATTCCGTCACCGACCCCCCCGACCCCCAAGGAAGAAAGCAAACACAAAGACATCTGTGAACATTGTCCCGCAACCACCGATTTGTTCGTGGCCGACAGAGGGTGGGTCGTAGACAGGCTGCGGTGGTTCAGTGGCATACCGCACCTCAGCGGTGTAACCGCTGAACGCGATATCTCGGGTTTGGCTGTCGACAGCGGTAGCCGTATTCCGAAAGGGACTCAATTCAAGAACCATCGTGTGCCGAGCAATGGGCGCACGTGGAAGTACCACAGGCGATAAAAGAATAATTCGGACCCCCTCAATGCATGTCTCTCTTAGCTATAGAGTCCTGGCTTTCGAATGCAAACGCCAGAAAAGTAATTTTAGAGTACGGGGTTACACGTGCCGAAACCACGATCTGATTATGAGGCACGCCTAATAGCGGAAGACTTCGAAAATTCGTACCATCAGCGGTTCTTTAACGTGCACCTAAATCTAAGTACGTGGGTGCGGCCGTCGTGCCCGGGATTCGATCCCGCGACCTCGTGCTTAGCAGCTCAACACCATAGCCACTAAGGAACCACGGCGAGTCGTGTAATTTTCAAACGCGCTTCCTATAATTTGAACCGGTTACCCTAATTTGCCCATCGAGGAGTTGGGGGCAAGTATGGATGCAACGAAGAAGTTTGAAAAAACAACAACAACAACAAAAAGAACGCACCGAATGTCAGCACGATTACATCGGCAAGGAAGTGATGGCAGTGCGATAATCCAACCATGCTATAGAACGAGGTACAGTGCCGGTGTAATGAAAGCGATGTTGGTATATGCAAAGAAACATTTTGTAGACCTGTTCTACGATGTCACTGCTGAATATAGAAGTTCTATTCTAGACCATGGATGCGCATTCAAGTAAAGGAACACCGGTAGTTGTGTACAACTTGCGGAATTCTGTAGGACAATATAATTCCCTTCATAGTCTGCCAACAGAGCTGAGAGAGCGCGCATCCCGCACTAAACGCGATTAGTGTGCGCACAAAGATGTAAGGTTGATTCAAACAGTGTACACGAATCGTTAATCTCACTGTCATTACACAATGATACAGGATCTACAGATTAAGAAAAAAAAATGTTTGCTGCTCTAAACTAGGGGCTCCGCGAAACTACCGCGAAACGCACCGTAATCAATTCAGTAGTTGTACTCCCTTATTGCGATTGTTAATAGCAAGCGTATAGGACAAGAAAGACTTCGGCACAGCTTGAAATCATCTTTTCTCGCATAACGACAGCGTTTTAGCGTAGACGTCACGAGAATAGACAATCAAACCCATATTTATTAAAATGTTAAAGGAATACAAGAACAAAAAGCGTCGGATCATGAAATCAAGAACGTCAACATGAACGTGCAGGCCACGCGCGCGAACTCTTTCTAGAGACAGAGAAGTCCACGGGACCCCATTCGGCAACACTGGGTAGCTCCGGGCGCAGCAGCTGCAGCATGCGATGCGCTTGGCGAAGTACGCGCTGCTCGTGGCACTGCTGCTGCGTGCGATTCTTCGGCATTGAGCAGCTACCGCAGCTTCGCCGAAGGGCTGCACGCCGGCTGGTCGGGACACTGCGAGGGTCAAGTATTAACCAACCACCCCCGTGGGTCTCACATTTAGTAAAAAGAAGTATAGAAGAACTGTTCGTTAAATCAAAATCTCGCATGAGGATGATGACGAACGTTGAAGTGCACAGGCCATTTGCAACCAAATTGGGGAGAGCCGATTCACCGATTTTCCGCATACAGGTAACCAGGCATTCGCGAATGCTCGTTAACGAGCAACATCTCGTTCTAGCAGTTGGCAACGATTCTTCCATCCCTTACGAAAAAAACTTTAGACTTTCTATAGAAAGTCTATATACTATTTATGGACGACCTTGTCTTTCTATAGATTTGGACATTGGTGGATACAAAGTCTATAGACTGTCTATAGACGAAAGTCGATAAAGTTTCTATTTCTTTTTGTCTATTCGCAGTCTATAGACAATGTATAGAAAAAAGTCGATATGGTGTTGGTTTCTTTTTTGTCTACTTTCCCGCAACAGACACCTATAGACGGCAGTCAATACAGTCTCTATTTATTTTTGTCTATTGTTTGTCTGTAGACTTTCTATAGACGAAAGTCGATAGGATTTCTATTTCTTTTTGTCTATTAGCAGTCTATGGACGGTCTATAGAAAAAAGTCGATAAGGTGTTTGTTTCGTTTTGTCTACTTTCCTCTATAGACTACCTATAGTCAAAAGTCGATACTGCCTCTATTTATTTTTCTCTCTTATTTATCTTTAGACTTTCTATAGACAAACGTCGATAAGATTTCTATTTCTTTTTGTCTATTCGCAGTCTATAGACAGTCTTAGAAAAGTGTCGATAAAGTGTTTGTTTCTTTTTTCTCTATTTCCTCTCTATAGACTACCTATAGACGAAAGTCGATACAGTCTATTTTTGTCTAATATTTGTCTATAGACTTTTTATAGACGAAAGTCAATAAGATTTCTATTTCTTCTTTTCTATTCGCAGTCTATAGACGGTCTAGAGAAGAAAGTAGATATGGTGTTTGTTTCGTTTTTGTCTACTTCCCCAAAACAGACAACTATAGACTAAAGTTGATACAGTCTATATATATTGTTGTTCATTCTTCGTCTTTAGATTTTCTATAGACGAGAGTCGATAAGGTATATATTTCTTCTTGTCTATTCCCACTCTACATAGTTCTTCAAACACGCACATGCATACATTCACACACACACACACACACACACACACACACACACACACACACACACACACACACACACACACACACAAACACCAACACACATATATATATATATATATATATATATATTGCTGTGCGACCGGCCGCTCGAGTCGCATTGCGTGTAATCGCGGGCTTCTTCACGCTCGGACAAACACTTCTATGGAGCACGCGTTGAACAGAAATGTGTATCGGGAGTTTCTAATGTTGCTTCACAATTTTATCATTGACAATTTTCACCTAATTAAAATAATTGAGAAATTAATTAACACTAATTACCTAATCCGGGGAATGCAAAACATAATCTCTCTCCAAGTGATGGCAACCAATATTACCTTGGTCCTCTCCAGCTACGAAGCATTTGCATATCTTAAAACCTGGCTCAAATTAAGTGAAACATCCCGTATACTTCTTTGCAATTCGAATTATTTTCCACGGTTTCCTATATCACCGCCGGTGAAGGCCATCGAGTGGGATGTCACCAAAGG
Organism: Dermacentor andersoni; assembly: GCF_023375885.2. Taxonomy (NCBI): domain Eukaryota; kingdom Metazoa; phylum Arthropoda; class Arachnida; order Ixodida; family Ixodidae; genus Dermacentor; species Dermacentor andersoni. The sequence goes on from NC_092814.1 coordinate 342,645,314, forward strand.
TCATGTTAACTTGTGCGAACAGCCCGTATACTGATTGTGGTAAGGCGTGAGATAAAGTATAAAACAGCCGATACTGTAAAATTCCTATTGCTTCAGGTTTACAAGGCGTCTATAGATTGACAATAGACAAGCATCGTTAATCTGGGCCCAACCCGTGTACGCTGTAACCAAGTGCCTACAGGTACCGGTGGATAATACGGAGCTGCGTTTGATATAAGCCGCTGAAGTTGTATACAGCTGAGATTGCTGTAGAGCCTATTTGTAGACTTTAGTATACACATAGTGTATACCTACGCATTTGTTGAGCACATGATATGATCTACGTAGTCGCTCTCAGCAATCGCAAGACAGTCTTCACAGTTGTCATAGCATCACTTTTGCGGCAGTAGAATAAAGAAAGCAAAACGCCGATCCAATTATGATAATGGATGTTATGAACGCCAACTTCAGCTACGAGTGGATTCCAAACAGGCATCAAGCTAACAGCGCAGAGACTCGTAATGTTTGTAGCTAACAACGCGGACTTTGTGAGTGTGCGATGAAGCGGTGTCGCGCTTGTGGTGTGCGCGTTGTGTGTCGTCCGATTCTCAGATACTTTTCACATTGTCTTCATATCTCGGCTGCATCACTAACATCGGGAGTTTTTTTTTACTGATATCCTGCACTATAAGCTGATCAAAGTTTCTCATTCACTTAAAATATGTGCCAAATTCTCGGAGCTCACCCAGTATTTCGCCGGCGGTATGCCTGCGCCACCACGCATATGAGTACTTTAATGCTGTACTGATTGCTTTGACCTATCATCGGAACGGAAAATTAGCACTAACATACGTACTGGCTTCACATTTGGCGGTACGCTGGAAGATATGCTACAAATGCGCTGTATTACTCATCGTCGCTGGCGATAATGCGTCTGAAGCATCTGAAGGGCCCTGTAACGGCTTTTACAAACAGCGCATTCTTCCATGTGTACGTTCCAGTCTCATACGATACCCCACAGCGCTTGTAATACAACCTGCCAGTGCATTTCCTTCGTCCATGAAAAAAGATGAAAAATGGAAAAGAAAAGCAACCCGTTCCGGCGTGCATGGCGCGCAGAGAAACAAAGAAACAAAAAAAAAAAGAAAAAGGAAAACGCGCTCACACTCCTCGGCGCGCGCGCGCACTGGCGCGCACAGCTCCTGCGCATGCGCGGCGGTGCGCCGTCTGTACGCGTCAATTTGAATTCTCAAAGAGTGCGCCATGCACGTAAACGCTTGTAGCGGTGTGCGGTGTCTGCTCGAACCTTGGTGTCTGTGTATGCGTGTCTTCTTTGTGGCATCACACGTCAACTACGCTGAACGGTAAGCTTTAGCAAAGATGTTTTGCGTCAATAGTTCATGATTATGTGAGCGCATTTCGTCGCGCGAACCGGCTGCATGTAGCGCAGGCGACTCGGGTATAGTGTCGGGTTCTCGTTGACATGATTTGATAACGCGCTCCTGCTCTCGCTTCTGCTATACGGAATGTATTGCGGCGAGTGATCGCTCGGGCTTGTTGATTTTAGCGTTATAGTTTAGGTGCGTAAAAAAGGCAGTGCACCATGTTTTAACTTGATACTGAGCTGCGACTGAGCGGATTGTGTGCGTTGGGCAGCCAGTGTGCTAGATCTCATTTCGTGGGACTCGATCCGGCCGCGATGAATGTTGCGCCGCATGTGTAGTGAAATTCTCGTGACACGCTTTACGTATATATCTCGAAATTGTGTTAGCATAAAGAATTTTCAAACAGACTCGTATAGTTGAATAACTGCTAGCGTACTCGGACGGAAGGCCGCGTTTGCGGGGCATGCATCAGCAGTGTGTGCGCTGCCGTTTTCGTATAGTTTAAAAGTAGCAGTATTTTTAAGGTTCCTGACAACCAATCCAAATAAATTTGGGAAGTTACCGCAAGCAAAACACGAGACTTCAAGAAATATCTAGCAGAAATATCTAGATTCACCCAGTCTATTTATATGTAACCAGAAACGCTTTTGGAGCATGAAACCTGCGATAAGCTCAGTCACTCGCAGCTTCGCAACTTAGCCGAAAAAATTAGAGAACAATAAATTAGTTGCTCCGGGAAGCACCTTTACACGTTTCAGACTGAAGGCATTGCGTTTGACGGTAGTTGGAAGATTTGTTTGTCTCTTTTATAAAAAGTTTAGCATCAGAAGTTATCTTTCGGGCTATATGAAAAGCGTTAAGCGCCTTTCGATGCTTCGGCGTTGTGTATTTTACGTCCTGTTAATCACTAGGCGGCTGCTGGCGCAGATTCGCATTGTGCCAGTCGTGCATGGTATGAAGCCCTTGTCGTGCGTAATAAGTGTTCCGGTTTTCATTACTGTTGCATGCAGTGCCGTCGTCCTGGACAGAGTGTATACTATATGCGCTGTACAAAAGAAAAAAAGAGCCAGATTATCCATTTGGTGGTCTTTTCTTAGTAGATAACGCACAGATTATTCAAATAATTTATAGGACATTGCATTTGTTCTACCCTTATCAACATACGTAAGAGATCGCAACATGTTTTAGTTCATAAGTAACCTTATCAATACGCCCCCATGCATGTGCATTCTACTTAAATTGTGGCAAATGTATTCATCTCGAAGTATGAGAAAAGAGACATTGCAGACTGTTTTAAGCGGAAATAAATTGCAATTCTTAACGTGATTGTTCAAAACTGCAGTCACTATGCTGAGCAGGTTCGTTCGGCACGGACATATTGCATTAACACCTGAAAAAATGTGCACAGTCCAGCCGGGTATCTTTGTTTCAACAATTATTACTTTAGGAGTTATTATTTATGATTATTTTAGGAACAATTATTATTATAGAAATCGTTTGAGATTCTCGCATTTCTTTTATTTTTATAAGTACCTTGTGTGTTACATGAACCTCTCTTGAAAGGAAACGTTGCTGGCACCGGCGACCATTACGGTTGTCTAACTGCTTATTATACTGTAATATAACGAAACATCATAATGGTACTGATTCATATTGCCATGTAGTCTTTAGTCAGATGTAAACAAAGTTAACTAGAGGCATAAGTGATGAGAGCAAATGATATAGAAAACTACTATTGAACCGGAAAAATAACTCATTGAATAGTTTTCCCTCACATTGTTGCATTTGCTTTACCTGTGTGTCTCTTTGTCCTTTTCTTCCGTGCTGTACTCGTGTGGCCATCAAATGCGAACTCGCCCAAGCCCTTCTCAGCTTTATTAAACACGGGATTCAAGTCAGTTGAATCTAATACTGCATGTCAAGTGACTGACGTGTTATTCGTTTTATCTAAATATTATGGACTGGCAGTACTTGGCAACCATTAAACCATAATATTCTTTTTATTGCACTTAAGCTGCGGGCGTCATAGATTGCCGGAAAGTTTTCATAAATACAGCCAGGGAAGGCTTGGAAAAAGATCTGGAAATTTTAAAATGGCCACATAGGTATGCTGTCTTGTTATATGTCATACAAAGGTTCCAGAGAATCTCTCTGTTAAATATATTTTAAAAACGTTTCACCTTATAAAAAGTTTAGGTAAATTGGTTCCATTAATTGGAAAATAAAGGAAGTCAAGCATACCAACAAGGCATTTCTTACTCAATTTTTTTTGCGTTAACTAAATGTCCTGAACCTCGGAACCCTGGAAGAATTGTCATCTTTGAAAGCACCTTAAAAATTTACTGTGATAGAATTAATTCGAACTATACTATCAGTTCTGTTTCCTAGGAGGTGCATATCTGTCTTGCCATGACACAAAGTGCCCGTGAGGTATTTCGGGTGCTCATGTGGTATACCTAACTTGGAAACCTGTTAGCATGCCCAAGAGGCCTGATTACCTGTAAGAAACTAAGTGAGCATATTAATACAATCAATCCATCTGCCTTTTTTTGAAATTATGCCCAATGACCCATTCATTTAAGACTATGAGAACACATTAAAATGTGTATTAAGCAATATAAATTACAATCTTTGGCATGATACTGTGAATACTCCAGTCATGTCTTCTGAGCATATACCTCTGCACGGGCATACTTGCTTACCAGCCAAAAAAATGTACAGACAGTCCGACTGGGTAACGTTTCAGCAATAAATATAGAGATCATTTAGGATAAGTACATTAATGCATCATATATGAACTTGTCATAAGAGGGAGCATACTGTTGCTGGCACGAGCAGCAGTTGTGACTGTTAAATTGTTTACCATACCATAAAAAAAACATTGTATAAAGGTACTGATTTGTGTTGACAATCAGCCCTTAGTCATAGTTAAACCGCATTAAGTATTGACTTAGATGGTTTGAGCAAATATATTAAGCTGCTTAATGAACATACAAAAAATACACACTTGTTATTTTTGCCTGATATTGCTGCATATACTTATTTGCAGCATACACCTGCAGCACCTTTGGGACTAAAGACACAAAGGTGAAGGCCAGCCTGGCGACCATGCTTACCAAGGGGAAGTTGTGTAAATATTTAGTCTGTTTCCATAATTGCATAAGACATGCATTTTGACGAATTTATATATTATATCGTGCAATAAAAACAGTTAATTCATTGCCGGTGCATTTGTTTTATTTTTTGCACAGCATGATTCAGCACTAAATTGTTTCTGTTTATGCAACATATATAGTGTACTGAGGAGCATTATTAATCTACTAACGGTAATGTATAAGTGCAGATGAAAAGGAACAGGTTCACATGCATAAATACATTCAAAATTTTTGCTACCACATGCAAACAAAAATGTAAACTAATTTGTAGATAGCCGATAGCTATGAAGGTATGGCCTTATACACTATTTCTAGACTTGTCTATAAAATGTCTGTCTATAGACTGTCTATAGATTAATGAAAATTCATGTTTGTTGACAAATGCCTGCAGAACGTCATAGAAAAAAGTATCGGATTATAAAGGTCTGTTTTGTAGACTGAAGACTATAGAATGTCTATAGACTATCTACAGACATTCCCTAGACTTCAGTCTACAAAAGTAGAACTGTATATATAGTTCTACTTTTGTAGACTGAAGTGTATAAAATGTCTATAGATAAATGTCTATAGATAGTCTATAGACATTCTATAGAGTTCAGTCTACAAAAATCTAACTGTATAACCCTATACACTTTTGTCTATAAACATTCTGCGGACATTTGTCCACAAACGTGAATTTTCATTAATCTATAGACAGTCTATTGACTCAGACTTTTTATAGACCAATCTATAAAAAGTGTATGGCCATTAAGTCTATAGACTGTCTATACGCTGGTCTATAGGAACAGTCTATAGATAGTCTATAGACGTTTTTGTATACACCTTCTATAGACTTCAGTCTACAAAAGTAGATCTAACTATAAGCCTATGCACTTGTTATGGACATGCTGCAGACAATTGTCTACAAACGAATTTTCATTAATCTATAGACCGTCTATAGACAGTATATAGACAGTCTATAGACTCGAACTTTTTATAGACTGTCTATAGACAGTCTATAGACTCAGACTTTTTATAGACTAGTCTGTAAAAAGTGTATGGCCATAACTCTATAGACTGTCTATAGACTAGTCTAAAGAAATGTCTATAGACAGTCTATAGACTTCATAGACAAATGTCTATAGACAGTCTATAGATTTTCTATAATAAATTTTGTAAGGGTTGTGACCCTTGCTGCCTCATGTCTTCCTGTCCTGCAGAATCTGTGGTTCGCAAACAGTGTTTCCAAACCCTTACTGCGGCCTACGCAGATAGCAAGCCTTGCAAAAGGAATCGGACCCAGTTACAACATTTTCCGTTTTGTTTCAGAAAGTTTAGTCGCAAAATATCATTAAGTATTGCGCAAGCACTCACGCGCCAAATGATCAATAAGTGAGTTCTAACGTTCAATTCGCAGTAGACCGCCGCTAATGACCGATGTGCACACACCGTGCATTACCTGCTCAAGGACGCCAGTTGTGCTGCTGCGTGCGATTCTTAGGCGTCGAGCAGCCTCCACAGCCTCGCCGAAGGGCAGAGTGGCGACAGGTCCTGGCACCCTGAAAGCACAAAACAGGCCCTTTGTCATCCTTGCGTGGCACTACTGTGGCAAATACAGTAAGGAATACCGCACTCAGTCGAAGTGCTATGCAGAAGCGGTTATGAATTTATGAATTTATAAGTGCCCGTGCGGTCACGGGACGGAAAACCAATAGTTACTAGCGAAATGATAAATTTTGGACGGGAAAACTAGGCACAAATATCGTCTCGCCTCACTTAAACGTAAGAATTCGTTATGAACTCTCAGTTACTGTTAAATCTCTTGTTTACGGATGAGCTTGTGATTTCGTTTCCATGGAATATATTGAGTGCGCAAGAAATAAGAAATGTAAACCAGAGCAACGTGAAAACTGCCTCAACAGTTTTTTTTCGCATGCCTTACATGGAAAATGATCCAGCTGATTTCACATGTGGTCGGCCAGGCACAATAGCACGACCGAAGAAGTGCATGCTGTTGAAAGAACTGCCGTACCTGAACACAATGAGGTGGCTACACGAGCAACTTCCCTACGTTGTACAGTTTTTACGATGCGGAAAATATTGACTTGAGCATATATTTGCTGTGCTTGTATAATAAAATGTTATTTACTTAGGATATATATATATATATATATATATATATATATATATATATATATATATATATATATATATATTTTTTTTTTGTTTATTATAGGTAGTTAATTAGTGTCAAGGAATGCCGCCGCTTTGAGCTCGCGAAAAGCCGCCACGTCATTGCACAGCTCTCCCGGTTCCCTAAAACGGCGACGACGTCGTCCGGCGTCGACCTTACCGCTTCACCACCCTTAAATCAACACGCCACACGTATTGTTTGTTGCGAGCTCGAGGCATCAAGTCCTGCGCCATTCTATCCACGCCCACTTGTCCCCACCATTGACCAACCAGCCCCAGCGATCTCTCTCACTCAGGCAGTTGTGCGGCCAAGAATTCGCAAACCTAGGTTTTCCTAGTGCCTGATCCGTCTCCCGACCTGTACGCCCGACAGGTGCCGACTGCTAAGCCTCACAGCGATCTGTATTCCCCTCCCAGATACCGCAACGCTGCCGAGTGGAGCACTCCGGACAACAAGCCCGTTTGCTTCCGTTGCCTCCGCATTGGCCACGTCGCTCGCCACTGCCGCACCTCCTGGACGTCGCCGTATTCGAACTCCTTTTCGCCGTCTCCTCGCCCTTAAGCGGACCCGCGCCGTTACTCGCCTCGCCGAATGCCTCCTACCTCTGACGCATCCGTTGATGACAGTCGTCCTGCTCGCTCTCCGCCACCTCAGCGCCGTCGGTCCCCGTCGCCCCAGCCACGCCGCTATTCGTCGCCGACCAATTATGGACCATCCCGGACGGAAAACTAGACCATGCTGCTCCTGGAGGTAGTGCTGCAGTATCTTCGTCGTGTCGAAATCCTCCATTGACGCTCCCAACGAACCAGAACTTACTTTAATAATAATAATAATAAGAAGAAGAAGAAGAATAATAATACTAATAATAATAATAACGATGTTCACGTCGACGGTGTCCCCTTGACGGCGTTAATAGGTACTGGAGCCCAGGCATCCATAATTAGTTATAACCTCCGTCGTCGCCTGAGGAAGGTTCTCACGCCTGCTACTACACGAGCCGTACGCGTGGCCATGGCAGCGCTCTTGACGTCACTGGAATGTCTACTTCCCGTATAAGTATCGCCGACCGCCCCGTTCCTCTTCTTTTTACCGTGCTGACCAACTGTCCCCATGGCTTAATTCTCGGACTCGACTTTCCTACGGCGCATTCAGCTTTGATCGACTATTCTGCCGGTACCCTTTGCCTCGAACTTCCTCTACTCGCGCATATTCGTACCGAACTGCCGAACAACTTTAGCACGACCACCTTCGCACGCCTGCCGCCTAAAGCCTTGACTTTCGGCGCTTTGCTATCATCTTTTCCTGTGGCCGACGGTGATTACGTCGCCACACGTGCTGCTGATCTCCTTTTGATGCGCAATATCACTCTGCCCCATTCCGTCGTCACCGTCGCCCATGACCGGACATGCCTCCCCATCGTCAATTTTGGCCTGACAAAGGAAGTTCTACCCCAAAGCATATCGGTTGCCACGCTGCGTGCTATCGGTGATAACCACGTCACGACTTTTTCAGTAGACGTCTGCTCAGATTCTTCACCTTGTCCACAGGATGCTATTCACCCTACCGCACCATTTCGTCCCATTATTGCTACGGACCTATTACCTGAACAAGAAGCAGCTCTATGTCGCCTTTTGGTTTCCTACCACGACATCTTCGACCTCGACAATCGCCAATTGGGCCAGACTTCAATTGTTAAGCATCACATAAATACTGGTGATGCCAGTCCTATTGATCGCCGGCCATATAGAGTTTCTGCTTCAGAACGTAACGTAATTCAAGCTGAAGTGAACAAGATGCATGCCAAAGGCACTGTTGAACCTTCGTCGAGCCCTTGGGTGACGCCCGTGGTACTTGTTAAAAAGAAAGATGTTACCCATTGTTGCAATTTACCTGCTGTAAAAAACAAGACAATGTGTTTCTTCGAGCGTAAGAAAACGTCAAATAAACTGCGGGACTTCTTCCTCCAACGGTACCAAAGTCGCATTTAGTTCCATAGCCTTCGCTGTCGCGCGAAGGAAAGTTCACGAAGCTATAGCTGCTAGAATAATTGATTTTTTTTTCTTATCTTGCAGAACGGCGATCGCTGCATGGACGAAATATATTTGAAGAAGACGTTTATGATCGACTGGACACACAAGCACTTCTTCAGTTTAACCTTTCTTTGCAAATGACTTATACAAACACGCTGTAACCCCCGTCGTTGCACGACGTCGCGGGATCCAATCCTACCCATGGCGGGAGAAATGTGAAAACACCCGTGTACTTAGATGTAGGTGCACGCTAAAAAAAAAAAAAAAAAAAAAAAAAATGTCCAAATTACCCCGGAGTCCCCACTACGGCGTGCGTCAAAAGCAGATCGTGGTTTTGCCACGTCAAACCCCATAACTAAAAAAAAAAAGACATGCTGAATATTCTCTGACCAAAGGCATCAAATTCAAAAATAAAAAATAAACGCTTGAAATGCCATTCAATTTTTCATGATGAGTAGAGGCCTATTAATCCAAATAGTTTAGGGAAAATAGGTCAACACGCTGCCTATTATGGTACACTCTGCTGGTTCCTACGACGCTCCAAGTCGGTTTACAACGATGCGGAGCACCTCGAGATTGTAGCCGTAGCAATATTGCCTCAGCCGAACGTGCTAGCTGCTGCGAGAGCTATCGGAGTAGTCACGTGATGGAAATTCTGTCGCACCTCGGTCGCGCTCTCAGGTTGCAGGCATACAGCACCGCCTCCTCACAATCTCAATGGGAGCGCGGCGCTCTGAACAGACCTGCCGAATGCAAACTGCGCCGCGAGAGCGCTCGAAAGGGACCACACAATTGTAGCGTCAAATTCAATATAAAAAGATCACGTGACGCACTCTAGGACCTGCGCCTATCAAATAATCCTGACGGCAGGACAGCTATTAACACTCATGGCGAATGAAGAAACAGAACTTGCCATAACTCGGCAGGGGCAGAGACTTTCGTGCTGGAGCCAGAAACACGGTAGCATGCGGGGGTTACCGCCTGCTGCTCCTGCTGATCCCAGAGGGCAGGCCAACACGGCGTCACGGTGGTAGTTGCGCTGGAAGACGTGGCGAGACCTGCTGGGGTCCTTGTGGCGCCCAGGCAGCCTGTGAGAAAATTGGGCGTTCGAAGCCCGCTGCGTAGCCCCGTCAGCACGAAGTCAGCATGTATATTTGGTCAGTTTGCGCAACTACGCAATGAAGCAGCCATTCAGATCAAATTATTTTGTCGTGGTTCTAAATGATTCAGTTTGCTGCCGGAAGCTGCATGCCGGAACTACACTCCAATGGTGAGTCGCACCACTGCGGCATTTATTTTACCACCTGGGGTTCTTTACCGTGCACCGAAGTTATCTTGCACGAGCGTTTTTCCATTCGGCCTTTATAGGAATTTGGCTCCCGCTCTCTAGGATCGAACCCATGACCTCGACCTCTGGAGCGCGACAGGATAACCACTGGGCTACCATGACTGCCTATTACCTTGTCATCTATTAGTTACTACTCTTATTCACTCTTTATTAAAAATTTAGAACCGCGGTCACTGCGTGGACAAAATATTTGTACAAAAGATGGATAGATAGGCTGCACACAGAGACCCTTCTTTGATTACACGTTTTTCGGGGCTTAACCTCTGCAAAACCGTGTAGATGACTGTTACAGATACGTAATGACCATTATGTACACGAAGACACCAGCTTTAAGATTAAAATGAATAAACAAGCACATGAGCGACGGTTTCATTTTTACTGACGATTATTGTGAAGCGGTTTTCTATCCAAATAGTTAAAGGTCACAAAGTCAGCATGGCGCATCTTATACTCAGTATGAAGATATCCCGTGACGCACCGTTCCATCTGCGCATATGAAATCATGTTGACGGCAGGGCAGCTACATACACCTATGGCCAATGGATAAACATGACTTGCCAGGGCTCTGCAGGAGCACAGCCTTTCGTGCCGGAGCCAGAAGCGCGGTAGGATGCTGCAGTTGCCAGGTGCTGCTGCTGTCCCCAGAGTGCAACTTGACATGGCGTCATGGCGGCACTTGCACTGGAAGACGTGGCGAGGAGACCTGCTGCAGTCCTTGTGGCGCCCAGGCAGCCGGAGGGATAACTGGTCCGTCGATGCCCGCGGCGTAGCCCAGTCTGCACGACGTCGGATGCAGAGTGACGATGGACAGTAGACGACATCAATGCGCCGTTGACGTCTTGCGTGAGCGTGCCTTGCCATCCGGGAACGCGTGCTGGAATTCAGAGCGGCTGAAGGCGCCATCGTCTCCGAAGTGCTCGCTCTGTTAGCTGGTTGCCCTCGTGCAGCGATGATGATGATGATGATGATGAATCCTCAACAAATGGCACAAACCCACTGTGGGGGATAGGCCACGAATCGGGTGGTAATATGATTCAATAAATAAAATAAATTGGATAATAAATAAATAACACAGGAAAAAAAATAATCCAAGATGCAAAATGAAATGTTAATACATGAAATAAAGTATTGATCAATACTGTAGTAAGCCTTGCGGTGATAAGAATGGTTAAAAAAAAAAAAAAAAAAATAAACGAGAGAGAAAGGTGGATGCACTTAAACTTGAGTAAGGTAAATTATGGATAATAATAGTAAAACTTAAAATGTGAATTTGTGCCTTTACTTTTTGAATTTTCCAAACTAAAGTAAAGATCAATCAATTCTTGAAACTAAGAACTGTTAACAAGGCATTCTTTTTGTGCCACATAGAAAATCATAAATGGCTAGGCATACGTTCCTGTGGCTATAGCCCAATACTGTTGCTCCAAGAGAGAGAATAGTAGTGCTGTTTAAAGGCAATCCTAAATTTTGAAGAGGGATTTCTAGACATAGTTTTCGTTGAACAGAAAATCGCCGACAAGATAATAAAAAATGATCTATAGATTCCGGTTCATTGCAGAGGTAGCATAGAGGGGATACCGCCAGACCACACCTGTGCAAGTAAAAGTTAAGTGTTGGAATACGGCAACGCAGCCTAGTAAAGGAAACTTCGAATTTACGGTTAGGACACCAATTCCGGTTCCAAGAATAATTTAGGTGCAAAAAATCTGTACATTTTGCCAATGACAGGGCTTTTTTGTCTTCGGTCAAAGAAAATTGTCTATATCTGGCTGCAGTGACGTGCGCCGTTGCCGGCAGCACAGAGAGCACAGGGCCTGTTAAAGCAGCTCGGGCCAAGGAATCGGCTATTTCATTAATTTGAATGTCTCGGTGGCCTGGGACCCATACCATATGAACTAAACTTAAATGAGGCGGAGCTAATGAATAAAACGTGTTCAATGTTGTCGATTTTGTAGACGCAGTAAGTGCACTGCATACAGATAGAGAATCTGTGACGATAATCACTCTTGTAGTATCAACGGGTAATTTCCTCAAGGCAAGAACTATTGCCAGAAGTTCGGCATGAAAAATTGATGTGTAATCTGGTAGGCGAAGTGAAAAAGACCAATCGAGGGATGGTGAGTAGATACCCACGCCTGCCTTCTCTTCACACGAAGAAGCATCAGTCGCTATTACATTTATTTTGAAACGGGCCAAATATTCTTGTAAACGATCATTCAAATATGTTGTGGGCAGAAATTTTGCATTGTTAGGAAAAATGTCTGCAAATTCAATTTTGAGGGATCCTGTAGAGCTATGAAGCGGAATTATTTCTCTAAGGCTTACATTTAAAGGTGTCAATTGTGCTTGCACAAATACAACTTGTGGGGTATGCAACCGTGACCACGTGTTCTCAAAAAATGGATTTGGTTCACTAATAAATGCATATTGTCCTCGTCGTAGCGAAGATTCATAAGCTCTTAAGTAGGTTTGAACCGTAAGCATGCGGAATCGCGTGTGAAGAGAAGGTAGGCGCGCTTCCTGGTATAATACGTTATTAGCAACAAATTTAGGGAGACCTAAACATAGTCGAAGAGCTTCTCTTTCTAACAGAATAAGGGGCCTTAACTTATATTTTGCACTTCCAGAGAATAAAACACAGCCAAATTCTAGAATCGGTCGTATATACATACGATAAATCAAAATTAGTGTGTCACTTCGCATACCAGAACGTCGGTTACAAATTCTACGTAGTAGACCTACGGCTCGTGTCCCCTTCGTTCCAATACTCTCTATGTGAGAACGCCAGTTAAGTTTTCCGTCATATATGATACCCAAGTATTTTATTGACTCTACCTGAGGAATGGTTCTTTGTTCGTATACTAATGATAACTGTAACGGCCTGGAAAGCGGAAAAACAAGGACTGCACTTTTGTTTACGTTAAGTGATAGATGGAGATCATGGAGCCACGTCTGTAGAGTACCGAGGTACGCTTGCAAAGACAGGTGAAGAGAATTTACGTCTCTAGCAGTCGCGAAAAATGCAATGTCATCTGCATAGACATACAGATTTACATCCTGGTGCAGCGGAACTGAACTCATCAAGAGGTTAAATAGCACAGGAGACAGAACAGCCCCCTGGGGCACCCCTCTTGTCTGATCGAACTGCCTTGAAGAAAAACCGTTTTGAAAACAATGAAATTTTCTGTTTCGTAGAAATTCGGAAATCCATGCCGTTATATATATAGGAAAATTGTAGGACTGTAATCTGTCCAGCAGTATAGAGTACTCAACGCTGTCATAAGCTTTTGCGATGTCAAGAGTCACTAAAGCACTAACTTCTTTTCTTTGTTGAGCAAGTTGGATGCGGCTTTCTAAATCTACATGCGCGCACCAAATGGACAGACCGGGCCGGAAACCTATTTGGCATGTGCTCAGTAACGAATTTTGGTATATATGATCCATCATACGATCATATAAAACTCTTTCAATGAGTTTTACCATATTTGACGTAAGAGAGATAGGCCTAATGTTCTCAAGATTGTAGCCGGCTCCTTGTTTTTTAAGCAACGGAATAATTTTGGCTGTCCTCCATTCTTGTGGAATCCACGAATTTTGAAGAGAATAATTTACCGTGTTCAGAATGTCGTCAGGAGACATTTCAAACAATAATTTTAGCATGGCATTGGAAATGCCGTCAGGACCTGGAGCTGAGGCAGGCAGAGAGCCAAGGACATTAGACAGTTCTGACATTGTGACTTCCACAAAGTCATCGGCGATGGAGGGCCTTAGTGGCCCATTCGGCAAACGTGATGTTAAGAGTTGAGCTAAGCCCTTTCCTATGAATTCTAATGAAGCAGATATCTCGCGCGGTGAAAGAATTATTGATTCAGTATTCGGTCGTGTCGGTATGAATTTTCTGTATCGCAGGAATCTGAAGAGAGCCTTTTTGTTGCTGGGCTTAGAGAGGAAGTCATGATGTTTTTCGTCATATTCGCATTTGGCATTCGATACTGTTCTCTTGAACGCAGCAGCTGCGAATTTATAATCACTCCAGTTACTCGGACACTGATTGTAAAGTAATTTCTTCCATGCGGCTTTGCGTCTTCTATAATCCCGCGTGCAATCCGAATTCCACCAAGGAGAGCTAGCACCTTTGCTCACGTTAACATTAAATTGGGACTTTTTAAAGGAACTTTTTAATACAGCGCAAAGCCGCATGGCTTTGATGTCATTGGGTATCGTTTTCTGGGAGTTGAGGACCGTTTTCAAGACACTTTGAAATTTCTGGTAGTTGACAAAAGTCCGCGACGGAGACTTCAGGAGAATAACAGGACTGACAATATCAAACCTAATAGGTAGATGGTCACTAGTTGAGGCTGAGTCGACAGTAGACCAGGAAGTTACGGCAATTCCTGAACTGGCAAATGTAAGATCCAATGCTGATTTAGAAAGGCCCTGAATGAAGGTAGCTGAATTCGTGTTTAAGCAACAAAAATTTTGACTAATTGCCCAGTCCGACAATCGCTTTCCACATGAGTCCGTTTTGAAACCCCAAGACACATGATGAGAATTAAAGTCTCCGGCTAACACAATTTCTTTCCTACAAGATTTGATAACGGTATCGAGGAAACGAGTATCATGCACGCCTGTGGGAAAATATGTATTAACTAATGAAAATGGGGAACAACCAGGAATAGTTACATCTATTGCTAGTATCTCACACTCTTTAGATATATACTGATAGGAAATTTTTACTTTGTGGCATATTTTAGTTGTTATCAAGAAAGCAAGTCCTCCGCCTCGCGATGGACGGTCCAATCGAAATAAACGATAATTTTTTATATGAAAATCTTGGCCGTTGGAAAGCCAAGTTTCCTGCAAAAGAATAATGTCGGGAGAAAGTTCTGAACAAAAATATATTAAATCGGTAGCTGCTGAAATAATGGAACGGCAGTTCCACTGTAATACCTTTAAGTAACCTATGATGAATTAATGCCTGCTTTAGAGACCGCTTGCTCTAGAATACTGTCTTTTAGAAAATCTTTCTTCGAGATACTGTCTTTACCGTACTTTGTGGGTTTTGATTCAGGGACGGAGCTGGAAGAGTTAGAAGTAGAATCTGACTTGGAAAGACTATCTTTCACAAACTTTTTGTTTTTTGAGTGCGGCACAGAGACCGACGAGTTATCGTTAGGTGACCTTGTGCGTTTGAGAGTCGGGAGGTCCATTTCTACATCCTGGTTGTTTTCCAACACTAATCCAGACAAGCAGCCGTTGTCCGTCTCCTGAGTAGAAGTTGATGGCCTCGCATTGTTTGCGTCTTCTACAGTAACTGATAAGGGATCCCTTAGCTGTTGAGCATTCGATGGTAGAGTCTGTGAAAGAATCTGTGAGCTAGCATGAGCACTCGTTAAAGGACTGAACAGCTGAATCATTTGTGAAGTCAGCACTTGAGCTAGCGTCTCTGACAAGTTTAATGTTAATTGTTCCATTGCTTTTGACAACGCTTTTTCGACCGCTGTCACAATAGAATCAGAAAGGGCTGAGTCTGCAACCATTTGCTGACGGGCTGTCACTCCTGCATATCCCCTAGGTCTCCCCTGAACCTCAACAACAGCATCACGGCGTGAGCAGCGTCTCCTTTCAATGACATCTATAATTTGCAATTCCTGTGATCTTGCAGGGCAGTTCGAGTAGTTAGCGGGGTGACCACCACCACACAGACAACATTTCTCTTCTGATGACGAACAATCACTAAAATTGTGGTTGTCTCCACAAGTACGGCAGCGGGGTACAGATCTGCAGCCCCTAACGCTGTGACCAAATCGCCAACACTTGTTGCATTGTAGAATGCGTGGAGCCAGAGCTTCTACCTTGTAAATTAGGGGCCAGACCTTAATTTCTGTTGGCCGCATCGTCCCAGCACATGTAATTATAACCGACTCTGTTGGTACCTTTTTATTGTCGATTACTCGACTACACCGGTACACGGATACGACTCCAGCCACCGAGAACATGTCTAAAATCTCGTCCGGGGTTAAAGTGACGTCTACCCCTCGCACAATGCCTCTAGAGCATGCGAGATGTGCCGGTACGAAACAGCTCACCGGATGTGAAGCGAAGGTGGTACAACTGAGTAGTTCTTTCACACAGGTCTGGTCTGGTGAGCAGCATAGTATACCCCCTTTGCCGAATTGGCGGACCTCTGTGATCTGGCGGAAGTGCGGTGAGGCCTTCTGCAATTCGCCCTGAATCGTCTTTGGATTTTTCATGTTGATCGTTCCGCCGTCGGTGGGCACCATGGCCACAGGAACATTGCCGGCTCCACTGCGAAGGAAAAACTCCAGCGGCAGCTCATGAGGAGCTACCGAGGCTGACCACGGGGAAGCCCCGTAGCCCGGTGATGATACAGACATCAAGCAAGGCTAACACAAAAACACATAAAAAAAAGAGTAACAGAAAATTACAAGCTGGGCAAAGAGAATACCACCCGATACTTGACCTACGCCCCCAAAGCAGGAGAAGCCAGAATCGAGGAACTCGTTACTTAAACGCAGAGCTAGATCGAACGCCTCAGCAGGAGCTCCGATCTCACAGATCACAGTGATCTCACAGTGCAGCGTCTCGTGCAGCATCGAACGCAGAAGGGCGCTTCGTCTTTTACTCGCACGTGATCCTCGCACGCACGCGACGGGCATCGCTATTAAAGGGAAGTTGAAAGCTTTTCCAGAAAAAAAATGAGTGAAGAGCAGTACGTCGTGGTTTTCAACCCTCTGAATTCGAATATCGCATCGAAATTGAGCGAAAGAAAGCGCAAACATATTTTATCATAGGCGCCCGCCTGTGATTGGTCGGGCGCCTATGATGGTGTTCGTCCGGACCGACTGCTGCCGCTACACACGAAGCACGATGCAAGGTAGTTTGGTGGTGTTTTGCTGAGACGGTCATGGAAAATTTCGAGAGCTTGCGTTTCTCTGAGGAGTTCGGCGTTAAGTCCAAACTCCACGAGAGCGATTTTGCGCGCGACGGTGACGGGCGACGGCTTCGAGCGACAAAACGGGCCGTCGCTTGAACAGATCGCTTTGTGGTGTCGCTCGATCGCTCGTTACTAGAAATCCAAAACTCGTCGCTCGTCGCCCGGAAGTGCTATGAGCGACTAGCCAATAGTGCGAAGCCGGAACTGGATGTACGTAGCTCAAATACTACTGTTTGTCGCACGGAACGAGCAAACTATTGAATTTTACACGTGCAAGAATAAGAACCTAGTGCAAGACCTTCTGAAATATTTTACGCTCCTTTTTCAGTAAAATACATCAATTGAAATTGATAAAGCATGCGTCACGCTAGTTTCGGCGCGTATATTGCTGCCCTCATATCGGGAAGTCGTCGCACAAAGCCGTCGCTCGCGTGGAGTTCGGCTTGCAGGCGACGAGTGAACGCGACAGCCATCGCCTCGATTGTCGCGCTCTCGCTGTCGCGTGCAAGAGCACTTGTAAGGGGTTTATACTTTACTCCCTACATGTACGAGCCGATTGCGAAGAGCCGGCTTCTCCAAGAAGCAAAAAATGCTGGAGCAAGCACTGCTTTCCACGCGAACGAAGGCGAAGTGTTAGCATCTCTTTGTGTTGGAAATGTTCTTTGGCGAGTATGTTTTTTGCTAAGCTGCATTCAGCGTTCCAGTGAGTACGTTTCTGGGCAAACAACTGTAGTTTTATGTTTCTGCATGCCTCCTCGTAGAACGTAAGCGGTGATACGATCTTCGGCATTTGTGCGCTGCCCCAAAGCTGTCGGCAATCTTCACAGACGGTTTAAACGCGGGAGAAGTTTACCGGCTATTGTAGCACATGTAGTATAGAACCTTCATCAGCGCGCCTTCCGCACGCTACACGTAACCGGCGAATTCCGTCGGCTACGTGAGATGGTCGGTTTCTCTATGTGTGCGAGAGAAGGGGGAGCGCAGCGTCCTGGCGTGAGCAGGCTTTCCAACACATGCAAACTTTCCGCTTGCACTGCGTTATGGTAGCTGCATGGAGGCTGTTTCACAACACACGTGCGAATAGAAAATTCGCGGCGCTTGGCGATGAAACCTGCGTCAAGGGTGGGAGATAAACATGCAGCTTTCGTTCAGCGTGCTAACACGAATGAGAACCCAAAGCACACATTATTGATAAACTCTGGTAGTAATCGTCACGGAAGTGGTTAGAACGCAACAGTGTTGTTCTTGAGCGCGTGAAGTTGTTTCGCTTCACAGCAACCGCCTACTTAGCTGAAAGCTTCTTGTCTTGCAGGAACCAATGGAACATCAGAACATCGTCGCGGCCGCTGGTGTTCGTGCAAGCGTAGGCTGCACAGAACGTCGGCATGATCGGCCTACAAGTTCAATTGATGCTGCGCACGTCAACTACACAAACAAAGGAATGTAGGGTCGAGCGAAGCAGATTAGGACGGCACGCACGCAGAAATAAACCCGGTCAGGCGCGGTCCCGGAGACTGCGAAGGAACGGAATACCAGTGCTGACGTCACTACGCCATGGTTTCCGGTCTCCGCTCGCATCGGCAGCGTCAGCAGCAGCGCGTGGCGCTCGACGGGGGGCGGAGCTACAGCGCAATTTTAACCGACGATCGCGTCGCTCCTAAGTGAAAAATCCCGGCAACATTTTCCCTGCATCATTTATAAGGTTCACGTATCCGTATATGATCGTCTTATTGAATTCGACAGACTCTTCAGCTTCCCTTTAATATGCTTATGAATACGAGAATGGAATGTGTTTATTGTCATGAACATCCGCATGGAGGTACGATAGTTGTATACCCACTTGTGAAAACCTGGTACTTTCATGGACTCAATGGATGTATGGAGGCCGGCTTTTCGCAACGAGGCTCATATTTTTACGCTTGCGCGCCACTGCAGAGGAAACTATATTTTACAAATACGCTGCTTTCATCGACAGCCACGGTGACATTTTTTGTTATAAAATTGGCAAGCTTTTCTGCTTAGGTTTCATTAGTGATAAAGCAAAAAATGAAGCTGTACAAGAAAGGTACTCAAAATAAAGCCAGAAATAAAGGAGAGGAGATACAGGAAACGTAATACGTGGCAGAGATCAATCGTAGTCTGCACCTCTGATGCCGATGTAGTACGACCATTTACAAGAGATCTTTGTAATCAGAGAAGGATGTCTCCTGCCATTCCAGAAAGGCAATGCTACATACGAGTGCAGATTGACATCGTTTTAATATTTTTACTAGTGTATCTCAAGTGCACCGCTTTCATGCTTGCTTCGAATTATCCTCAAAATGTGAGGCACAAACACAATGAAATAAAAAATACCGCAGAACTCATCTTACAATGAACATCTACGTTATTGCGATTGGAATTGAAGCTATATAGTGACATGTGGTACTTCCGATGCCGAAACGTGTATACAGCCGGGGCCCTCTCTTAGGGTTCTCATTGTAGACGCTGCGCCATCTAGCTTTGATGATGCGAAGTCGGTGTCGGTGTGATTACGCCGAGTGCCGGAGAAACATTCAATGGCACCTTGCATGCTGGAACGTTTGTGCAAACCTGTCGTGATAATTGTTAAGGTGAGAGATAGAGACGCAAATAAAAGTGTTGAATATGTTTATTTCACCATAAATAATAAATACATGTGTTGTTGAACATCCCTATCCTACATATTTGACTAGAGAGAGAGAGGCAGTATTCAGTTGCAGAAAGAGGTAGAGGTCGGCATGAGTGAAGTGCCTCTAACCTGCTACTACTCGCTGTTGAAGGGAATTGTGGGAATAACAGAGGTAGGGTATGAAGCGGAAGGGAGGTGGTGGCGTGCTGAAGATGATGATAATGATGAGAGAGGCGTAGCATACTGTTCCTCTGTACCGCGTACACGCACACTTCATGGCGCAGCACAGTCATCTTCGCGGATGGAGGTAGAGGTTACTGCTGTGTAGTTACGACAATGTATATAGCTTGCGAGATTTTTTCAGCTCTTGGAGCCGCTGGCATGTTAAAACCAGATTGTAGCAGCTGCAGGACGTCGATTATATGTCGCAGCATGACATTGATGAGAGAGCCCGTTGGTGATTTTTCGTTGCACTGCCGTTCCTGGCGCTCACAGTCCAAGGCCCCTGTGCGCGGCGGCAGGCGTGGCCATACATTCGATTCCAGGCCTGTGCTGCTCGCTTGAAGCAATATGGCTCGGAGAGGCCCACCGATGCCGTTTCAAATACCTTCCGCTGGAACTGCTGAACGGGATCCAGGGGAATCTCATTTGGACCTACAGCTTGTTCGCAACGACGACGTGATAGTCTCTTCCGGTGCTGCGCTGACGCTGCCACCCCTTTGTCTGATATACTTCACTTGCTCGTTTTGTTCAATATTTTTTATCTTCTTTTTCTATTGGGGACAATCATTGACATTGGCCTCGTGTGTTTCTTTGTAGGTCAAGCACTTAATTTTTTTTCCACCGTGCATAAACACATGCAGTGGCTGCCTGCATTGCCAAGCCTCTTGCATTGTCTGGCCTCTGGAGACAGCGCTGGCATGGCCCAGTTTTGGGGACTTGCGACATCGGAGTAGATGGGGCACGTAAGGACGCACCGTGTGTCTCACATAGCCTACCATGACGTCTTCAGGTATCGTGTCTCCCTCGAAAAGAAGCTTGAAACTCGTCGATGACCTTCACTGTTGAAGACAGAAGCCCTTGGAATTCTTCATCTGTTATGTCAATCACGACGTCGTAAATAACGCTTGCATTTTTCTTAGTGTTTAAATGCACCTCATTAATTCCTTTCAAAGCCAGAGTAGCCAAGGTATGTGTTGAGAATTTAGGGAATTATTTGAGACGTCGAGAGGCACAAACGCAATACTGCAACTTACTAGTAGGCGGTCCGTTGGGGCTGTGCTCACTCACGCGCTTAGTTGTCCCGCGGCATTTGCTCTTCAAACGCTTGACCTCCACGACGGTGTAGTTGACGCAGGAGTGCGAGGATTAGCTTTTGCAGAAACAGGAACCGGACGTCTCCACGTCGACGTGGTGAGTCTTGCACAAATATCACTGGTTGCCAAAGTGCGAAGAAGCGTGCCCAGCACAAGTAATGGCGAGCCGTCTGTCATCGCCTCGGACGGCTTCTCGTTCAAAAAGCGCGATTAAGCCTCAATTGTAACGAAACTATCGCAGCAATCTAAAGAATCTACGCTAGCTCAGCTCCTACAGTTAACCATGCATGCCTGAACGGGACAATGCCGAAAACGGGCTGCGGATTACCATTAAATGCCTGGTGTTTGTGCACATACCTGAGGAATGGTGCGTGATAAAGGTAAATGCGCGGACCCCACAGATATGATTTCGCTGCAGCCCCGCTAAGCCTGAAGAAGCCAGAACCACTCAGCGGCCTGTACAGGTTATTCCAACCAACATTAGTGCAAAATTACAGAGATAATTTCCATTCGATAAAACGACAGAGTTTTAAGAGTTGTTCGAGTGTCCTGTATACCCCGCTTGACGTCTCAATGGGAGGTTCCGCTTCTTAGCCCAAGGAAGCGCGTTAGAATCCCTTCCGCTTCCCGAAGAGGGTTATATGAATAAGACACCAGCCCGTTCAAAGCATCAGTGGCGTGTTCGAAAAGAAAAACAAAGTGTTGAAATTACTGAGCAACCGTTCGTCATGTCACCTCTCGTACCCCCTTCGTTGTTCGACAGTTGAACCCGGCAGGTTCAACGAAACTGTGCAAATCTGCCTTCTTACGCCGTTTCTTCCTCTGACCTCTTCGTAAGGCTTCCCGTTCCCAATATCCCCGTTTTAATTACTTTCATCATAATGCTTACGCACAAAAAACCTTCGAGCGATCTCTGTAGAATCGACAATTGCGGATACCTAAGGCCGCGAAGTCTTCTTGCTCCTCTTAACGATGTGCTGGCGACACTAAAAAAAGTGTGCACGGTATGATTCTATTAAATTATGAAGGCATATGCAGTGAGCGGTCGTCCTGTGCTGTAGAGCCGGTCTGGTACTTTCTGTTGCTACGATAACACTGATAAAAGCTGGACTTGCACGTCAGCGTCTTTGTGCGTTGGTACGGACGATGACATCCATCCGCGATCAACTGGGGCGCGTGGTAGCAGTGAAGCTTAGGGACCACTCGGTCATGTAGCGATTGGAGAAGGTACAAAGAATTAAATTAAAAAAGTGTAGCAATAACTCGAGGAACGCTATTAGTGTATCCGTTACTCAACATTTATGGTGTATGGTATTTCCAATGTTGTTGCGAACGTGTCGAGTCTATGTTACATGGGAGAAAATAGAAGTCGCAGTATTTTCAGGGCACATAATATTCTGCTCTAAAAATTCTACTGTTCTACGTGCATGTATTACTGATGCAATATCGCTAACTAGAATGTCAATTTGTGGTCTGCAGGAGCTTCTGAACTGAATTTCATTATTTTTATTATTTTGGCAAGGGCACGGAACTTTTGATAAGTATAGGGCGGAGACAGTGACATAACAAAGTTGAACTGTACTCAATAGACGGACGTAGACGCACTGATGGGTGAGTGAGTGAGTGAGTGAGTGAGTGAGTGAGTGAGTGAGTGAGTGAGTGAGTGAGTGAGTGAGTGAGTGAGTGAGTGAGTGAGTGAGTGAGTGAGAGAGTGAGTGAGTGAGTGAGTGAGTGAGTGAGTGAGTGAGTGAGTGAGTGAGTGAATAAACTTTTATTCGGTCCACTAAAGCGTGATAAAACGCGCACCCGGCCAATCCCACGACGGGACTGACAGATCTAGTCTGCCGGCCCGATCGCGGGCGCGCTGGACGGCCAGGATTTGATCCTCAAAGACAGGACTTCGCAGAAGCGCGTCCCACTCTTCCTTGGTGAACTTTGGGCCCAGCGACCCGCACTCCCAGAGCATATGAGGCAACGTAGCTACCTCACCACAGGCCACGCAAGAACAATTTGGATAAATATCGGGATATATGCTATTAAGGGACGCCGGATTTGGGTACGAGTTCGTTTGCAGAAGTCTTAGTGTGACCGCCTGCGGCCTGCTTAGCTTGGAGTTAGGCGGGGGGAAGACCCTTCTCTCTAAGTAAAAGAATTTCGTGATTTCGTTGTGTGCGAGAGGAGCGTCTCTGTGTCCGAGGAGAGAGTCGCCCGATCCGAGGGCAGCGCGGTCGGTAAAGCCACGCGCAGCCTCGTGGGCAGACTCGTTGAGGTTCAAAGGAACCCCCTCAATCGCCCCGACGTGTGCAGGCGGGTTCTTATGCTTATGATTCGGGTGCCCCCCCCCCCGAAATGTTTTCGTGCTGTCCATGCACCGCCCACCCAAGCAATCCCCGGTGCCGCACTGATGGAGCTGATGTTCTTTCTTTAATTTTCACTGCTTTGTGACAGCGTTGCAGTTCCTTTTTTTGTTTAGGTAAATGTAACAAAATGAGGAAACAGATTGTTTCTTGCAATTAATATTCTCAACGCGTTTCGAGCCATAAGCTCAGGAAGCCCATAAGCCCCTAAGCTGCGCGGCTGTGTTCGAGCTGGTGCGTTCAGATCTGGCCGCAGTGGCCGTATTTCTACGGGGGCGAAACACAAATATGCTTGTCTACTTAGATTTAGGGGCCCTTTAGAGAACCCCGACTGATGAGAAATTAATCCCCAGTCCCTCATTACGGCGTGCTTCATGATCAGATCGTCGATTTGCTTATGAAACACCACAGACATGGGGTGGGGGGGGGGCTTATGGGGCTTCAGCCCCCCCCCCCCCCCCCGAAATGTTTTCGTGCTGTCCATGCACCGCCCACCCAAGCAATCCCCGGTGCAGGAAATCATTCTGAATTTTCTCTAGAATGTCTTTTTCACGCTCTAAAAGACATTTCAGCGCGAACCTTGCGAACTCGGGGTGGATTTCGCGGCAGCGCCCATGTACAGGGAGTAACATAACGCCAAGCAGCCCCATCTGAGCACAAAGTTTCAAGGGCGTTTTGAAAACGAACGGGCTCGCCACGGCATCTTGCGGAGGACGCGGAATCTACGCAGCGCATGGATGTCAATTCCGAAATTTATCGGTATAAAGTTCTCATAAACTTTTGATCTGGAAGGTGCATTGACATTTCCAAAGTTGTGCTTTAGATTTTCTATTGCGGAACATTGTGGGTTTTATCTTATCTTATCTTTCTTATCTTTATCTTATCTTTTATTAGACGCCAAAGGTGCATTGACTTTTCTAAAGTCTTACATCAGACCGTACGACGAGACAAGCCAAATCAACACAATATCAGACAAGTTGACAAAGCAAGCAGCGAGGTCGGACGAGATGAAGTGTTGTGGTGATTCATTTTTGCCGTCATGACACATAAAAAATATCGACATTTTTTTTTTTTCACCTACGCCAAAGCATCCATGTCTAGGCACTAAAGTCAGCCAAGGTAACTACGTTCTTATTTATTTTTTCTACTTCGACTTTCATTCAAGAAGACACATTGAGCCTCTTCAATTTTTTTTGTCCTCGCTACCCTATACCCGAGGGCTGCAGAGGCAGCCAGAGTGCATGCGTTTTTCTCGTGTTACAACAGGACACTTATACAAACTGGTGTTACCCCGACCACCGTGCGGCGCACTTCAATGCGCGTTCGTTTTTTTTTTTTTGTGGCCGAGTGGATTCTCGCCTGGCAGAGTTTTGGGCACTTTCTGGCTAGCAGACGAGAAAAAGAAACTATCCTCGCTCGCCGCCATCACTGTGTGGGCTCGACGAATTGCACCCCGTTCGCTTGAGCGCAACCTCTACGGAAAGTCTTGTCTCGCCAGTGTAGGATACCGAGCAGTATGCGTATGGTTCTCGGTGGAGCATGCGTCTCGCGTTTTCTTCGATATTCTTTCGGTAGCTACATCAGGTGCCCAAAGAAGGCATTTAATTGTGGCCAACATACTTTGCGCTTTCCCATTTCGGTGCCCCGGCCCCAAAAAAGAAAAAAGAAAGACGTTGTGGCGCAGCGAATTGTCGTATGGTGAAAGTTCGATTTTGTTACTTCTTCTTTTGCGCACAGTAATGGTCCACGGGACGCTTCAGTTGCCGGATAGTCTTATTACATAGTATTGCGATAGCATCTATATGGACACTCCAGGCGCATTCCTGCCGTCGTCGTCGCCCTCAGGTTTCGTATAATATCCAAGGGCGATAACATCGTGACCGAGCGCCACATGCTTTATGTGCGAGTGAAAGCGTCGGGAGGGGGATGGGGGGCTGGAATGGGTGAGACGACGATGGTGGCTCAGTCTTGTGTGCGCAAAAGGGAAAAGCGGGGAGCAAGCGCGCCGCCTTCCGTCGCGCGCGATACATCGGGGGAGTGTATGGAATGGGGGTGGGATCTAGGATTCAGTGAATCTCTGATTGCCCAGCATGTCTATTTGCCTTGTTTGACGCATCGTATACAGTGACGTTTTTTAAATACGTACATTTATTGGAGACTTATACGTATATTTAAATATCTTGTTGCGAGGTTTTCTGTATGCGTCCAGTGAACTTTGTTTCCAGTAACACTTTTTTGCCTTCTATCAAGCTGTATCTTCACATTTGTATATTCCATTGTATCTTCGCATTTCTAATGGACGAAGGCGAGTAAAATGAAAGTGAGCCCACCCACCCCGCGCAATAATTGTTCGGTCCATTATCTGCGAGGCATGCACGTGACACAGAGGCATCTCTCTATTACAAAAGTGACACGCAGGTGTGAGTATCAAGGTTGTTTAATGCACTGGGTTCAACATGGTTGCGCGACATAATGGACGCTCTAGAAGTTGAGCAGCGTGGTGGTCTGAGGTTTTTGACAGCTGAAGTTATTTACCAAAAAGAAAAAAAGGTTAAAAAGAAAGCATGGTAATCCTGTTAAAATAAAAGAGGCGCAGAACTCTCTTCAACAGAAGGTGACTGCTGCAAAGAGTTACTATTATAACAACTCTCTGCCTAACTTTATTAAAAATGATCCTACAAAATTTCGGAACCATATGAAGGAAAAAAATAAACCGATTTCACAAATAATAATTGAGGGCACATCAATAACTAATGACGAAGACATGGCACAACATTTTAATGAGTATTTTCAAAGTGTCTTTGCAGTGTCAGATGATTGCATTACTATGCTTCCAATGAAACAGGTATTCGATGTGGATTCTATTTCTTATGCTGGAATTGTCAACATGTTGGTAAACCTAAAAACCAAAGCTTCTTGTGGCCCTGACAAAATCCCAAATATCTTTCTAAAACGTTATCCTGAACTTATTGCCAGCTTTCTTGTACGAATTTTTTCTGCGTCTGTGCTGTCGGCACAACTGCCCGATGAATGGAGAGTGGTCCGAGTTGTTCCAATATTTAAAAAAGGAGATCGCCTAAGATTACAAAATTATCGTCCCATTTCTCTGACATCAGAGTGCTGCAAGCTCTTGGAGCACATCGTGGCAAACTATGTAAAAGAATTCTTAGCTGAAAACAATGTGCTCACGGAGTTTCAGCATGGCTTCAGAAAGGGTTATTCGACTGTAACGCAATTGGTATCAGTTATTCATTCATTTGCTTTATCTCTAGACAATAATGGCCAAATAGATGTAATATTTTTAGATTTCAGAAAAGCCTTCGATAAGGTTCCGCACGACAAATTAATCTTCAAACTTAGAATTATTGGCATACCTGACATTTTTATAAACTGGATTATTGCTTACCTGAGCAAACGCACTCAGTACGTTACAATAGGTGAACATAGCTCGGCCACTCTCCCAGTCACATCAGGGGTGCCGCAAGGTAGTGTCTTGGGGCCTTTACTGTTTTTAATTTATATAAATGACATTGTTAAAACCAAAACTCCTGGTGTGCAAATTAGACGGTTTGCCGATGATTGTATTTTGTACAGTGACATAACTTGTCAGAATGATTAGACTGTCCTCGAAAAGAATTTAAATAACATATTAAAGTGGTGTAATGAAAGGGGTATGTTTATTAACGCTGATAAATTCGTATTTCTTCGTGTTACCCGTAAAAAAAGCCCACCAACTTTTTCTTATACGCTAGGTTCTTCAGCTCTGCGTGAAACTCACAATTACAAATACTTAGGTGTTATTTTGACTTTCACATTGTCATGGAACATGCACATTAATGATATTTGTTCTTCTGCTTTCCGCAAACTCTGTTTCCTAAGATACAAACTGAAAAATGCCCCTTCTAATGTGAAATTACTGTGTTATTTTACATTTATTAGACCAAAGTTAGAGTATGCATGTATATCATGGGATCCTTACACTAGGTCAAGTATCGTGCGTCTTGAAAAAATACAAAGAAAGGCAGTCAGGTTTATATTTAATAAGTTCGCAAGACTGGACTCTCCCTCCAAAATTATGACAAAAAACTCCATACCTACTCTTGAATCGCGCCGAAAGCTGCAAAGACGAATTCCTTTCCCTTCTTCTCAACAACAGGCTTGAAATTAAATCATCGACTTATATAACGCCTGCAATAACAAGGCAAACAAGACAGCATCATCCGGATTCACTAACACCCTATTATGCTCGAACTGACACGTTAAAATTTTATTTTTTTACCAGAACAGTATCAGACTGGAACGACAGTTTACAGACACAGTGTGACTAAAATTTTTATAAATTTGTATTTGTTTGTTCTTAATTTGTTCTCTTTTGTTTGTATGCGTTCTATTGCCCCTCTGCTTGGACCGAAAGGTCTGCAGTATGTACTAAATAAATAAATCAATAAATAAAATAGTCGCCGTATGGCTGCCGTGTACGTTGAATATTGCATTAACTGGCCACTGTGAAGCGTTCGAGCAAACGATTCAAAGAAGGACGTGAAAGTTGCAGATACGATCCAATACCGGGCCAAAGCCATAGTGCAATCACCCCTAACAAAATTGCCGAGGTTGATGAGCTGATGAGACATGAACGGAACATAAGCATCGATAAACTGGCAGAGTGTGTGAACATCAGTCACGGTTCGGTTCACGCCACAATTCTTGAACATCTCGGTTATCCGCTCTTGTGTGCGCAATGGTTGCTAAAGATTTTTAACTACGGCCAGAAGACGGAGAAGTTCAGCGCTACCTTGACTCATCTGACCCGGTATCACAATAAGGGTGATGACTTCTTGTCTCCAAATGTGATCGAGGACGAACCATGGTGCCACTTCTACGAACCTGAAACGCGACAGCAAAGCTTACAGTAGAAACATTCGAATTCACCACCCCCAAGAAAGGAAAGGCCGTCATTTCCGCCGGAAAGGTGTTTTCGGCTTTTTTTTTCGATTGTCAGGCGCTATTACTGATAGAATTTGCTAAATCTTGAGAGACTATCAATTCATTTCGTTATTGTAAAACGACACATCGGCTGCGTGTAACTATCAAGTGCAAACTACGTGGAAAATTGACGAATGGGTTCATCTTGTTCCACGACAATGCCGTCCCCAGGTCACTGATGTGGTTAATACAATATTGGCAATGTTGAAGGGGGAAACGCTGCAACATCCGCCATACAGCTCAGACCTGTCACCTTGCGACTTCCACTTTTTGGAGCATGTAAAAAAACAGTTGAAGGGAACCAGATTCGTGTCGGACGGTGGCGTGAGTCAGTTGCAGACTTGTTGAAGCAGCAGCCCAAAAAGTTTAATGAGACGGGAATCACGCGACTCGTTAGACAACGGGACAAATGTCTAAAGGATCATGGAGACTACTTTTAAATGAGGTACTCCGTTTGAGATATATTCGCACTGGCTGACTTTCGTTTCACTCGCCCTTGTTTATTTTGCAGTACTCCTGCTTATTATACGAGCTCTCTGTTGCGGCTATAATTTCGGTGCACGATACTCACAATGCACGACCGGTGACAGCTGCTCCTACGTAATACATTGGAACAAATGACAGCGTCATTGAGATTTTTCACTGCCGTTGCATATGTACATGAATCTAAACAAGGTTCTTGAATGACAAAGTTTCATTACAATATTTGTCCTCAGCTTGTTAATTTCATGGCCTTTGCATTTTTCATATCAGCGGCATGCACTGCCTTGCTGGTTTCGAACTGATATAGTTCTAAAGTTCGTGTGATATTTCATTTACTTATTAAATAGAGAAAAAACATGGAAGCATTGATATCGGTTATGTTGGGCACAGTTTTTGGCACATACAAGTATATTCTTGTATGAAAAAATACCTATTTTACTTGTTTTGACAGTGCGTAGCGTTCAAGAATTCGTTTGCAGCATCTTTAGCAATGACAATGCAGTTATTGTTCATGTATTTGATCCCCAGACAAATTGTTTAAGAGGAAGCTTCAGCTCGCGCCCAACTTCGACGCGGCTTATTCAAATACATGTAAAACGCAGAAACGCTTTTTAGTGATAACCCCCGGATTGCTTTTAATGAAATTTGTTACATTTGAGAGAGAAAGTTGAATTCTAGTGTCTGTTGGAACCGGAATTTCGATTTAGGGCCTGAGCATTGTTTAAATATTTTGAAAAACTTGAAAGTTTCCACAAAATATAGAAGCATGACGTTTACAAAGTAATAGCTCTGCATCAAGCACGCATGTCGCTGTTCATTAAACGGCATCTATTATAACAGTCAAAGCGGACAAATTTGGTGTGTCAATTCGTATCTTACGTGAATTGGCTACGTTGTGTACAGGGCCGTATTTCCATAATGTTAATTTCTGGAGATTCACGTGTAACATAGAAATTTTGTCTGCTGTAGATGTACTATAAGGTGCAATTCATAGAATTGTCATATCATTTTTCATTGCCGAGTTATATAGTTTTAAACTCGATAGCTTAGATTTCTGAAAATTGGCGATTTTGGTGAATTTTTAATAAAGAATTGACAACCTAATTAAAAATTCGACACCAACAGTCACTAGAATTCAAGTTTTTCTTTTAACTGCAACAAACGTCATCATATTTGATGCATTGGTTGCAGAGAAAAACGAATTCTCCTTCTACATGTATTTAGAAACGAGCTCCCGAGCTAAAGCTTCCTCTTAAGGAGGAGACCGAGCTGCGATGTGAGCCCCCACCGCCGAAAGAAATTTCTGGCTACGCCACTGACCACAGACCTATTACTTTTAACATATGGAGGACAAGAGTCCGGCTGCCCAGAAGCGTAAACTTTAGTACTTGTGTTGCGAAACCTTCGTCTACGACCTACTCTGAGGTAGATGAAGCTTTAATGTGCGGGCACAGTCCTCTTTAATAGGAGGTAGTACTTGGGGTCCAATACACCGCGGTTACCTTCATGAACAGCTGCACGGGCCTGTGATGAGTATTATGGCGAGCACCTTGGTAATGTGAAAAAAAAAAACTATTTTTCTCTCCGTTACGCAGCTTGTCCGTTTCCTTCTGGGCTAGCAACTCTTTACACTTCTCACTGCCAGATTCGTATGCGGCTCTGTTTCCGCCATGGGCATCGCAGCTGTTCATAAGAGCTTTGCTGTCGTTTCCCAGCCGGGCGCTTCATTTCCAAGCAATACCATCAATATTACCATTGGCATCAAGGTTAACATCCTTCACGAAAACATTCCTGACGCAACGACATCGTCTTGCGACCTGAAGTGGCGTACGAAAGTGCGTCGCGTCTTACTTTCGTCCAGAGTCCCCCACCACGATGTTCGTCACAACCGTATTGCATTTCTGGCACGTAAAACCGCAATATTTTAAGTGTCCGGCTGACTAAAGTGTAACTCAAAACTGAATTGGAATAAGACATTTTATGTGGTGATATAAAATATAGACAATCCAAAGGATGCAGCAAGCCTCATGATGGACCATGTGCCAAAATGTTTAACTACAAGGAAATGGACGCACCTACCGACGCACCTGTTAATGTGATTTAAAGAAACTCGATGCAAGTATGAAATTTACTAATGATGACTGGAAAAGACTATTTTAAATGAGGCTGACAATCCACCAGATGTCTTATAAATGCTGTGACAGCCTTAAAGTAGGACGAAAGCTTCATGCACATGACTGCGACGCGCAGTGGAATCTTTGCAATCGTGATTCTGGGAGTGAGACAACAGGCCATTTGGCGCAACTTCAAATGGCATCTCTTCGCACGACGATAGGATTGCGACATACGCGAAGATTGAGATTGGGCAATAAATAGTTCCTTTATTGTAAATATTATACAATCAAATTACTTCGTACAAGAGTATCTTAAAGAATCATATCAACGCCACTCTCGGAAAGCATCCGCACTGGAGAGCGAAAGCATCGACAAAATAACAATGATGCCACCACAGCCATCTCGAGGAATGCGGGGCAGAAGGAGGAGGAGGTGCCCAACGGCTGAGCCTACGTCGCCCACGAAGGCCACCAGTATGTGGAACAGGCTGCGGAGTGGGGAAGGCAGGCTTGGGTAGGAGCACCACTTCCGCCGTGTCTTCCTCCTGATAGCAGAACATGCTCCGGAGATGCCGATCCTTGCCACCGTCCTGATCTTGCTGCACGCGATGCATCCCGTAAGTGCTTGGACCACGCCACTGCAAGCCGTCTCCGAATACTTGTGGTTGAAAACTATATAGACGGATCAAGGTCATCATTCTCTGGACTGGAACGGCTTCTTTTGACCGGTCGCCATTCTTCCATGAACAGCGCGCTTCACTGGAGTCGACTCTTTCACTACGTGAGACGAAGCTGCCCCACGTAGATGACAAGGATGAAGTCTGTGACAATGAAGCCAGTGCTCCGTTGTTGGCCGACGCACATGGCAAGGAAGAAGCCTGCACCAAAGGTTACGAAGGATGGTTACGAATGTGGATGTAGATAGGCAGGTGGCATCCTAATAATTACAAGCTAATTAATTTAACGTTTTTTGTTCGTAGGCGAACGTTGTCTTCCTCTCGTGAGCAACACAAGGCACCGGGGTCGCGAACGGCATTTCGGCAACCCCTACTGCAAGCTCCAGCTAGCCTTGCAATGTGAAGTGGAGCAACTGGCAACATTGTATGTCACGTTGTACTCCGGTTCCTTGCTAATTAAGGGTCATGATGTAGTGCTAAAAAAAAATGACATTGTCAAAGAGGGTTGGCTGTGGGCTTTCTGCTCAATGTGTAGGGGCTAAATATTCGCATGCTGAAGGACCAGATAGCGTAAGGCCGCTATAGCGATCGACTGAAGGGGTCACTGAGCGTCAATAACACACATCCCGATTTTTGAGCAACACTGCTTTCTCTCTCTCTCTCTCTCGGTCTCTCCCTCTCTCTCTCGCACATAGACGCACGCGCGTACACCATAAGCAACTGTCTTCAACTAATCTGAACAGCTTCCATACATGCACGGAAGATTTACAACATCACTGTGCTACAGAATAGCGCGACCGCGCAACTAGGGTGGTCATTTCAAATCCTATTGTACCCGCCGTGGTTGCTCAGTGGCTATGGTGTTGGGCTGCTGAGCACGAGGTTGCGGGATCGAATCCCGGCCACGGCGGCCGCATTTCGATGGGGGTGAAAACACCGGTGTGCTTAGATTTAGGTGCACGTTAAAGAACCCCAGGTGGTCGAAATTTCCGGAGTCCCCCACTACGACGTGCCTCATAATCAGAAAGTGGTTTTGGCACGTAAAACCCCATAATTTAATTTTTCTAAATCCTATTCTCTAGCTCCATATCAAAGCTTTATACTTTACTGCTGCTATTGAAAGGCGATAACCCTATTATGTTTACAGTTTAAACACTACGGTAGTGGAAGCTGGTCCTTATGCTCTTCGACCCATGAGGTATGACGAATCGCTTCACTTACGCAATCCATGATCTCTGCTTTGTGTTTGTGTGTTGCATTGTTTATTAAGATTCATCAAGGTTAAGCGCTGAGTTATCCCAAATTACGCGTATAGTTAAAAGATGTTTTCATCATATTGAAATTGCGACTTCTAAAAGCACAATGCTATTCCCGCTACTTCATAGTATGAATTGTGAATGTGCAATCATTGTCAAAGGGATTGTGTGCAAAACACTCGCAGTGGACATCCATGTGAATTAAAGGTTATACAGCCGTCGAGGCAAAACTTCAGCAACGCGCCTGCATCACTTTGGCATTGACGTATGACATGGCGTAGTGAGGTGTGGGCGCTAGCTTTTGACTATTGGCTAAGTATACTGCCTGTCTAATTGCGTTTAGTGGCCTGAGGAGCACGTGATAAAATAGGAAGGAAAATTCTCCTTGTATATTATGTGGTCACTTTGCGCACCCACACAATGACATATCCGTTTACATAAAATTATTTTGTCCTTCATTTAAATGATGCAGCTTAATACACAGACATTTTTGTTGGGTTTTACGTGCCAGAACGACAATCCAATGATCAGTCGCACCCCTCCGGCATTTATTTTACTACTCTGGTTTCTTTGCCATGTAACCAATGCATCTTGCACGAACGTTTTTGCATTCCGCCCCCGCAGGACTTTGGCGCCCCGCCTCTAGGATCGAACACATGCAGCATGACGCATCTTAGATTCAATATAAAGATATCCTGTCACGCACAGTGCTATCTCTGCCTCTGAACTCAACTTAACTGCAGGGCAGCTGCATACACTTACGGCGAATGACTAACCGTGACTTCCCATGGCTCTGCAGGAGCGCATCCTTTCGTGTCGGAGCCAGAAGCACGGTAGGATGCTGGAGTTGCCACGCAGTGCTGCTGATCCCAGAGAGCAGCTTGACATGGCGTCATGGCGGCACTTGCGCTGGAAGACGTGGCGAGACCTGCTGCAGTCCTCTTGGCGCCCACACAGCCGGAGGGAAAACTGGTCGGTGGAAGCCCGCTGTGCAGCCCCGTGAACACGACGTCAGATGCAGAATGAGACTGGACGGCGGATGACATCAGTTCGCCGTTGACGTCTTGCATGAGGGCGCGTTCGCATCCGGGAACGCGTGAAGGACTTCGGAGCGGCTGAAGGGGCCATCGTCTCCGAGTTGCTTTTCTTCGTTGGCTGGTTGCTCTCGTGCAGCGTCTCGTGCAGTGTCGAACGCAGAAGGGCGCTTCGTCTTTTACTCGCACGCCCGCGACGGGCATCGCTCTTGATATGTTTATGAATACGAGTATTTTTTTTTTCTTTATTCACAAAATGACATACATACATAAAAACCCGTTGGGCTACTTGGACCAACGTGACAAGCTAAAATTTCTTGAAATTCACTAATTCATCAAGAATACCCAACCAGTCAGGCGGATCTGCCTGTACACGATATATCTCGCGTATGAAGATAATGCTTTCAACAAAGTTTTCTCGTGCTGAGCGCGCATTCACATCGGCGTGCGTTACCGCCATCCGTGTCTTCCAAAGACTATGGAGGCCCAGGAGCATTATCATGTCGTACGGAAAGCCCTGATGGCTGTCTACCGGCAGGAAACGTATACCCTGTGCTGTTATCGGCAGTTCCTTTTTAAGAGTTCTTTGCAAGACGTCCCAATAAAAAATTGCATCCCAGCACTCAATGAAAGCGTGCTCAATGGTCTCCGGCTTGTTACATAGCGCACAGTTTGTCGTCCATGGTACAAATATTCCTTTGTCGGCTATCCATGTTTTGACCGGAAGGGTAGATGTATGCAATTTAAAGAAGAACGACTTTACGCTTGCTCTCACTGGCATCCTTTTAACTCTTTTTAAAACATCTTGTCCTGGGCCTCCATAGTATTTCATTCGGTACAATGGCACTGGCATCATAACTTCAACTAAATCCTTGTAAAGTTTCTTTCTTGTTACTGTGCTCAGGTACTGAAGGGAAAACCGAGCTTTTAATATTCGAAGGGAGTCGACTACCTCTCGCAAGTAGCCTTTAAGCCGATAGTGTACAGGCTGTGCACTAGACACAATAAATTCAGGCAAAACGCTTTTCAAACGGATCTGGATCATCGTACGCAAGAATGAATCACTTTGATCTCGTAAGAAGACAAAACGAGAAACAATCTGTCGTAAGAACAAATGCGACAATCCAAGACCACCATCTCGAACAGGACGAAACAAGTTGGTACGGCTGACCCTTTCCCAAGTGGAACCCCAGATAAAAACAGCAAATACTCTGTGTATTTTCTGTACATTCACACGGGTCATCGACAAAAATTGGAGGACATACCACACTTCGGCAATTAAAAACAAATTACAAACCGTTGCCCTTGCAAACATTGACAAATCACGACCCTGCCATCCTCCGGTTTTCTCTTTTACGCGCGACGTCTCTTCCTCCCAGTACTGCGCGGCACTCTCGTAGTGCTCAAGCGGTACCCCCAAATATTTCGTAGGAGACACGGACCATTGTAAATTGGCAAAGACAGGCGGTGTGTTGTCCCAACTTCCGTGCCAAAATCCGATGCTCTTGTCCCAATTGATCTCGCATCCGGTTTGCCTGCAATATCTTTTAGCATCGCTTATCGTCTCTAGTACACTTTGGCGATCTGTACAAAAGATTGCGACGTCATCAGCATATGCAAGCACTTTAACATGGGACGATTCAAGCTTATAACCATTCATTTTTTCGTTACTTATTAGAGATAAGCAGAAAGGTTCTAAATAAATTGCAAAGAGCAGCGGTGACAATGGACAACCTTGCCTCACTGATGATCTGAGTTTAATGTTCTCAGTTAGTGTCTTATTCAGCACGATATTTACTATGCAGTCATTGTATATCGTTTTTAGACCATCGAGTATAACTGTGCCTATGTTAACGTGTTCAAGGATACAAAAAAGAGCTTCATGCGACACACGATCAAATGCCTTTGCTAAGTCCAGCTGCAACATAGCGACCCGTCCGCCGAAATTGTCACAGCACTCAAGAATACTACGGGCTACATGCACATTTGTAGAGATAGAGCGACCTTTTATGCCATATGTCTGGTGTGGTCCGACTGGAAATGTGATGACGCTCTGCAGTCGTTTTGCCAGCACTTTCGTATAAACTTTGTAGTCGGTGTTCGTGAGCGTTATCGGACGGTACGCGCCCACAGTTAGCAGCGTAGCATGGTCGTCGGTTTTAGAAATCAGCACCACGTGAGCAGCACGGAAAGAGAGCGGCATTTCTCCCGTTTCGTACGCCTCCGTGATGACTGCGTGTAAAATGGGCGCCAGTTCATCGGCATAAGCTTTGTAGAATGCGGCACCGAGGCCGTCTGGCCCAGGTGTCTTCCCCAGCGGTAGTTCAGTTATTGCCTGTTTTATTTCGTCTACGCTAATGGGTTTCTCCAAAAGGGCTCGAGTATCACCATCGAACCGTGGCATTAAATCAAGGGTATCCTGTGTCAACGGAATGCTCCCACTTTTTTTTACACCTATTAAGTTCTCATAGTGCTCGACAAATGCACGTTTAATTTCTTCAATGTCGCTGGTAATAGTGTTCTGATACGTAATTTCTCTGATTTCATTTTGTGTTGCGTATCTCCTTTCGTCACACAATGCGCGCTTATTAGGAGTTTCCACGAGTATGGAACGTATTTACTGCAGTGTAGATTGACATCGTTAAAAGATTTTCCCAAATCAGACTCAAGCGCGGAAGCTTCATGTTTTACTTGCTTTTATTTTCTCTCACTTATGCGAGCTCACAAAAGAAAATGATTCGGTGCTTTTCGAGCGAGTTTCCTAATCCCTTCTTCCATTCTTTGTGTCACCATTTTATGCCAGTGTCCTCATCACTGTATTTTTCGTGTGTTTGCCGGCAAACACTTCATTGATGCAGCCGTCCTTGTTCCGCGTTTCCTCGGAACTGTTGCACAAAGAACAGGGACAGCCTTTAATGAAAGGTCTTTTACCACCGATCGCAACGTCACATTGTATGAGCCAGCTTCTAGTCTGTGCAGAAAGGGAAGAGATGGGGAGGGGTCAGAAACTGGATGCAATGTTTAGTCAAAATATGAAAGTTCGATGAATGTGCTTTAAATGAGACTTTTTTTCAGCTGTATACACAGATCTGCGGGCATCATGCTCACATGAAAGCTTTATGGAAGGCTAAAAGTTAATCGACAGTCTGTATGTTTTTTTAGGTGAAGAGCGCAAACCAAGTAAATATCAGTATTTCAGCAAGAATGACGAAACGCTATGTAACAGGAACCGATTGGACTTCGACAGATTTAGCGTATGAATAAGCGTGGCGAATATGAGTGGCGAAAATGTTAGTGAAATGAAGTACAGACAGAGGCAGCACAAATGTCACATATTTTTATGTGAACGCTCCTTCCGCGCTAAAATAACAAAAAAGACAAGAACGAAGGATAATTGTGTGGTTTATTCACTTTATTGAAGTGTGCTATAGATATACGTGTGACAATTTAGTAGGTGGACTCCGGGTGACGGTTGACCGCCTGGGGTTCAAATCGCACCCACGAAAGGCTGCGCGAGCGTTTTCGTATTAAGGAACTATCGAAATGCGGCAGCCGTGACTGGCAACTGAAGCTATGACCTCGTGATGTGCTACAGAACGCCATGAACCATTACGAAAAACATTTTGGCAAGATCACGGAAGTGGTTTGCCCTCTGTATAGTAAGACAGGGTTCGTGCACCTATTACATTGTCTGTCACCCCGCTTGATGTCTCAGAGTATAGCGGTCC
Organism: Dermacentor andersoni; assembly: GCF_023375885.2. Lineage (NCBI taxonomy): Eukaryota > Metazoa > Arthropoda > Arachnida > Ixodida > Ixodidae > Dermacentor > Dermacentor andersoni. Next base: position 342,682,940 of record NC_092814.1, read on the forward strand.
GCTTCTTAGCTCGAGTTCGAGGGTTCGATTCCCAGAAGTCGTGGCCGGATTCCATTGCGGTTGGAATGAATAACCCTCCTGCAGATGCACGGGGTCGAAGTCCTGTTGTAAAACACCCGACGGCCAAAATTATTCCAGAGGCATTGTCCCTATTGGTCACTCATAGCCACTATGTTTCTTCGTCAGATAAAATCGCGGAATCAACCTTCATGAAATGGCGAATTGAATGGCGGTTATCCACGTGCGTGAAGCAAGAACGCTATTTAAAGTTATTGTGCAGTAATATATGTGGGATTTGTATATTCTCCAGATTCTCTACCATGTTGCCGTTCCGCCTTTATTATATAGCCGCAATGTAGACTAGCAGCTATCGAACGCCATAATGGCTATCCACACACTCAAAGACCTCGCGTACATTTCCTGACACTTAATTGTATTCAAGAGATGTGCGACTGTCCAGGACATCCTTAAAGAATGTTACATAACACATTATGAGGTTTTACTTGCCAAAACCACGATTTCATTTTGAGGCAGGCAGGCCGTAGTGGAGGATTCGGGAATAATTTAAACCACTTGGGATTTTTTAACGTGCGCCTAACCCTAAGTACGCGGGTTTTCGCATTTCACACCCATTTAAATACGGCTGCCGTGGTTGGGATTTGATCCCGAGACCTTGTGATTAGCAGCCGAACCCAATAAAAGCTAAGCAACTATGGAGGGGAAGGAATGTTGGCCGTAGGAGGAAGGTGACAGCCGGCACGTGAGACAATTTGTTCCCATCTTCATTGCGTGAGAATGGGTACCATCTGTCCAAGAATGACACCGTTGAATGCACTGTGTTCAATGTGATGGAGTCCGCATCCAATATTTCAGACCCGAATCATACTGTAACTACTGACGACTAGGCATCTCGCTAATACGTGCAGTCGCTTGACAGCTGCCGAGCGCTGGCGTCGGCCACAAGACCTACTTGACCTTTGTTCAACACTTGCCGACATTCTCGCCTTATTTCGCACCATTGCGTTTCAGCTGAACTGCTTCAACAGCCAATTTATTTATGCCAAAATTTGGCCACCTTGTCAACGTTATGGTTTCTTATTTTTAAGTCATCTTTTATATTTAGGCTAATGCTGTTATGAAATTTCCAGTGGTTTCACCTCTCCCAAAATGCCCGCATTTTTTGAGGATTTTTAATAGACGTGGAAACCATTGCGTGGCCCCCTGACCAAGCTGCTAAAAAAGTCATTTTATATCCCTGAGGTCTTGTGCAAGCTTCTGCCTTCTTGCCGTTCATCAACCTCCTGATTTCCCTGTCAAGTGTATCCCGTTTTGACGACTCCAATCCCACGGAAGTTGGCAATGATATAATGTGCATGGGATTAAAGCCATTTAAATCAATTCTACTGTGGATACGACAGCCGCTTTTGCTCACTGTGAATGGAAATATTTCGTTAATGAGCGCCATTCTTAAGCATTTAAATTGACAGTCAAAAAATGATGTGGATCCCATGTATGTGCGAATCGATGTAAGCAAAGCTTTCTGTGTTTTTTGTCATTGTCATACGCAATCTCCACAGACTAGACAGGCACTCTCTAATGAAATGCTGTCAATGTTTCCCTGATTACCCCTGTCATTGTGATGCAAATAAACGGAACTTCAACTCATTTTCTCAGAAATAAATGTTGAATGAAATGCTGACGTCATCCTAAACAAGATCAACAAGCGCCGTAGTGCTCGATCTTATGATGTCCCTATTCGTAAGCTTATATTGGCGATTTATATATTCTTTTTTTTTGGGGGGGGGGGGGGGGCGATGTGCTCTTGTACCCTAGAAATGTCCCTCGGACGTGTCTGATGTGCTCGTTTTATTCTCAAGTGCCCAATGAAAACTCTCATGGCTGCAGCTTCATGATGTCTTGGTGGCAGGCCACCATGGCGTGTCGCGCAAGTATGAACACGATGATTCATTTGGGTTGACATATACTATTTTGTGCGTCACACTTCGCCACATTCATTTTTCAAACTATGGCAGAGATCGAAAAGGGCGGCCAACTCACTACGTCCCTTTCCTCTGTTTACTTCCGCAAAGTATGTGTTTATCGCTGTGGGTACCAAATACGCCCAGCGGTATGCTACCACTCAAGCCTTTCTGGCGGCTGAACAAATGAAGTCGCAGGCTTTATTCAACATGGCATCGACGTTCAATATGGCTATCCTCAATTACTTTTCGCGGACTTCGCTCACCGCCTTCTCTCCAGTGTCATCTCTTACACTACTCGCTCCTGCTAGACACAACACAAACACGCAGCGACCTTAATGAAGTATCAATTACGCGCTAGTTGACACGCTGTCTATGTATATTTCCGCTTAGCACCGGGATTGAAGCGTGGTCCTGTCTATGGTGAGATTATCCGTCTACAGCCTCGCTCATCAACACCGCTACGCCCGCTTATTCTGTTACGTTGACGGCGACCGTTGTCGTCAGGCTGCCGCCTCATTCTGAGCTTCGCAGTCACCAGAGAGCACAGAAAGCTGTCTTTACAAACAAACCACCGGGATTCGAGCCCATCTCCCAAACGCACCATCTTGCATTTGGGAGATGGGCACGCTAACCATTACGCTACCAGCTGCCTCCACCAATTTCTGTTTATCTGCCTTCCCACTTCACGTTTTTGCCTCAGACGCAGGCAGAACGGATGCAGAACGAAAAAAAAAAGTAAGGATTGCTTGATTCGCCAGCTGACACATGAACTTTGACAGGTTATTGTCATTGGAGCGCATGTAGGCTTGCGGCTGCGTGCAGATTGTGGGTCCCCTTAGCTTTATTGTAAATTTGCTTTCACCGACTCTTTTAAACTAGAGCTGAAATGTCGGACCAAAATGAGACCTACCGTTCAATATTTTTTTCTTGTTTTCTAGGTTTAAACCAAAAACTCTCATTTACACAAATAGTGATTTTTTTAAGAAATGGCACAAGGATTCTATATTTCGAGGTCATGTCGTTGTGTCAATAAGGGCCCGCACGACTTATCGACGAAAGGGCATCACAGTGCCGATGCACGCGGCAGGTTACTGAATGAAGAAAACAGGAAACGACTGTTTTTCAGTTTTCGCAACATATTGTACACAGAACACAAGGCACCCACCACCATGGCATTTTATTTTTGACAACAGCGACACACAGTGGCGGCCCGATATACTTCCTAAAGGGGTTTCATTTTATTTTTTCATCGCAGAACCGCAAGCACAGGTTGCGTCGCGCGTATACCACAGCCACGTGCTGTGGCCGCGCTCCTTTTTCTCTAACAATGTGGCCCCCGGCGGCTTCACGCGCTCCCGTAGGTGGCGGATTGGACTGTCACTCCAGAAGTTTAAATAGATAACCTGTTTGCATAGAAACGACGGCATGATTGTTAACATATTGTTGGCTTGGATATGTCTGGCACGACGCCCAAGACCCTGTCTGCAAACGCGTTCTTATGTTTGCGTTCGCGTCTCTGTCTTGAAGGGACGCGCACCCTAACTTGCTGCAGTGGTGCTTGCGTTGAGCGTATGTAAGGCGAAAAACGCGGTTCTAAAATGTCTGTTCACTAACTTGTGCAGTAAACCCATGTTTACAGTATTCGCGCAGTATAGTAGTAGTATAGTAAGTGTCACGAGTATGGCATCCGTAACCGCAAGCGTCATGTTATAGTCGTAACTTGTCGGGACAGCGTAGTTGTAATCCACAGGCCCTGCCACTAAGGAATACGTGGCTAGGCATGGCTGATGAATAAGTAATTGCGAAGATTGGTTTTCAGTAAAGGTTTGTTACCAAGAACGGCGGGAGCTTATACTGCCGCAAAGGACGGATGCTGGGCGGTGACTCCAATCATTTACTCGGCACATCACACATCTACACTGGAATTCAACTGGTTTCACCAACTCTTGCTTATATTCTCTCGCCCCTAAGCTGCGACTTCACCTGCAACCCGGGCGTCAGCTTTTCCCCTTTGTCCCCCGCTTCTTTCCCAATCTGCTAAGACGTGCTTCCACTGATGCTTGCTCCTCCTTTTTCTCAATAAATGAGGGCATTCATTCATGCATTCCTAAGTTACTGCAGAAAATAGCGTGTCTTTATCTCCTTAACCACCCTGTCCCTCACCTGGACTCTCCCATCGCAAAACACTTTCTGTGTTGCAAATGCCTGGGCGTCACATATACAATTTTCTAGGAATGGCCAGTAGCACGGCGAGCAATTTTAGGCGGGTGACGAGACAGTATATAGAACACCTTCTCTGCCATATCCACACTCAGTGCTCTGCTTCGTGAGCTACTATTAGCCGCTACGACCAAGTACGAAATGAAAGAAACCTAGCTGGGCTGGTCGCGGGCAGCTCTTTTTGTATTCGTGATGCGTCGATTTGAAATATATATATTTCTTATCTAAGCCTAAATGACAGCGATATAGGCGAGGTGAGTTAGGGTAGCTCGTTGGCCTGGACTAACGACGCTGTTCACGCAGCACTTTCGTCTTATGTGTGTTTGCGAACGGGAATGAAAGACAGGAGGGTAACACGCCTTCCTGAAATGAAACATTCGGAATAACCCTTTGCTTGGAAGTTGGACATATGTCGGGAGTCCCCGATACGAACCACCTGCAAGTCTGTATGACCTTGCAAAGGGGAACTCAGATGAAACGTTGTCAAACGTATATGCTTTTAATTATCATAAGTATGTCTTTATATAAATTCGTTACCATGAGGTGAAAGCGACTAATAAGCATTTAAATTTTCTGTGTTATTAAAACATCGTGTTAATGAAAGGTTGCTGTGCTTTACAGCCCCCCAAATTAAAAAGTAAGTTATGAAAAATAAATTGGTGCCGTAAATGTGCAAACGCAGACGCAAGAAAAGGCTATAGTCCGTTTCCCAGTATTCACATAATGAAGATGGAGCACTTCTATACTCTCACGTTGTAGTAATGTCAAGAACAAAACACTTCCGAAAGAGTCAGTCACGAATGTTACTCATTATAAGATGAGCTTGCGCTGGAAAAGAAAATAACACTCAAACATAACGATGGCTGCGCGCAAAGTGCTTCCTCTGATTCCGATCTACGGATCAAGGCGTCGGTTCGTCAGATTGGAATGCTCGTACATTGCAGCGCAATCTGATAAGATAACGCTCTTTCGCTATTGAATCCGTGACAACATGCTGGATATTAGAAACACATGCAGGCGCATCTTGAACTATCTGATAACTTTGGAACTGTGGTTAGACGCTAAAAAAGCCCCCCCCCCCCTCCCTTAAAAAAAAGAGTACAGTTGCTTTCAATATTAGCTGAAACATAATGCTTGTGGTTTAAGAAGGGCCCCCAACACTGCACAGCGACGCCGACATACAGGAAATTCAAGAGCGAACCACTTTCCAATTACTGGTATTTATCAAACCAGCATATCGTGGTTCAATGTAGCCCTGTAGTCCAGGGGCCAGTTCCACCAGGGTACTGTGTCGGAGCTCATGTTTCATGTCAGCCTTAACTGTCACAAAATCACAGTATTTTTTTCTTTAGATCTTATCATTAGACAGCTAAAATACATCCAGCGAAACCCTCACCTTAATATTTCAGTACTTTTCGTTCTAACGTACATATCCGTGCTTATCCATATGTTACAAAGTACTGAAAATGTACCCAATGCTTTCCTCCAGGAAGCTGTTTTTATACCTTATGATGCCAGGAAACCGAGCCTGATGCCACCAACGCTCAGAAACCTAATCGGGAGCGCGCACAATGTTCTCGCACACCTTGTGGGATGTGCCGTAGCGCTGAGGTGCTTCTTGTATAATGTATGAGAATCGGTTGTAAAGACAGACGTGCAAGGTTGGGCCATGTGCTTAAGCTCATGAAGTTGATTTGTGCCAAGATAACCTGTCCAAGCTTTCACACTTACTTTATGAGAAGTCTACAGCACCATCAATATGCCGGCTGCTTTTAACTGCACGAAACAAAACTATTGAAACGATACAAACAATGTTAACATCATTTTATCATTCGAGTATTCAGATTGGTAATCTCTAGATGGGTGGTGTAAGTTGAGAGTTGTTTGCGTAATTAACAAAGCTACGTTAATTAAATTTTTAGTAATGGTTCTTATGTGGCTAAAGAAAATGAGCAGTTCGGAGCCCGTCCTCGAGATTATGCAGCCAAGCGAAAAACTTTCGACTAAACATGCTTCTGTAAGAGTCATGCGAAAAAAATTTCCAAGTAAACACTCTTGGAAGGCGTAACTGACGCAGGAAAAGAACATCTGTAAAGTCACAGAAAGAACAGCAGTTCACAACGGGACACAATGGAGGAAACACACACAAATTGCGCTAACTTTAGGCGCTGTTCTTTATGTGATAATGTAGCAACTAGCCCGTCAGTCATTGCTTCCAAACCTGTAAAGTCAACCTGACCACATCTAGCCTTTTGTGATGCTGTCCTCAATAGTATGGCCCCGTGAACATGTCCCCCTTGGCCACATAGTCGCATTCCATTTTTATTCATGCTGCTTTCTCGAAGGCAAGCATTTTAAAGTTTTGGTGTCAATGCGGCAGTGTACGTGTGCCGCCGAAAGCTTGCTTGGTCGCAGAAGCGATGCATGACGGAATGATGGTGCAGATTTAGCGCGTCGCTGGCATCAAGACAATGCGCGGCCCTCAAGGGATGGAAGATAACGAAAGTAAACAGCTTGGTAGCTGCTCACGGAGCCGTGCCGATGGTGGCGGTGCCATCATGACGAAATCTGAGGCGGCGATATTGATGGCTGCAGCGGTTTTTTTTGTTCTTTTATTCCTTTTTTTTTACAGTGAAGTCGTTAAGAGGAAGCTTTAACACGGGCCCTACTCCGACTCGGCCTATTCAAATAGATGTAAAACGCCGAAACGCTTTTCTTAGATAACCCCTGGACCGATTTTAATGAAATTTGTTGGATTCGGGACAGAAAGGTAAATTCTGGTGACTATTGGAAGCGGAATTTCTATTTAGGGCTTGAATTTTTGTAAAAGATATTCAAAAATGCGAAAGTACACAAGCACGAAGTTTATAAATTATTAACTCCGCATCAAGAACTCATATCGCGGTTCTGTAAACAGCATCCATTAGACAATTCAAAGCGGACAAATCCAATATGCCGATTTATATCTTACGTGAAGTCGTCACGTTGTGAACAAGGGTTGTGGAAAAGCTGTATTTCCATATCATTAAATTTTTGAGATTCATGCGTAATATATCAATTTTGTCTGCTTTAGATGTGCTGTTAGATACAATGTACATAATTGTGACATCAGTTTTCATTGCCGAAAGAGAGTTGTAAACTTGATGGTTTCGTTTTCTTAAAATTTGCGATTTTTGACAATATTGAATAAACAAATGATGACCTAAATCAAGAATTCGAAACCAACAAACACTAGATTTTAAGTTTTTGTTTTAAATGCAACAAACCTTGTCAAAGTAGATGCAGTGGCTGTCGAGAAAAACGAATTCAACTTTTACATTTATTTAGATAGGACCACCAGAGCTAAAGCTTCCTCTTAAGGGCTACTTTCCCCACTATCGCGTGCGCGTGTAGAGCCAAATCCCGAAGATAGCGTAATACCGGCCCGACCCGCAGCGGTGGTGAAGCATGCGTTCAGCGCTCCCCATACGTAGGCTGATCCCGAATGTAACGCCATGCCGGGGAGACCCGCGGCGGAGATGAAGCAGGCGTTAAGCACTCCCCATACGTGGGCCGATCCCGAAGACAGCGCAATGCGGGGCTGACATACGGTGGAGGTGCAATTCGCCATTCAGGGGCCCACATACACAGCTTTGCAGGTCATGGTTCTTCACAGAGTGGAAGGGCACTGAGATTTTTTAGTTATCCGCGTTTATCCTGCATGCGTCTGCGATCAAAACAAGAAGCAGGTATGCCTGGAAAATCTAAGGTGGTGGAAGCAGGTGATAGCGGAGAAGTTAGCATACCCCGCCCCTGCACGTACTTATATCTGCATTGACATGGGTTCGTGGTAGTGATAGCGACCAAAGCTCTACTTTTTCTGCGTACTCTAGTCATTGTGAAACTAAGGATGTTGTAAGCATGCCCAGCCACTGAATGCGAATTGCAGCAGTTGCGAGTGGTGGAATCCCGCTGGGGCTGATTATGAAGAAAGCTTCCTTTCTCTGTCCACTCTCGTGATGGTGAAGCTAAAAATGAGGAGGAGGCCTGACGGACACAACGTTGATCGCCACCATAACAGAATGGATGGATGATCTGCGGAAAGGACAAGGCACACCAAGTTTTTAGCACTTAACTTGTCCTACAGTAAAGCGCTACAATGGCAAGTATGCCCTCATGGGAATGGTAGACCTAACTGCTTCTCACTGCTAACACTGCACTGATACTAAGAAAATACTCCGTCCGCCGGCACCACGCTACACTGAAATTAGCAAAACAATGTCAGTTTATAAACTGATATTGCCAATTATCTGGTGTCCTCCTTGTGTGTGTGGAGGGCATAAAGGTCCTGACAATGAAATGGCAGTATCTTCGTTTTTGCTGCAGTTGCACACAAACAAAATTCTTTGAAGTGATCGGACAGCGATCTACCGGTGGAGAGGACCAACCCACAAATTAAAGTAATTGCTGGTTTCAGATCTTCCAATGTACTTTACGCTTAGCTACCATATGTTATATTTTTCTTTTTGTGCTCTTATAAAGAAGAAAACTCCACATTACTACAATATCAACAACCCTACACAAAATAGACTGGCTTTGAAGCTGTGACCACGCACCGCATTTTTGTACATTTAGCACATGTAGTATTGGGGCAGCACGGTTGAGCAATGTGATTAGGTTTTCGGTCAAATCACTGTGACAGGTGGGAAAAACTCGTTGTCATGCCTGGTCGAAATAATACCATCGGAAATCTTATTTACTTATATTCATTTTTGAAGAATCACTATAACCGCTTATACATTTGCTTCGTATGAGTTATATACTAGCTTGCCTCGTCAATCTCAAAAATGTATTCTCTTTTCGGGAGACGGCCTTCGTGAAAAACGACGCAACATGACAGTAAAACATCCAGCAAGGTTCTATCCAATGATGGGCGAAATTGTGCACTGAGAGCGTGTCGACTAGCGTGCGAGTGAAAGTTGAATTATGATCGTTGTAAGCTTGTGTTGCCTCTTGCACGAGCGAGTAGCGTTAGCGATGACATTGGTGTGAAAACGGTCAGCTCGGTCTGCGATTTGTTCTTGTGATCTCCACATTGAACGTCGCAGTTTTCACGGTGAGAGTACTTCTGTGACATTATTAGCCCAGTGGGCTGGGAAGGCTCGAGTGGTAGCTCACCTTGAGGAGTATTAAGTAACAATTATAATGTACGTACTTTTGCGATAATGAAAAAGATGCAGAAACACTACTGGTGTTGTCTAACTATTCGTAAACGGGCCCCCAAATTTCAATTGGCCCACCCCCAAACATTAAATAGGCCCACCCCTAAATTTCAAGTTGGCACACCCTCAAATTTAAATTGGCCCACCCCCAAATTTAAAGTTGGCCACGCCCGATTTTCTTTTCTCCCAGCCTTAAACTTGGAGTTGGCCCAATCCCCAATTTCAATTGGGCCACTCCTAATTTTCAAGTTGGTCCACCCACGAATTTCCATAAATCGTCCCCCAAATTTCCAGTCCACACACCCCAAAATTTAGGTTGGCCCACCCCCATATCGCCCCCAAATACAGATTGGCCCGCCTCCACAACACCACCAAATTTATATTGGCCCACTCCAATACCACCTGCAAATCGAGGTTGACCCACCCCCATATCAGCCCCAAACTAACGCTGACCCACCCCTCGATCACCTCAAATTTAGGATGGCCCACTGCAAATCACCCCCCAATATAGGTTAGTCCACCCATCACCCCCCCCCCCCCCCTATTCAGCTTGGCCCAGCCAAACATCACCCCCATGGTTAGGTTAGCCCGTCCCCATGTTATCTCCAAATTTAGGTTGGCCCACCCCCGTATCATCCCCAAATCCAGGTTGGCCCACCCCCATATCAGCCCCAAACTTAGCCTGGCCCACCCCTCTATCACCTCAAATTTAGGATGGCCCACCGCAAATCACTCCCAAATTTAGGTTAGCCACCCTACCCCCCCCCCCCCCCCCGATTCAGCTTGGTCCAGCCCCATATCACGCCCATGGTTAGGGTGGCCCACCCCCCATATCACCCCCAAATTTAGGTTCTCCCACTCCCATATCATCCCCAAATCCAGGCTGGCCCACCCCCAATGTTCCCCCAAACTTAGGCTCACCCACCCCTATATCACCTCAAATTTAGGTGGGGCCACCCCCATATCAGCCTCAAATTCAGCTTGGCTCACTAACATTTCACCCCAAATTTAGGTAGGGCCACTCCCATATCACTACCAAATTCAGCTTGGCCCATCTCTGTATCACGCCCAAATTTATGCTGATGCCACTTCCAATTTCAAGTTGGCCACCCCAACCCTTTTTTTTTATATATTTATATGGGAAATGCGTCAAGCTTTTGGCGTTACAGACACGATTTCGCACGATTTTGCTACCAAATTGCTGGGGTACTCGCCAAAGAATGCTGCGCATTAAAAGCAAACGCACCGAACGAAGGACACCATATGTTGATCCTAAATGCTGACGGCTAGCCAAGCTAGTTTCTCTGTAGAGAGACCGGGGCAGACACAGCACGGGACATTTATTCAAATGTTTTTTTACGGCCACACCTACGGATTGATACCACTTGGCTGTAGGGAACACATTAACAGTAGCTATTAATCCAGACGCTGCACATCTCCTAGTTGGTGCATTTCTTATTTCGATGAATCTTTAGAAATAATTAACGTTCGGGCAGCGACTCAGCCTAGCAGACCCTTTGTTCCACACGAATGTTGCATAGGATTGGCACTGGCCACCGGGTGGCATTGGGGCACAGGTGGACGTGATTCGCTCGCAGTGTGTGCCATTAAGGACAGCCGAAAGTCGAAGAAAACGGACCTTCCAGAAGAACGCAATAAGAATAGCCATTTTGTTCTCCCACGTTCCACGCTACAAAGCACGAAAGTTTTTTTTTTCATAACACGAAGCCATGCGCAAGCTTCTAGTTAAGATGTCCAATGAATAAAATCTTCATAAAACCGATGACTTAATGAACACGATACTGCTACGTTTTATGAAGAAAAAATAGAAAGCATAATATTTCAACAGCACCACTGGAAAACCAGAATCGAAAGCAAATTTTGAGTTTTTTGTTTCTGCCATTCGATAGGAGATTATAAAACTAAGTCCTATGCGGCTTTAAAAAAATGCTCTGCGGAAAAACCAAAACCGAAAGCAAATGTTGGGTTTTGCGAGTCTGCCATCTAGTGAGAGACTACAAAACTAGGCCCTATGCGGCTTAAAAAAAAAGTGCGAAGCGGGAATCGAACCACGGCAACCGCGACGGGATACGAAAGGTGCGCGCGATTCTACCACTCGGCCACGGCTTCCCAGGCTTCACCTGGTGGTACGCTCATGTTTTTATAGATACCACGGGAATTTTCACGACGGTGTTACAAAAAACTCTTTTGGGAACAGCGTTGCGCCATGTATGGAGAGTCGAGATAGGCATCAATCGAAAGCTAAGTCTCCGGACTACATACGCTGCACTGCGTATTACGATAGACGTCGTAGGTTAATTACAGGCACCGTTCGTGCCTCGAAAATCGAGTACAAATTTTCGTCGTTTCCATAGGCTTCCATTGCTAAACCTTTAACCGCTGTAGGAACAAAATTCTTACGTGCCATAGCGTGATCACTGCATTTGGATCGTGTGGATTGTCTTCCAGAACACGTCTGTCGCCTGCGTTTTTCGATAATCGACCTGCAGCTTTTGTTATTCGCGAAAAACCCGCTCGTTCCATTGAAAACGCGCTAGCTTCGTGCCGGGGCCGCTTGGGGCGCTAGTCAGTACGTGTCCACTAAAGCTGGATATGAGAGGTAGAGAATCCCGAAATGATCTTTAATACGTGTCGTACTTTTCTGTTCACGCACTTGTCATCCCTAGGCTTCCCTCCACGAGAGTCATGCATAGCCTTTGTCCTCGTAAACATTTTTGCGTAGACGTCTCGCACTGTGCACCCCCCTGATTAAAACTGCATTTCGGTATAGCCTGTGAACGATGCAGTGCATAAACATGCAAATTCTAAGACTATAAAGTTGTTAGCTTTGTGGTGCATATTGCACGAGATTACGGGTTGCATAGGCTGAAAGCAAACACAAATGTACTCGTGGGCGATAGATGCAAAGCATTTACTTAACCGCTTTATTAAAGCTTCGCTTCACATAGATTCCGAGATGTGCATTCTGTCGGCGTAATTCTTTTTTCGTCCCTAATGGCCTATCAATTTTTGCTTACGATTGCACAAAGTCTGCATTAAGAAGAATAATCGCACTGGAACAGTTCACCAGACTAATCTGTTCGAACTTCAAAGTGTTACGTAACTTAAGCGTACCCCTTAGTTTTATCTCCCTGCAGTAGACATGTGGCGAGTCTGTAATGTAAAATGAAAGGGGAAAAGCTTGTACGTGCGAAATCTTGCGTCGTTTTGTTGCCATATTTGCCGTCGAGTTAGAGCATTGCACCAGGCCCGATTTTTTTGAAATTTTTTACAAATTCTCGCTTTTACGCCATGCATATTGGTTACTGACTCCAAATATGGACTAGTCACCTAGTTGCGCACACAAGAAAAGTGGGATAATATCGATTAAGAATAGTGCCCGGCAAGTAGGCACCCGCTCTCCAAAGTTACTCATTACATGGGTGCAGAAAAGTAATCAAACTGGGAGAATGAGAATGTTAACATGTCAATGAGAAATATACGTCATGAAGGCTTCGATTTGCCGCTGACGCTGTGTTGTTCAGCAACTCGAGATATGACCAAAAAGATTGAAGACTTCAACGCGGGTAAGTATTGCAGTGCCACAGTGGTAGTGCGAAAACTCAAGTGGGGTTAGATGTGGGCCTAAATATAACTGTTAAGGCGTTCCACTTCCTCTTTATTTTCATCCCTGATTGACTCTTGGAGCTGCGTCTACCGAGCTTGAGCAGCTAATTTTGACGGAAGGTGCCGCCGTTCCTGGGTATGCGCAGATAAGTTTTGTGCGTGCCTTTTTTTCCGCCACTGTGCGACCTTTCAGTTGACCGTGGGTGTTTCTGTTTTCCGTTTCCCTCTGTTTGAGTCCTAGTCAGCATGCCTACCTCTTTTCTAACATGAAATGCTATCACTGACGCATCTCGTGTAGGTAGGCGTCCTGAAACTGTTTCGAGAACATTTCCCGTCTTATGCCTTTCTTTATATATTTTAGTGATTTGGCCAAAACGGTGCTCTCCGCTGTAAAGGGCGGTTGCTTGCAGCTCGCGAGAAGCAAGGGTGCAGCGACTGAAGTCCTCGTTTCCACGACACTTCGTGAGGAAGCCATGTCGGTGTGCCCTGCTTCGAAGCATATGTAGTCGCTGTGTTGGAGGCGCGGGTGCCGCAAGCATGAAGTAAATAACTGAGGGAGAAAATAAATGAGGTCAAGCTACGATGTCTCCAATGGAACTGCCGAATATTTAGCAACTGTTTAGGTTCCTTTTTATAACAGAAACTTCACTGATAAAAAAAAAAAAATTGGTACATTTGGCTTCCAAAGGAGATGTGATTATCAATTGAGCTCAAATAAAAATGGACTGACATGAACTAGCAGCCGCAGAATTTTCCCGGAATAAAACAATAACAACGTATTTTTCCATATCACGTGCGCAAACTATAGTTCAATCATAGGACTCGTAGTAGGCTCTCTTTTCCGAACGCTTATTTTCAACATGTTTATGGTTAAGTTTGTTAAGGCGGTTGGTTGTACGTAATAGTTGACTGGCATCTGAACTGTTAACTAAGAACACGCAAAGTTTTACCTCAACCTCGAGGTCGAGCAAGCAAGCGCGTACACGCAGCGTTGCCCGTTTCGGGCCGCCTTGCCCTTGTTCTTGCTTGCGCAAGTCCTTGACTCAACACAGCGGCATGTATTCAGGTGCCACTCCTGTGCGTGTCATGTGTTGTGGTCTCGCTAACGAATGACTTGCATATTCTTTCTTTCACCTTGATGCAGCCTATCGGAGGACAAAATCAGGACCGAGGGTTCTTCACCTACTGCCACGAGCTCCGCCGAAACCTGTCATTTCCAAAAAAAAAAAAAAAAACTCTGTGCCCAGACTGTAGGCACGGCGGAAATGTTTCTTCTGAAAACCACATGCGAAATCAAAGGCCCCTCTTCCACTCCAAGTTAGTATAGTCGCGTCAGTATGCACTGCTTCGCAGGAATGCTGAGATAGTGAAAATAAACGATAATAAACCCAATAGGGGCGAAAATAGATGCGGAAACAGACATCTCTAGGGTCACTTTAATAAGTAGTTATTCAATACCATACACGTAATCATGAAGACGGCATTCTGCAGTTTTGCTTTGAAATCAACCTTCAAGCACTGTCTTGGGCTTCTGTAACTACATCAGGCGTCACTGAATATGGGTGTGCCCGACCCTGATATATTCAACCCTAAACATTTTAAGTTAGTGTCGCTTAATGCAATACGTTCTATTACACGTTAAAAAACGGCAAGTTACGTTCCGTAATACAGTAAATGATTCCAACAACCATGTGTTTGCCGTATTTTATTTTCTGCTCGTTATATGCAGAAAGAAAAAAAACAGAGAAGGGAAGCTGCATTTTTAATTGAAATTGTGGTTTTGCGTGACAAAACCACAGTATGATATTGAAACAAGAAGTAGTGGGGGACTCCGGATTGAATCTGACAACCTGGGGTTGCGTATTGTGCACTTATTGCCCGATAGGTGACCGCTTTTTCACTTCACCCCCATCGAAATGCGACCGCCGCGGCCGGGATTTATTCCCGCGCCCTCGGGCTTAGCAGCTTAACGACAAAGTCACTACGTAACCAGGGGGGGGTCGCAAATTACTATCTGTTGAACTATAAAGACTCAAGCATATGGCGATGTACTATATTTTACGCAAATTTTTTCTGTTATTGTATGCTTCGCAAGGAAGTTTTCTTTCGACAGCCCGTGTTGGCAACATTGACCTGCAAAAGGTGTTATTGTGTATCGAATCCGCTGTATCTTATAACCAGATCCCAAACACCCGGTACTCCTCGAGGGAAGGTCGACAGTCCACCCGGTCTGGGATCGAACCTCAGTCGGATAGATTTGGTTGGGCACCTGTTTGCATGCACGTGCTCGACACACTACGCGTGGAGTTGTGCTCCCTTTTCCTGGATCCGCAGCATTGGGGATAAGCTATATTCAGGCCTCTTTGTATGGCTTGATACAAGAAGGATGTGTGAAGCGTAAAAGAAGCTATATAACATGAAAACATATCTTTATTATTTCAATAGTTCATGCTTAAATATTTACAATCTTAAAGGAGTTCAACGGACGTGAACCGCGAAGAGCGATATTACAGAAAAAAAAGAACGCGTTCGTAAAAAAGCGTGCGTGCCACTGTGTCACCGCTCCTCCCCGCAGCAGCGCAGTGCAGGCGGGGACCACGTTCGGCAAAAAAAGGATTCACTTCGGCTGCTTCGGGTGTCGTGGCCCCGGACTCGGGTGACGCACACGGGCGCCCATGGCTGTGGTGCTGCGTGCGATGCTCGCACTTCCAGCAGCCTCTGGCGGACGGAATTTGCCAGCGCATTCCAGTTTCTATGAAACCGTGTTTTACAGAAACCGCGCTTCGTTCGCATGCCGACGCTTCGCGAGAAATTATTGCGAAAGTTTGTTTAGGTCTTAACTATATTATTCAGTTTGGCACTACGTGTTACCAGTGTGAATCACGTCTCTGCACTTTCTTTGCAACACGTCACATTCGCTGCGTTCAGGGGAATAATGTACAATCGGCCGTGGGCTTGCCAGCTATAGGCTAACTCAAAAAAGCACGGGAGTTCCCCTTACAGTTCAATACCCGTCGAAAAACACGTGAGTATCGTACCTTGATGGCACTGGCTACCGTTCTACCATTCGAATCGATCGTTCTACTCTCCTTTTAAACAAACTTTGGTCTCGCACGCCGGCAGTTTGAGGACTATGAGGACCTACTAAACTGTCCTGTCAGAAGTGGTGATAACTCTAAACGCAATAATACTGACCAAGCTCCTTGCTCCATTGCATGAATATATTCCCAAAAAACTGACATTTTCTATTTTTTGAGCATTCAATCACTTAACATTCTACACTGAACAGGAAAGAAAAGCGGAGTGGAGTGCTTATACAGAAGTGAACACTGGGCTTGACTGAGGCTACTCGTGTTTCCTGCGCCATATTTTCCCATTTCGGAATAAACTGTAACTTGTTTAACGCACTGAAACTTGACGACTAAGAACACGTGACAAGTTTTACTTAATGTGATTACTGTGGCTGTGGCGGCGACCAAATGTATTTGTTCGAGCGTAGCAGTAGCAGTACTGGCGATGTAGTAGCGACACCAACCGTCCTGGAGATGAGATGCATGTCTGAGTGGCATGATTAAAAGGGGCTTTAGTTTATTTGTGTGAACAGGGTGGGTATATTGTAAAGATTGCAATCCAATGATATTCCTTTTGGCTCTTCGTCCGTGGTCCGAGCTACACTCCGCCGGGCCGTGAAGGGTGAATAATAAAACAATTATGCGTGACACTGCTATCGCGAACACCAGAGACTAGTGGAACTGGGGCAAAGCCAGTAAAGTAGTGCCAAACCGAACACAAGACACAAGAGCGCCAACAACGCATATCTACGGCGTCCGCCAAAGGAGTTTACTACGGCGTCCGCAGTTCGCGTGGCCAACACCGTATTTGATGCCGTGGTTGTCTCCACTCTGTACGGAGCAGCGGGCGAGGGGGACATCGGGCACCCTAGCACCAGCCGGAGAAGAATGCTCCTCCTCCCTCGCCAGATCCCCCTTTCACGCCACCATATGGAGAGAGCACGGTCCGGGCCGCGTTCATCCCTCTCGTGCGCGCCGTTCATTCTCCCCTGCCAGGCTCCACCCACTCTCGCTGCGACGCTATGCTGTGTTAGCTTTATACTTTGCTTGCACTGTCTCTCTCCTCTCTCTTCCCTCAGCTCGGCGAAGCGGCGCACGTCAAAAGAAAGCCAGCGAGGTTGTAACAGCTCCACTGTACAAAGCAATATAATCGATAGAAAGGAATCCTCACGTTATATCGACTCAGGGTACCTTAACCAGTCACAGGAACCCCTACGGCTGTTTTTTTTTTTTTCGTTGCGGCGCTCGTAAATTCGAGGCTATTAGCCCCGAGACATCTCAATGGCACCGTCTTGAGGGTGATGTCAGAGAGGGGACACCTGCTCTGCTCGTGTTTTTGAAATGCGAGTCAGCATGTTTGTAGAACAGTACATAAGGAATGTTGCAGGACGTTATTTCCTGCGAAATCGAGCGGAGTCGCCTTCATCCCCTCGTTTAGCGTGCATTGCTTCTGGGGTCGTCTGTTATAGTCATAAGTGTGTACACATGCGTGTACGGCAGTTGGTTACTTATCGTCACTGTTCGGTTGTCTCGGCGCACTCGTACTGATTTGTCTGTCCAGCGCGTGCTGCGTGTTCGGTCGCCCGCTCCGTTGGTCACAGACATCCCAATTTTGCTGCGGCCCAGCTGCATATCACGAAAGTCGTTTGATGGTATTCTCAGGAAACTAAGTAATCACTGCGGTGCGTTTCTGTATGCGCTGTTTTAGGATCATTGGCCCAAAATCCGGCCTGGAACGTCTGGCGGTAGCGCGGACAAAATTAGTGGGCAAAACAAAGTTACGTAGTGTTGTGCTGCTACACTGACCTTCGCAAGATAAGTTAAACTTAATACTTCCCTCCTGACAGAGCTCACCATTAGATGTTAGTCGGCTCAGCGTAACTATTTCTTCCTTTGCTTCTGCAATGAGTAGCGAGCACACTTACCGGGCGACGTTCGTCGAGCGATGAGAATTAACGCTATAAAAACAGGTGATAGTACCTTCCCTTATCTCATCGTTTCTTATATACCTTGTTCTGTAAGCGCGCCATGCTTATTTAAAGCAAATAAAGTTGAGAAGTTCAGGCTGGCTGGTACTTGACCGAATAACTATGCAGCTGGAGCACTAAACATAATAGGGGGAAAAAAAGGGGGGGGGGGAGATTCAAAGGCGCAATGAAATGTTACTTTAGACAAACAATATTTTAACAGTAGAAACTGGTAATGAGAGTTACTTGCAAGAAAATAATGTAAAGCAGGTTTGACGCTTGCGAAGCAGGATAGAGCATGGTACTAATGTTCGAGATAAACCGCTTCCCACT
This sequence comes from Dermacentor andersoni, assembly GCF_023375885.2. Lineage (NCBI taxonomy): Eukaryota > Metazoa > Arthropoda > Arachnida > Ixodida > Ixodidae > Dermacentor > Dermacentor andersoni. Next base: position 342,701,341 of record NC_092814.1, read on the forward strand.
GAAAAAAATTACTAGAGTTTTCTGGTCCGAAAAAGCTTTGTATTTGTAACAGCAAGTGACCGGAATTGGGAGAGAAATCTAAAATTTGTATTCGGCTTCAATGGGACTTAGCCGACGCCAAATTTTGTGAATGAGTCCTGCGACCATGCATGCTTCCTTTCAAAAAACTGTGTAAGCTCTCATTTGGTCGCTCAGCGTGATGTCTTATGACAGAGTCACGAGATCTTGTCCCTGCCGTAAGGTCTGTGGTTATATGGAATGTTCTTATTATGAAAAATAATATTCAGTGAGTCTGCGTGCCAAAAACACAATATGAGTACTAGGCACGCCGTAATGGGGGACTACAGATTCATTTTGACGAAGTGAAATGACCCTGGACGCAATATGTCTGATATGGGCCCAAAATAGCACTATGCAGTGGATTGAGTCGCATACAAAGACACTTTCCTAAGAGCTTGTAATCGCAGTTCAGAAGTGTGATGGGACGCCATTGTCTTATATCGGTACTTCTGGACTCATGCTTACAAAGGAGAGTGATTCGCCCATCTATTTAGACGTTGGCAGTCTCTTTACAGAGCAGCCTACTAGGGATGTGAAAGGCTTCCCTAACACTTGCCAGAATTTAATATAAAATTCAACTGCCAAACCATCAGATCCTGGACTGCGATTATGTTTCATAGACTTCAAAGCCGAAACGAGCTCTTTCTCAACTGTGGCTGAATCAGAAACTTCCGGCGGCTCAACTGGTGAAACAAATGGAACAACAGCTGGAATGTCAGCTGGATCAGCATATAAATTCTTAAAAAACAGCCTCGCCAACTCAAGAACTCCATCTGGTGAAGCTAGTCTGCCACCAGTACCAATTGGATCTACTAAGGAAGAGAGAGTTGTGCTCTTTCTTGAAAGATTTCTACGGAGGGCGTTTCTTCTGCACCATGCTTGCGTTTCTATCCCCTCAAGCCATCCCAGCGTCGCTGCAGGGGAATCCGATCTTCCTTTCCGAGAGATGCCAGTGGTAGAGTTGCCACAGGACCGCACAACAGAGGTATCCAGCGCAGGAGGATTGCTCTTCAGCCCTCGCCAAGCATCTACATTCCAAGCTCTTCATCGAGCTCTCAGAGTACTGAATCTCCAGCCATGTCTTTAAATTTTGGAGTACCGCTATAGGATACACGATCCATCTCCTCTAACACGCAGTTGAAATCGCCCACGAGAATAAGCCGTCATGGGCCTACCAAGTAGAGGGTTCAATAATGGAGTGAAAAACTCTCTGCGACCTTTACCCCTGCATGGAGTGTAGACACTAACAATGTCTGAATCAAGATCCACTGACTATATATGGCCCTCGGAATCCCTGGCATATGTTGCAGCACAACCCTATCCAAATCTGGCATCAAAATGATAGGTCCACCAGTAGCGTCGTCTGCTCATTAAACTTCTTGAGCACCGACTGCAGTTCCGAGTCCGCCTATTAGAACCGGCGCCTGAAGCGTACTGCTGTCCCCAGTTTTTTCCTGGCTACCCGAGTTATTGCAGTCACAGATACCAAAACTCATACACAAAAGTTGGCGGGTAGGAGATTCTCAAAAAAAAAAAAAAAAAATATCTACGTTCCTTCGTGAGCCAGGTGGCATTCCTTCTAGCACGTAGAGTTCGAATTCCTTCTGTCGCTTGTATGCTTTGCATTGGAATGCTGCGCTTGATCGCGCTGAAGTGTAATCTTCCCGGAAAACTTTGGTTCACGCGTGTACTCTGTTCGGGCAGCATCATCCCGGCAGGGGTTGGGCCTATGCCCTTCTCAGCTCCACGCTCACTGACCAAATCTGGGCCGTGAATCGTCGTCTAGGCAAGGCCTGGACGTCCCGACGTGGGAGACCGGGGCCCGGGTCGGCAATCTGCAGGACCCTCAAAAAAAGTTTTCCCAACCAACCTACAGGGGATATGCATCCCCGCTTTTGTGTCGCTTTTTGCTCGGGACAACTTTTTGCGGTTTGTTATAAAGGGATAGTTTAAAGGTGGCGCGAATCGTCTCCCGCGCAGCCATAGCAACGAAGTCGAGGCGTCGGAGGTGTGCGTTCAGCGTGTATTCTTCCTACAGCTATCGTATACCTCTTTTTGCACTCTCGTAACCGTAAATGAAGCTGAGCTTCGCACAACGACGTCCCTGTGTTCCTTCTTAACCGTCGTCGTTGTCTTCAATACAGGCACGCGATAACCGCGACATTTAGGTAACACTCATGCACTCGGAGAAGAACGGCAATATTGAAGAAAATAATTATAGCAGAACCTATCAACGGCGTTGTTAAGCTCTCTTAGCGCAAAGTGTTCCACAAGTACAAAATTGCCAACATTTTGAGGCCATAAAACATTCCCGCATAACAATGTTTCCCGTTTAAACGGGGTATTGGTTATTGATGCGAAATAACAATATTTTGGACTCTAAGAGCGTCTCTTAATTTCATGCACTTTGCGTGCGTGAGCGTCTTAATATTTGTGTAGGTGTGCATGTGTGTTACGTACGTATGAGGGCATAAAATAATATAGGGACAACTGGCGTGATAAATGCATGACAGAAATTAATGACACTGCACATATGATTCCAAAATCGTAACGTGTATACGCATTAATTAAACTGAGAGAACGTACAACCGCTTTGATCATTAGTGCCGCTAATTTACGAAGGCAAATTAAGGAAGTCGGAAATCAAGGATTAATTGCGAAGTTGTGCGACATAGTAGTATACACATACTAGCAATACACTAACAAGACGCATTCTAATAAAGCAGTGAAAGGGCGAACAATAAAGTTTGAATTGGGGTTGATACCGTCATTCATCAGAAGAATATACGTGTAAGTGTTTCAAAAATTGCAGCAATGCCCATGCCATGGCTACGCAAGTAATAATTTAGCAGTGCGGAAAGAACTGTTGCGTCTGTTTAAAGAATTGAAGCGTCTGTTTACCATTGTGCGGCAACAGCGTATATTCTTGCATTCATGAGCACGAGTGTTGTAAGCATTCATAAAAACTTCAAGTTGTGTCAAGTGAATATTTAATGTTATCGTTCTTTATTGTCCCTAACCAATCAAGGGGGCCAAGATAGGATAAAACTCTCTTGGGCACAGCTTAGAATCACCTCGTGTCGCTCAACGAGGGTGGCCAGGTGTAGACACAATAAACGTAGACAATGGAATCCTTATTTAATTAAAAATGTAATAAAATTGTTAAGAAAGCGCACGAACTTGAGCCGCCAGAAGTGACGGCACAGAAAAGCGACATCCCCGAGAAGAACAAGCGCGGCCGTGCCACGACAGCGCGTTCTCCTCGCGTCGCTGTGCATTGTGGGCGGCGGCGTCGTCGAGACTCGGCCGCTGCAGTTCCCCGACGAAGCACGCGGTGCGCGTGGCCGTGCGGCTGCGTGCGGTCCTCCAGCGTCGAGCAGGGAAGCGGCGCTGCAGGGTCGGGACACTGTGACAGAAAGGGCCGCCATCACCCCGCCGCTTGCGCTCAATAAAAAAACACACGCACACACACAAAAGAAACTACGCGCACGATCGAAACCCCGCGTGAAGATGGCTGCGAGTCTAAAAGCGCACAGTATGATGACAACCGAAGAATTCCGAGCGAACAGTAAAAGACAAACGACCGAAAAGAACAAAAAGAAAAATTTGAGCCCGCGCGGATGGCATGCCAATATCGCGGCCACTGACAAAGTTCAGTTGCCTATAACATGGCGGTTTGCAGGCCAACCAAAATGGCTGCCCTGGCATTATCATCACCAGCCTATCTTTATGTCGATTGCAGGGCGACAGCCTCTCCCTGCGATCTTCTTTTACCCCTTTCTTGCGCTAGCCGAGTCCCACTTGCGCCTGTAAATTTGCTAATTTCATCGCCCCACCTAGTTTTCTGTCCTCCTCGAGAGCGCTCACCTTCCATTTGTACCTATTCTGAAACTCTACTGATGCACCGGTTATCTATCCTACGCATGGAATGGCCTGCAGAGTTCCATTTCTTTCTCTTAATGTCATCTGTAATGCCGGCTAAACCCGTTTACTCTCCGATCCACATCGCTTTCTTATGTTTCTTAACGTTACGCCTAACATTTTTCGTTCCATTGCTATGTCGGAACTTGGTCTCGAACGTCTGTCTTAAACGGACAAGTTTCTGCCCTATATGTTAGCACCGGTAGAATGCAATGATTACACACTTTCCCTTTGAAAGACACTGGTAAGCTGGTGCCCTGCCATAAAAGGCCGTTAATGTTCCCTTGTGGGGGCTGTAAACAAGGTACGGGGAGAGATTCTTTGCTGCCGACAATGCAGTCGCTTTCTCGCACAAAATATTTGCGATGGATCATTTGAATATATCAAGAGTTTCACTAACCTTTACTAACATTCTTTTGGTATACTTTGACGCTCCTTGAACGCTACTCTTCGCTACCGAAATCTTAGACTGGGCTTGATTATGGCCCCCTTAAGCTGCGATGCGCTATCATTTGTGAATGAGGTCTTCCGCCACGGCATTTAACAGCTTGTGATAGTTACTAGAGGCCATATGCACCATCATTCAAGTAAGATAAGTTTTCCGCCCTATGATGTTACGCCCCAACATTTACATTCACTGCAAGAAGCACTCACTTATCGATACTAATGTTATTGGCATCCCCTTTTAAACGGCGGGGCGGCCAATGGTGACATATACTGCTTGAGCTAATTATATTATAAAGTTTAGTATATCTACTGCAGTCTCATATTTTGCCGAGCTTTTTTGATATTGTAAGGTTATCTGTGCCTGTAAGAAAGCCGGCATTTGTTCTCTTGATATTACTTCCCACGAACACTCTAAACGTGTTTTGCTTATTCGGACCGCTGACCAGATAATGCTCCCTTAAGCTTCAAACCCCTGCGCTTGTGCAATGCCGACATTCCCTACTGCTCTGAGTGGAGACTGAATTACGGTTGTGGTTGGGCATTGCATCTTGACATTGTCATGTTAAAGTGGGTTTAGCCTTCTCTTGCAATAGACACATGCCACATCCTGTTGAGAATATTTGCCCCTTTGTGCATTTATGTTGAGGCTGCCTTCTATGGTGTCAAATAGCCAGACATTGTCCTTTGTCTTATCGTATCAATTTTATCTCCTCCTTTCTCGCTTGCCGTGTTTGTAAGTATCCGCAACCTTTTAGTAACCTCTCTCGGCCGTGGTCTAAGTTTCTCAAGGGTTGTGCTCTGGCGCGAACCGAGTTGCAGGGCGAGTTCAACGCCGCACGGCTTTCAGACGCACATGATGTGGTGCATGGGGCGTTGTTTATAGGCACTGCGGTACAGCCTAGAGAACTGGACGGGCCCGAGCCGAACTGAAAGCACGGGCCAGGCCTGGTTAAGATGGTTTTGGGTGGGCCCGGTGCGGGCTAGGTTTTGAGGCTGCGGACACCGGGCCGAGCCCGTTCGCTAATGAGCCGAAGTCGTGTTTCAGAGCGCGCGCGGATGTACTGCATATATACAAGGCACTCCGTGCGAAGCCAAACTGACCCGTTGTAAAAGCTGGCTCTTAGCTCACTCAACATAATAAAAAAAGAATAAAGTTTTAATTCCAAACAAACTTGCTTCGCCCCCCCCCCCCCCCCCATAACTGACACTAAAAGCCGCTGTTGACACGATTATTTAATTGCAATTGTGCTATTTTTCTGCATTTTATTTCTTGACAACACTGATTGCTTAAACGTCACTGAAGTACGCACGGCAATCTTCTTTGTAGGCCTTACATAGAAGCTTCGTCCCGAGTTCGGTAGGGTCAGTGTGGTAGCTCAAAGCGCTCACTTGCTGTAGGTTTCTGGTCAAGATGCCGCTATGGATTTCAACCTTAGCCTAAACTCATCATATGCCATGCGATATTCCAACGTGATCTCAATTACTGTAGCTTGTTTATTATTATTGTTTTTTAAATGACCACCCAGTGGACATGACCATTTCGTATGCTGCTGAAGCCCTGATAGGATGGGCTGGGGAGACAGAAGGAGAGCGGCGCCCCCACCCAATCACCACTTCAAACACCAGACGAAATTGACATGTCCACTATAGGTGGACACTTATAGAATGCCCCCCTTGGTATGGGCGACCACATCTAAAAGCAGCATTATTATGCTTCTACGTTTGAAAAAAAAGGAGCAATAAGACTTATAGCTGGCGGCAGTTACAGAACTCATCAACTTCTTATTCAATAAAATATTCTTTGTGTGGACATTCTTTTTGCATACAGATTATTATATACCCTCAAATTTTCTCTGACAAGTGTACCTAACATGTTAAGGCTCGCTCTAAAACAGCACGCATACATCAATGCATTTGTACGAGACAAATAAATGGTTATTTTCGTGTGTAAGAACAAACTACGGTGAACGGAGCCTAGAATATCTATTGCCTAGAACGCTAAATATGTATGACCCGTTACATGATGTTTATGATGAAGTTTATAGGTTCGCTTCGTTTAAGTTATATTTATTAAAAGGAACAAATAATACTGTTTGCTAATAGATGACTAGTTTGCATTTTTCCTGTTTTAGTTGATGTTTCATTCCCCCGTCTTTCATATAACATCTTGTCCTTTTGAAATGTTATTTCGCCATTATCTCCTCGCATAAATTGTGTATGCGTGCTACTCCGGTATACCATATATCTGTATTTATACTCTGGGTCCCAGATGTCCTCAAGCTACATTTTTGTAACGTTTCACTAGGGTGCATTCCCTAATTGATTGAAGTAAATGAAGCAATCATTAATTCCCCGCAGTGCCTCAAAGAGCCACCGCAGTTGGCGTTCGCCTGTGAACGCGCCCCACAACGCAAGCAGGGGCGTCCTTCGCGTCGGCGCCTTGTCTCCAACCTTCGACGAGCAATTCCCGACCACCGGCGTTGGTCTACCAACCACACACAACCGACCAGGGAAACGGGTGACGGAGCCAAAGAAAGCTGTCCGATTTAAAAGGTGCAAGTCAACGCGAAGGAATAAATGCACACACCATCTGCTTAATCTCAAAGCGAGGAGATAAAGTGAGCAAGGCAGACAGTGCAGTTTTTTTTTTATCTCGCACCATCGCTCTCTCACTTGCTCGGTCCTCAGCGAAGGTCGTGCGAATCGTTGCAATACATGTAAATTACGGTGCACAACTAGTGACACGATGCGCTAACAAATTCGGCTGCATAGAATGTCACACATTATTTGCGCGGGTGATGTAAACGCACTGACTCGGACTATACACATATCTTATAACAAGCCGTACACCAATGCCATACGCTCACAGGGCAGCGCCTTGCCAGTTTCGTGCAATGAAGCGAAAAGCGCCGATGAGGATCGAGAATCGGCTAAGTGTCGCAAAGAGTGTATAGCTCGCCCTTCGCGCGCCGCTTATAATCCTGTTGCACACGGAAGAATCAGCGACGGACAAAGGGAGAGCCTCTCTTTGTTCATCGTAAAGTGCCGCTTGTCGCTCCAGGATGAATGATGCGAACCACAGTATTCGCTGCCCTACGTGAATCTGCAGTGTTGTACGTAGTTATGTGGGCAAGCTTGGCGCTTCTCGACTGGCGTGTTAGCTTCATCAACTGTGTTAGCTTCATCAACTGTGCTGTGGGTGCACGGAAAACCCACCTCTGAACGGCGAAGGGTCCGGATGCTTGTGGGCTTTCGTGCTGGAGCCTGAAAAATGGTGCAACGTGGAAGCTCCGAGAGACCGGAAGGGGCGTGCCAGGTCGCCGACCGTTTACGGACTGCGCATGCGCTTGTAGGAAGCCTTGAATGCAGACTGCCCCGTCTTCCTCGGCGAGGAGGCACGCGGCGACTTGCTCAGCCGTGTGCGTCGACCCGCGGCCAACCATGTTTAGATTCTGGCAGCGCAGCCACAAGCGACGGGCAAAGCCGCTCATCGGGAATCAGCGCAGTGTGGCGGCGCCGATGGAAACTTGGCCGCAACCAGGAACCTCGTGGAAGCGCTGCAGGAGTCCTCGCAACTGCATTGGGTGACGTCACACTCGACTCGTTACACTCGTACGGCCGCAGACTAGGACCTCAGGAGGCGATGCAGAAGCATGGCAGATGCTGCGCGTGTCACATGGAACGAGGAGCTGCGTGCTGCGTGCTCGAGCTGATCATGGTGCATGTCGGGAACTATGGCACAGACCCACTTGAGCGGATAGAAGTCTGGTGGCATGGGTAAATGTGCAAAATAAAGGACTGTTCTAACGAGCGAAAAAAATTCAAACAACGAGTGTGTAAAAATGGAAAGAATAGATCGAAACTGAGTCAGACTAGCTATGCATAAATTTCGGGAAGGTTTCATATACGATGGCTATCCAAGTATGCGAATAGTCGAAAGTTGCAATTAAATTTATGAGGCGCTTCGTGCGGGACACACTGCTCCTTCAGTTGACGCCACCTGGGATTCCCCGCATCACAGGGGCACCGATACAGTGATTCAAGTGGGAGGTAAAGATATTTGTTGAAGCACGCACATGTACCCTTTCGGACACGCCCAGGCGAACGACCCACATTTTTCGACTGCACTATTTCGGTACCGGCCCATATATTTGGTAGGACAGCTGATTAGCTGTATAATCAGGAAAAAAAGCAAGTCTTGCCTGAGTATGCCAAGAATGCTTTCGCATTAAAATATCGAAATATTATACACTTCTCCTGCACTGTGGGAATCGATCATATCCGACGAATTTAGCAGGTTTCTGACTATGTAGAACGAGGTGGAACAACGTGTTTTCGTAAGGCGAGCAGCTGTGAGAATGACGCGAACGTCTGTGTGACGACAGCAGCGATATGACGACGACGACAGTGACGACGACCGAACGACGGCGATGACATAATTTATACTGTGGCCTCTCCACGTGACTTTACGGCACGCGTGTTCCTGGGACCTACATAGGTATTGTATGGGCTTAAGCAAAATCATGGCATCAGCTGCGACTAAGTGTTATACAGTGCTACCTGCCTGTGTCTATATTAAGTGGTTTATGTTCAAACGACGGTGCAGATTGTAGTCCGCCAAGAAACCGGTTGGACCTGCGTTGATCACGAAGGCGGTACGATGGCGTCCTTGATCTACGCCAGTCGCGTAGCCAGAAATGTATTTCGGGACACGGGGAAGGTACACTACAGAGTGACAGTGTACAGTGTGACAGACGCACCGACACGAAAGAAAAAGACCCTGGCGCCGATAGTTGGAAGACCGAAATCGGTGTCGGATCGGCCTAGTGTGAGTGAGCCTTAAGTAGGCCACGGCAACCCCAAAGCAACTGCCGCCGAGCGTATACCTGGCATACAACACAGCGCACTTCTCCGAAGTCAGCATGGCGGTGAAATCAGAGTGCTAAGAGATGGCACCACTGCCTGCGCAATATGGCGGCGCCCGTGAAAAAAAAAAGGTCTATAGGTGGCGTGCGCCACTGGTGCCGCAGCGCCCACTAACCGTACTGTGGCTGTCTACACTTCTCTCGTGCTAAAGTGAACTTCCCGGCTAGCTGTATTAATCGTCTGGCCCTTCTGTCACGTGTCAGTTTCTCGCATTCTTCCGTCGTAGCAGACAACACTTTGAGATGTTGTGCAAGACTATGCCGCTTTTTGGATCGGTCCACTATCCCCAGTTGTTTCCGCGTGGCAGCTAACACTACGTAAAAGTTGTGCGACACTCTATATACCAACTTCATATTCAATGGAGGTGGAACAGGTTTTAACGTTTCCTTGCCGGAGTTCAAATGGTTTAATCATTTAAGATAAATCAATAACATAAACCACTTCGTAGCAGATAACTTCATAATCCCTGTTTCCTTCGCTTACTTCCATAAGTAGTGTCCAGGAATAGGCATGTCGTAATGTTATGTCGAAAGGTCGGAGTATAAATAATGCCGTCACCACCCTCATGCGATCGTCGTCACTGTCATCGGTGCCGTATTGCGGCCATGGTCACACAGACTCGCATAATCCACACAACTTCTCGCATTACATAAACACGTTGTCCCACCTGGCAATGCTTTGCGCTACACCAAACGAAGCTGGATAGCCAGCAACTTGCATAATGCATCGCATATGGTTCTTGTTCCCGACAATGTGTTCGATCTGCATTTTTTTTATATTTTTGTTACCATTGGTCTGACTTTTCATTTTTTGAACTATTCTTTTCATTCGGCATCTTCGTTTCTGCATTATTTCGCCCATGCAGTTGCGCGGATTCATGCGCCGCTCGCTGTCACGGTGTTCTCGGTTGTTGCCAAGCTGGGATCGGAGGCGACATTCCACGTTGTTTCCCAATCGGCAGCCTTCCGTGTGGCTTGCGGCTGCAGTGCCCGAGTCTAAACGCTATTGGCCATGGGTTGACGCCCTTGGATTAGAAATTCACCCCGTGCCGCCTCGTCGCGAGTAAACATTGCAGATCTGAATTCAAGATTTCTTGCATGTGCACAGCTCCTATTCGATGGGCAACTCCGCTGCCCCGTACTCCTACATTCCACGTCCCGCCATTTTTCAGGCTCGAGCACGACAGCCCACAAACCCTCGGACTCGTCGTCGCTCAGAGGTGGGTTTTCGGTACAAACTCACTGAAGCTGATGAGGCCAACACGCGAGTCGTCAAGCGCGAAACTTCCCCACATAACTCCGTACCGCCAGATCCCTGTAGAGCAGCGAATACTGTGGTTCGTGTCAGTCACCCTGGAGCGACAAGCGGCTCTTTACGACGAACAACGAAAGGCTCTGCCTTTGTCCGCCGCCAAGGGCGAGCTATACGCTCTTCGCCACACTTAGCCCGTTTTCGATCCTCGTTGGCGATTCTCGCTTTATTGCTCGAAGCTGGCGAGACGGCAGGTATAGTGAACGTATGGCGTGGGTTTACATCTTGTTGTTAGATATTTATACAATCAGAAGTTGACGCGTTAACAAAATCCGCACTCGTAAGTTTGAGATTCAAGGTATAGTCGAACTAGCTAGCTTATCACGTTAGTGTGATGTGCCTCAATTTACATATATTACACAATTTCGCGTGACCCTCGCGTAGAGTGGACCAAATAAGAGAGCGAGGGTTCGAGATAAAAATAAGTGTACTCGCTTACTCTTCCAGATTCTCTCTTATCTTTGATGCGATGGAGAAGGTGTTTGTATATTACAAATTCACCGAAGATTACGATGCTCCCTAATGTGAAATTTGAGTGCAGCTCTATACGTGTTTTCATTTCGCGATATACTGGCTGGAGAGGGCAATCTGTCTCAATTGGCATGTTTCAAACGGAGCGAAGCGTAGCGCGACTGCGTCTCTAATCGGGAGATCGCGAGAGGCAGCACGTAGGTAACGCACAGGCGCGATTCACAGCAGCTGTCGCAGACTGACTTCCCAGATGACGCACGCTAGTGCGGCGCCATCGCGTTGTCATCGTCGCCGCAGAGCGCGTCTTGCGAGGAACTACGCTCTCATTGTTCCCATTTCACCATGCCCTCCTCCGCCGCTTTCCTCCTTGCGCTCTCTTCGCTGTAGACCTTTTTCATCTTTCAATGTGCTTGGTCGCTCCGTGACGCCGACGCTCACCGTAGGAACGAACCCCTAAGAGCTGCGTTCTAAAATTAAATTCACGGGTTTTAAGCGCAAGAACTACGATGTAATTATGTGGCACGTTGTAGTGTTCTTTAACGTGCACCCAATGCATGGTAAACGCACGTTTTTGCACTTTGCCCCGTCGAATAGCGACCGCTGCGGCCAGGAGTAGATAGTGCACCTTTGGGGTTAGCACGGTTTCTGTTTGTATGTAGTCGTTAAAGTTAACTTGCAACTTTCAGTGTCCCCATTATACAACATTACCTTTTACGTATACTTCGAGCTTGACTTTTGTTTTCATCTATTTCAGAGCTGCGTTTGCATTCGTGTATACGTCGATAGTACTTATACCGCCGGGAGATCATCTTTCCATTTCTCGTGGAGGGAATGTCCGTCTCTCTGAGTAATCAAGCTGAATGACTCGAATTACGTTAGCTGCAACAGGCTATGTTTAAAAATTCCATAAAACTTTAATGTGATCATCATGTGTTGATCGGGTTTGGAACGTAAAACACCTCAAGTTTTTTTTTCTGTTTTCTTTCTTAATGCGAGATGATTACTTTGGCCATTCAGCCACCCAGCCATCGTCAGAAAGCCGCGGCAGAAAAACGACACAAGATTTATGCCATCGTTTAATTTATTAAGGTAAGCGAGAAGAAGATGGAATTCACTCAAATGGACAGTTCACCATTACATTGGTAATATATGGGTTAGCAATCCAGGCAATTAAATTAAAGCTGCAAGCATAGGCAGAGAACAGCAGCATTTTAGGAAAAATTCTGAATGGCTTCAGAATAATTAAGCGTCTCGATAAGTTCTTAGAAATGAAATGAGTAGAAGAAATAAGTAGAAATAACACCGTTATTTTCTTTTTTTTAATTCGAAAGCATGCCCTTAGGCATAATACAAAAGATGTTAGAAATACACGAACAGATTCGACTCGTGCAAGAAATCTAGGAGTGAACGAAGATGGGGTCCATGAATCCAACGTTCAAGGTCGGATGGGCGGCCAGGCCGAAGGCCTGTTGCCCGGAGATGGCGGAGACGGCTTAGATGAAGCCCTGGGCACGTCCATAATAGGTGTGTCACTGTCACATTTTGGATTCCTGTGTTGCAAAATGGGCACGATGAGCCATAAGGACCATGGTATTGTTGTGGCCAGAGAGCGGTCACAGACGGGGTGAGTGCAACCCCGACACGTAGCCTCCTTAACGTAACCTCCTCTCGGCGGGTTAACCCGCCAGGGAGGTCTGACCCACACGGAGGTATGAGAGCTCGTGTGGTACGTCGGAGGTTTTCCTTTTCCCGGATCAGTCGTCCACAGGCGTCTTCAGGAAAATGTGGAAGTGGGTATGTTGTAATCTGTGGGTGGGTTGCCATATCTGCTTCAAGGAGACCCGGCAGGGCTGCTCGAGGCACCCACTGGACGCGTATGAGGATATTCGCAGTGGCAGCAAGACGGTGAATGCTATCTGAGAATAGAGTGGACCGAGACACCCTACGTATGTCGTGGATGGCTTGAGTCGAGTCTGTGCGAATGATGAGTTGAGAGTAGCGAGCATCTTGAACAGTAGGTAGCAACGCGGCCAAGCCGTCTCGTATGGCAGCAAGCTCGGCAAGGTAGGCCGGTGGTGCAGGATCGGCAACATACGAGCACGTTTGGCCTGCCTCTGGTATCAATGGACACACGAGAGCTGTGTGAATCATGGTGCCATTAACACTGGCATCAGTGTATGCTACAAGAGTCGTATCGTCTTGATTGTCATCGGCACGATGAAGGCGGGAAACATGGGCATTCGCCTGACGAGGAACCGGGCTATACAGACGACCAAGAGGCTTATTGTCACTTAATTGTACCCTTTTCCACGGAGCTACATCGGGTCTCGTAGATGCTGGATTGTCTATTTCGTGTCCCATGTACCAGGCCAGTGAAGCAGCCGAGCCGAAATATGATGGCTTTAGGGCGCGCGTGCATCGACGTTGGTGTACGAGTTCGTCAATAGTGTTGAGTTGGGACTCAGCCTGTAGGGTTGGCAACGGAGTGAGACGTGGTAGTCCCGTTATGGCCCGCATAGCTTCATTATTAATGGCCTCAAGGCGAGCCCATTGTGCCTTCGTGAGATGATGAAACTGGGCTCTGTAGACGAGTCGTGGTCGCAATACAGAACGGACCAGAAGGCGAGCCATGTTGGTGCTCGCTCCGCCAGATTTCTTCGCAATCCGACGTATCAACTGTATCGTTTCTGCGGCCTGTTGCTTTGCATTCTTGACCCATGGTCCCGCAGATCCGGAGGAATCCATTTCAAGGCCGAGTACACGGACAGTTGAAGCCTCATGTAATGGTTGCTGATCCAGAGTTAACTGAAGAGGCCGGAGTGCCAGTAGACGGCGCCCATACTTGTTCGCTACTGACATGTACGTCGTCTTGTCCTTGGAAATATCAAGGCCTATCTGAGCACACCAGTTGTGCGTCATGTTTAGGGCCTCTTGGAGCGCTTGTTCTTGGTGGCAGATTTCAGGATGAACTGACCAGACAGTGATGTCGTCTGCGTACATTATGTACTGTGCCTTATGTATCGTGGCTAGCTTCCAGGCTAGTGGAAGGAGAGCAATATTGAAAAGGACTGGTGCGAGCACAGATCCTTGTGGGACACCCCGATGTGCGACGAACTGACCTACTGCTTGGCCAGCCAGGCGAATGGAGAAGGTGCGAGCGCACAGGAAGGCTTCGACGAATGTGCAGACACGGCTAGGGAATTGAAGCCAATGGAGAATTCCGACAATTGCTTCGTGACTCACATGGTCGTATGCTTTACGAATATCCATTGCCAGAATCGTGCGAATTCTTCGGGAGTGGCCTCCGATGAGAACCATAGAAGATAGGTACGCAAGGCCATCCTCTGCGCCTAGATGAGCACGGAACCCGATTTGGCCAGGATGATACCACGAGTACCGCTCGAGCCACCATGTAATACGTGTCGCGAGCATACGCTCCATCAGCTTGCCTAACGTTGAGGTTAGTGCTATTGGGCGCATATGAGCGATATTATCTTGGGGTTTTCCGGGTTTGGGAATAGGGACCATTTCTGCATGCCGCCAAGAATCGGGAATGACTCCTGTAGCCCAAGCTTCGTTTATGGCCCCCAACAGCACTTCGAGAACCTTGCCTTCCGTGTTTTTATAAAGTTCATACGGTATGCCATCCGGTCCTGGTGCCTTGCATGGCTTCGACAGGTCGATTGCCGCTAAAAATTCCGCCATAGTGAAGGCAGCTTGTATACCCTCGATGTCAGAGAGCGTAGGCGGCGTGCCTGCGTCCGCGGGAAGGCAGTTTTGAACGACGAAGGGAGGCGGTGCTGTGTCCAAAGCCGGAAAAAAGGCGTGGGCGACAGTTTCTGCGAATACTGCTGGTGTCTGGCCCGATGCTAACAGGGCGCAGGCTGCGGGCTCTGGAGGGCGCCGACCACGTTCCATTACTCGGAAGGTGCGCCAAATGGAGGCATTGGACGACGAAGGTCCGAGAGAAGAGCACCAGTCCATCCAGCGGCCACGTTCTAAGCGGTGTTCATGGCGCCGAGCTACTGCAGTAAGGCGTTGGGCCTCTAAGCGAAGGGTATTTGATGCAGGGTCACGTTCTGATGCAAGTTCTGCTTGGCGGCGCGACGCCCAGAGACGCAGAAGTTGCAAATCACGAGCGGTTCGCGATTCATCAACCCACGACGTACGTGTCGCCTCAACTAATGCCGCCTTAAGACAATGGGACGGGTCCACCATGAAGTTGGATACATTGCTTTCTGATACCGCCCTGTATCGATCCCAGTCCACCACTCGACATAGTCGGCGGAGGCGGCCTGTTCCGCCCGAAGATAAGCCAAGGTGAATCGGATGATGGTCGCTACCCCAGCAGTCGGGTTCACATGACCACGAGACGGTCGTCCTTCCTAGCCACCAAGATAAGTCCGGTGAGTGTGGCGGCGCGCAAGGGTGGTCTCGCCGACGAGTAGGCACTGACACATTATTAAGCAGAGTGAATTGGGCGTCCATAAATGTGTCCAGCACACATGTACCACGCGCACTGGAAATAGCGTATCCCCATGTGGTGTGGGGCGCGTTAAAATCTCCTGCGACCATAATGGGGCAACCAGGATGTTTCTGTCGTAGGTGCGCCAGCCAGCCGAGACACAACCGAGCCGCACGACCGCTGTAAGGGCGGGCATAGTATGAAACGATGATAACGTCCGTGCGTTGGAGACGAACCAATACGGCCACGACTTCTTGCCATAGAGTACACCACCGTGAAAGATCAACACGAGTCTGATGAAGAGTGCATCTTACATACGCTGCAACCTTTCCTGGAGGGACATCGGGCGTAGCACTCCTACGATCCAACATTGAAGGCGATGAGCATGCCACAAATCCTGGAATGGGTGGCAGGCCGTTCGATTCTTGAAGCAGTAGAGCCCAAGCATGCAGCTTCCCATATCTGAGACGCTGACGCAGCTCTCCGACCTTCCCCGCGATGCCGCGACAGTTCCACTGTAAGATGCCTTCTGGCACACTTGAAGACGTAGCAGCCATCATAGATTAAGATTGGCCAGTAGAACCGAGGTGAGATGCTGGAGCTGTTGCGCAACGAAGCGCAGGAGTTCTTGGGGTGAAAGAGGCTTCGACACAGATGCCGGGTTAGCCATATGAGCAGGACTAGACGACGACGGTGAATGCGACGGCCGCGCTCCGTCATGACGACGCCGGAGCACTGTACGGCGTTCCTTGAGACGTTGGATCTCCCTTTCAAGGTTGGCGAGGCGAGCGTCGATCTCGAACTCTTCGTCTGCCAAAGGAAGCGGCGTGTCTTCTATCGATTGTGATACCCGTTGCGGTCGTGAAGTGGACGACCTAACAGCCGCGCTATAGGTACGAGTGGCAGCATCACTTGTCTCTGTACTTGCTTTTGTCACCTGGCTAGCGTCCTCTTCCAGCGAGGCCAGTACGGCGTAACGGTTGTACACAGGGACTTGTTTCATTGATGAATCTCGAGGGGTCCGTGCTGGCTGTCGATAATGGCGTTGTCGAACCTTCTTAGTGGCCTTCAACTTCGTAGGACAGGTCGTGGAAGTGATGTCATGATCGTTTGTTTGGCATAGGCCGCATCTAAACGATGCTGACGGTTCAGGCTCCATGGTGTCGTCTTTAGGTGGGTAGGGGCAGGATGATTTCATGTGTCCCTGTCTAAAGCAAGAGTAGCAGTACACAACGGAAGGCTTGAACGGACGCGGGCGCAGTACGCAGCCGTAATACAGGATACGTTCAGGTGGGGAATTAGGACCTTGAAGCGTGATTAGGCACGTACGACCGCTGCCTAGGTAGCGAGCAGCCACGACCTTGTGTGTGGGACACGATAGTTCCTGCAGGAACCTCTCGGGTTCTTCGTCAAGGTCAACGCCATTAACCACGTAGCGTCTTAAATCTGTACCACTGGCGAGGTATGCCTGGACTGGAAGGACACACTCTTCCGAGACTTGTATTTGTTGCAGTTCTTCGAGTTTATAAACTAGTGCCATAGCAGACACCCATACTGAGACCGTATTAGTTGGTTTGTGTAGAGCAAAACCTTGAAATCGGGAAGTCTCGAGGCAGGCATCCAGGGCCGCTTGAATGATACGGTTGTGCAGAGTGGACATGTCATATCTAGCACGAGGCTTGATAACCACTTTGTACCACGATGTCGTTGGCGACTCCGGAGACGTGCGTGTCGGTCGTGCAGGCAGGCCTTGTGATGAGCGAGGTCTTTTCGGGGCTGCTGGAGCTACATTTTCATCCGATGGAAGGCCAGTAGCTTCCTTCGTCCTCTTGGCTGAGGTGTGCGTCACGACAGCAGGGCTGTTCTGGTCCATGTTGGTGGTATCCATGCTCAGGGTACCGCCTTCACCCGTTGCACTTGTCCCCACGGAGGAGACGTTCCTGGCTTGGATGGCAGTTGCATCGGTAATGTTCCGCTCCCTCGACGCAGCGGACAGCAGCTTGGATGCTCCGCGCCGGCGCGGCGAGTGCCGCGGGGGCACTCGCACTCGCGAAGCCGCACAAGAACTCGAGCTCGACGGCGCAGCAGGAGGGTGTAGATGACGACGTACCTTGTAGATAGGCGCCAGTAGTAATTACGAACCGCCAAAGCGGTCCATAAACAACAGAGTAATTATAACACCGTTATACCTGGCCTTTTTAGACATTATATGAGCATATGAAAAGGTACACCGCAAAATTTTGTGTTATATTCTGGAAGGGGAATGCTTGGGCGATAACTGTATGCAGGTTTTGAGAAAGATTTACCTAGAAAATAATGTTTGCGTTGAATGGAAAAGGATGAGGAGCGACGAGGAAGTTGATATCAGCAAGGGACTGAGGCGAGGGTGCCCTGGTGAGGATGGAAAGGGCGCTAGAGGGAAGTAATATCGCGTTTAATCTCTTATGCAAACAGGTGGGTATAGCAGTAGAGGAGTAGCTTCCAGGTTTGTTTTATACGTATGACATTGTGTTGCTAGCTAACAAGCAAAGTGATATGCAACGTCTAGTTAATATCGGTGGACAGGAAAGCGAGAATTTAGGTCGGAAATGTAGCGTTAAAAACCAGGTGTTATGGAATTCAATGAAAACAGTGAACAGACTGTCTCAATGTAGGGCCAGGAAATACCTCGGGAAAAAGAATGTAAATACCTTGGTATATGTATAAACGATATACCATGTGCTGTATATAACCATTTCCAGATAGATATCGGGAAACACAGGAAAAAATAACAGCAAACGGGAAGAGAAATACGTTTTTAATGAAACACGGAGCACTATGGGGATACAATAGGTAGGAGGTGCTCCGGGGTATATGAAAGGGTTTGGTGGTTCCAGGACTTACATTAGAAAATGCAGTTGTTAGCTTGAAATCAGAGATACAATCGGGACTCGATGGCAACCAAAGGTCAGAGGGACGCCTCGCATTGGGCGCTCACGGGACGACTACTAATGAAGCTGTGCAGGGTGATACGGGCTGGGCAAGCTTTGAAATACGAGAACCTCAACGTGAAGTTGATTATGAATCACTACTGAGTAATATGGAGAAAAGTTAAATGGGCTGGAAGAGTTTTCAGGTATTTGTAGAAAAATAAAAGAAGAAACATGGATGCACAGTGCAGGTAAAGAACTAGGAAGCTCTCCAGCAAGTATGCTACCTGTATGGTGAGCAACATGGCAACAAAGAACATCAAGCGGAAAGTCAGAGAGACTGAGATAATCTCATGGGTGGCGGCATTGAAAAAGAAACCTGCCATGAGTAACTACTTAAGAAGAAAAAACGAAATCGTAAAAGAAACAATTCATGATAACTCAAGGGAAGCTCTTACTTTTCGAAGCGACAGCGGGATGCCTTAGAACACGCCCTATAAAGCGAGATATCAGAAGGAAGTAGACGCATGTGGCTGTTGCGGTAAAGCTGGGGAAAGGATCGAGCACGTTTTATTAGAACGGGAAGATATCTGTCCAGCTGTCGATTTAGGCATATCAGGCCTCCTTGAAGAACATGGATTTAGCGAGAGCAGGGGGAACGTAAGTATGTACGTAGAAGAGATTAATAAGCGGCGATTGGAAGATCGGTGAATAAAAAGTCGGCAAACGACAAACAACTGAGGTATGCAAAAACAAAGTTTACAATAGGGGTTCAGCAACATTGGTTATGGAAATTCATCGTGATTTTTTTTTCTGCTTTCCTTTTTTTTCTTTTTTATCAAAGGTAGGACATTAGGCAATATAATAAGAAGAGCTCGGTGGCGCAACCCACCACTCCGTTCCAAAGGGCACACTCATGGCATCCATCCATCCATCCGTCCGCAGATGAACCGCCATGTTTTTGAACGTATAGGCTCCTATGGAAGCTTCGCTACCAGGTGTGTTTCCCTTGGAGGCGACCTGCAGAAACTCACTCTGCCTTTCGCGTTGTCGGGCTCCCGCAGTCGCCATCGACGAATAAGATGGAACCCGCTTCAGGTGCCCCTCGGATGACGACGACTACGTCATCCCTCCGTAGTATGAGGTGGAGTTCGCCTACACATCCGATGAAGAAATTTAGTGGTGACACTATGGTGCCGGATCGGGAGAAAAATACTGGCATCACTCGGCCAAGTGTAGTCACCGAGAAATAACACTCAACGCAAGTGAAACAGTATAGTTTAAGTAGAACTCAGCTGAGAGATCGCACTACGGCCTCTTTGTCATCTTGAGTTGTTGCGACCTCTCTGGCAGCAACATTACCCTCGGAAACATAACGCAGCAGCGCTAAACACGGCAAAATTTTGCTGCTGCATTAAACTCTCACATTCACACGCAACAATTTCTTTGTTGCCCCCATAGATTTCTTTTTTTCATGACACCATACGGCTCTCTGGTGTCCCCTTAACATGTTGTATGGCACGGAGGCACGGCATATACGCTGGAATCATTGGTGTGTTCTGCCGGTGTTCACGGAGCACAAGTTCCAGAACACTTCGGAAAGATATTTTGTTGTCGGCTCCCTCTATTTATTTATTTATTTATTTATTTATTTATTTATTTATTTATTTATTTATAATACCTTTAAGGCTCTATGGGGGAATGTGTAAGGAGGTTACAAAATCAAATGCATCAAAAGGAAGAGTAAGCAGCCTTCTGAAGTCTGGTATAAAAGATGCGTCCCAATGCAGGGCTTTTCAACATGGCTAGAAAGATGAAAACATGAAAAAGGAAAAACTGAAGTAATAAAATGCTACCAAGGCACACTTCAAGGAAAAAACACGAGTAAAATTAACGTAAGGCACTAATACTAGAAAGTACAATACAGGAAAATTGAACAGATCAAGGAATACAATGCTTCAAGGGATATTTCGGGAAAAAGACGCAGAACAGCAATGTATGCAGGGCATACAAGTGAACACGTGACACAGCATAAAATACCAATTGATAAAATCGAGATAGCAATGCATCAATGGAAATAAAAACATCGCAAGAAGTTTGAAGCACATTGACAAGTAATAGAAACAAGATAAAGTGGTTTGTATGTACTATTATGAAAAATACTCTTGTAGGGTATGACGAAATTTTTCGTGATCTGACTCGGAATCAATGTTATCAGAAAGATTGTTCCACAAGCGAATGGCTGTAAGGAGTGCGGAAAAGTTAAAAGCATGTGTCGTACCGTATATGAGCGCGAAACTTAAGTGGTTATTTATTCGGCGAGACCTTTTTGAGGCGATCTGAATATGCAGCGTGGATTGTGTGGCATTATAAACATATTTGTGAAACAAGGATACCAGAGTGATATTACGGCGAAGAACGAAAGGCTGGAGGGAATGATCGAGTTTGATTTGCGTTACGCTGCATTGGTGGCTGTAACTACGTGAGATTAAACGGGCCCCTCGGTTCCGGACTGATTCAAGCATGTCGAATAAGTAAGTAGGTAGGATGTGGGGACGAAATGGAGTATGTATATTCGAGCTGTGGACGAACAAATGGCTGAAAGACCAATTTGTGGATGTTGAAAGATGAATTACCCAGATTACGAAGTAGGTAATCTAATGTCCTTGAAGCTTTTGCACAGATGGCTGCAATGTGGTCTGTCCCGGAGAGGTTTTGGGTTAGTAAAGCATAAAGTAAAGCATATAGAAAAGCAGCCGGCCTGCTGCTTCCAGTAAGCATTGTTCAGCATTTCTTCACGAATGAACCTGTGCAGCAGGTAAACAGCAAAGTGTCACAACTATCATGCATCAAGGTTTAAAAATACGCGAATGCCACATAGCTGGACCGAACCAAGGTAATGCTGTTCGCCGTCGCATGGAGGTACTCAGATTATTCTTTCCATTCCGCCTAATCACATAATTACTCTTAATGAGTTGATCAGCTTCTCAAATGTTATATTTAGGTGAAAAGCGTCAGTGAGAAACATGTAGGCCAACATAAAAAACTTCCTATAAAGATTTCCGTTGCTCAATACGTGCTATAAAAGAAGAGTTTTTCAGAGCCTGAAAGAAGCGCGCGAATACACGCAAAGTGCCTCGACCGGCCAGTCACGCGGCCATCTTGCGTGCATTCGTGGGTAATCTCTCTCAGGCCCGTGCGTTGTTAGCTGATCTGAGGTCTGTACGAGAAAACCGTGACGTTCAATAATTGCACTGACAGCCATTTAGCGCGGTCTCTTTAGGTATATATATATATATATATACCTAAAGAGAGAGAGAGAGAGGGTGTTTCAGTGAACCCTTTTAAAATATTTTAAAGGTTGCCTACGGCAGATAGCTCAATTCTAGTTTACGAGCCGGTCTACGCGAAGAGGTGGACGCTGCTTGCATGAAGAATTGAAATGCAAAATGGACTAATTATTGAGAAATCACTAATTAACTTTTTAGCTAATTATCTGATGGCCCATATTGCAATTTACACATTCTAGCAGTGGATTTCACAAGGCGGATCCACTTAAAACGAATTCTGAGGGTGACACCAGTTTGGAGATATAAAATCCCAAACTTTGCGTAGACACGCATTGGCGTTCCAGTTACTTGTGTGCTTCAGTGCATGAAACGACGTTTTCAAAAAAAAAATTGACTGGAATGCCAATGCATTTCTTCGCGAAGTTCGGGAATTTATATCTCGAAACCGGTGTCGTCTTGAAGAAGAACCCCACCTATATATACTGTGGCGAGGAAGGCGTACGTCGCCTTGAAGACAAGTCCACTTGTCGAAACGTTGGCTCCTGCATTCACCGTGTTCACGTTTTGCTCATCATCTTGAATTTCCATCTCCCGCATTCCCCGTGTTTTCCCATTATTTTTGAGGGAGAGTCATATCGTGAGAATTTTGAGCATATGAATCGCACGGCTGTCTTATGTATCCTTTAGATACATTTAATATTTTGTATAGTAAACGGGTCCCAAACAACACACGCATATTCAAGTTTCGGTCTATATAATGAATAATAAGCAAACATTTATACGTTAGGTGGAGAATTTTTAGGTTTGTGTCACAAAAAATATAATTTACGCAAGGCCGAAGAACACATATTACCAATTTGTAAATTCCACGATAAATTGTTAGTAATTGTGAAACTGAAATTCTTATATTTTGTTGCTTCCTGCAAAGGCAACGAACCTACCGTGTTACTAAAGGTTAGTGGAGCTTTCTGAGGAGTGAAGCGAAGAAAGACCGTCTTTTCAACGTTATAAGCCGCATTCGCCGCAATTTGCACCAATCAATGATGCCACCAAGAGAAGTATTTAAATCAATTTGATTATCTGTTGAAGCGATTGCTCTAAAAAGCACACAGTCGTCCGCAAACAACGTAATTTGCACACTTGAATGAATTGAAGTAATATATATATATATATATATATATATATATATATATATATATATATATATATATATATATATATATATATATATATATATATATATATGTATAATCTGACGATATCGAGCCAAATGATATTGAAGCCAAGAAAAGCAACGGGGAAATTAACTGTGGCTGGAATTAGGCCCGCATTTTAGCCCTGTAAGTAATTTTACGACACTGTTATAGTTAAAGTGAACTTAAGATACATGCTCCAGCCTTAATTCCGTGTAATGCAGTACTGAGCCATAGTAGGGGTGTGTGAACACAAACAGAAAATAACGAACAAAGCAGCATGCCTTCTTATCATGAATTATGGGGTTTTACGTGCCAAAACCACTTTCTGATCATGAGGCACACCGAAGTGGAGGACTCCGGAAATTTCGACCACCTGGGGTTCTTTAACGTGCACCTAAATCTAAGTACACGGGTGTTTTCGCATTTTGCCTTCTTATAGTTGACTGCTACTGTATGTAGTACTATCTGACTGTAACCTCGGAATAGATTCCTGCTCCCGGCCACTATTCTTCAAAAATTTTCGCCGCTCCTTCGCGTTGTCTGAAATGCTAAGCTATGTGACACGAAAAAGCCTTTTTTTTTTTTTTAAGAGTAACCTTAACTTTGTGTAAATCTTTGTCCTCGTAATTTCATGCACCCGTGGCTTCTGACTTCTCCTGTAGGAAAAACGATGGCAATGTCGTCTTTAATTAGCTTTCTAGCATCGTGTTAATCTTGAATTTACGGCACGCAGATTCGCAAGATTCGAAAAACGTCAAAAACGGACAAGGCTGAAGACACCCGTCGGTGTTCTGATCAGCGCGGAAGAAAGAGAGGCCACTTTATTCGTCAGAGTGGCGAACTAATTCATGGGGTCGTCAGGATGGCGGCCAGGCGATACGCGACGGCGACCTCTTCGGCTCTCCCCACGGCTCGGAGTTTCCCGTCCGGCCAGGAGCTAAGCAGCGTGCAAGGCGTAGTAATCTGAGCGAGGAACTTCGGCGTTGCGAAAGGATCCATGTGGCCAAGATTCAGTACCGATTACAACGGGAGGCTTAAAAGAAGAAACCGAGACAGCAAATGCGTCAATTTTTATTATACTGCGGCAATTAAGTATTATCAAATTGAAAATACCGCTGTGCATTATTTTCAGCTCCAGAATCTTGTGTTGATTGGCATCATAAATTAACCACCCATTATTCATATAAATGACAAGAAAGGAGGTTAACCTAGGCGCCCGATTTTTTAATAATGATATCATAAGAAGTCAACAAACAATGACACCAAGAAAAACATAAGGGAAATTAATTGTACTCACCAATTGAATTAAAGAACTAATAGATTATTGGAAATTAATGTGCATGAAAAAACAACTTGCCGAAGATGGGGAACGATCCCACGTCTTCGCATTAAGCGCGCCATGCCCAAGAGTCACGAGTGCGTGATCTTTTTGGGTGAAGGCAACTAGTCAATAAACCCACACATGCTACCTGAAGGCATCAATGTTGCCTTGAATGTTGGCGTGGAGATTCGAGACTTTCGTTATGTAATAAACGAGAAGAAAGGCGGTTAACCGAGGCGACCGATTTTGAATAATCAGATCATAAGAAGCCACCAAACAATCACACCAAGGAAAACGTAAAAAAAATTGCTTGTACTCACTGATTGAATTAAAGAAATGATAATTCCTAATTAATAATTCTCGTTTATTACATAACAAGGGTTTCGAATCCGGAAACATTCATGCCTTAAGGTAGCACGCGTTGCCTTCACCCAAAAAGATCACGTGCTCGTGACGCCTCTGGCAGAAAGGGTGGGCCACATACGCCGCCAAGGCTGGCGAGGGGTGGCGCTGGCTAAGACTCACAGCATTAGTTTAGTAGTAAAACATTAATACCCGAGAATGTAGATGGGCAAACGGCCCTGCGGTAGCTGACCTGGTAGAGCATGGGGCGCATAATGCGAAGACGTGGCATGGTTCCCCACCTTCGGTACGTTGTTTTTGAGCCACATTTATTTCCAATGATCTATTATTTAATTCGGTTAGTGAGTACAAGTAACTTCCCCTATATTTTCCTTGATGTTATTGATTGTTCGCTTCTCATGATATGAGTACCCATATGCAGCTTATAGTGAAGCTGAAATGACGCCCCCCCCCCCCCCCCCCCCCCCGTTCCTCCCGTGCTGCAGCAGCTTTGATCGTGCATGCGGAACACAAGGGGTGAAATCTTCGCCCATCACTTATTGCGTCACTTTCAATTTACGCCTTCAGACACAACAAGCATTGCTAATCTTTGTAATGATTAATGATGTTTGATGCTTCCCACATATATCAGCGTTTCATCACATTCACATAACACGTGACGTACCCCACAACGCTCTTGCTTTTATTACACATCGGAGCTGACACATAATACAGCATTCACACAATGGCATGTACTGAACGCAGAAGCGCAAATGAAAAGCAGGCCTCGTTATTGGAAAGTCTATTCTGGGTACGCATGTCAAAAGTGCGGTACCCTAATGGACTCACTTAAGAACTGCAGGGGCTTGAGGGCGTTATGGCACGTTTATACTTTTTTTAGACTATACAGTATATAAAACTTTTAAAGTTGCCTGCGGCATTGTAACGCAATTATAATCCTTCAACTGGAATAATGGAAGAGGCTGATATCTGCGCGAGAAATCAAAATCCGTAACTGCCTTATTAATAAATAAATTTCTATTGAAGTTTTAACGGACTGCTTTATGCGGCACATATTCAGTTTAACAATGGTTGCTGGCGCTTTTGCAAGGCATATTCATTTTGATCGAATCCTAAGGGTGGCACCGTTTTCCAGATATTCACCGCCAAAGTTGCGCTACAACTCCTGTGTTGCATTTAAGCACAAGACTACCAGAACATCGCGGTACACGTACACGACCGCGAAACACACCGTAATAATTTCATTAGTTGTACTCCTTTTTTGCGATTGTTGATAGCAAGGGTATAGGAGAGGAGAGACTTCGGCACAGCTTGAAATCATCTCTTCTCGCATAACGACAGCGTTTTAGCGTAGACGCAACGCGAGTAGACAATCAAAACTATATTTATTGTTATATAAAAGAAGTAGTAGAACAAAAAGTGACGGATCCCGAAAGCAAAAGCGATAACATAAACTTCGTGGCCAGGCACGCGTACTCTTTCTAGGGAAAGAGTAGCCCACGTGACTTTGTTCGGCAACACTGGTCAGCTGGATGCGCAGCAGCTGCAGCATGCGATGCACGTGGCGAAGTGAGCGGTGCTCGCGGCGGTGCTGCTGCGTGCGATTCTCCGGCATCGAGCAGCCACCGCAGCGTCGCCGAAGGGCAGCACGCCGGCAGGTCGGGGCACTGTGAGGGTCAAATGTTAATCAACCACCCACCCGTGGGTCATACATTTATTTTAAAAATATATATAAAAAGAACTGTTCGTTGGATTAAAATCTCGCTCGAGGACGGTGACGAGGGTCGAAGTGCGCGGGCCAATTGCAACCAAATTGGGCAGAGAAATTCAGCGCTTTTTGCGCATGCAGGTAACCGGGCATGCGCGCATAGTCGTTAACGAGGAACATGTCGCTCTAGCAGTTGACGACGATTTTCCCTCACCCGCCGTTGTTACTTTGTGTCTGTGGAATTGGGCTGCTAAGCACGAGGTCGCGGGACCGAATCCCGGCCGCGGCGGCCGCGCATTACGATGGGGACGAAATGTGAAAAGGCCCGTGTACTTAGATTTGGGTGCACGTTAAAGAACCCGAGCTGGTCCAAATTTAGGGAGTCCCTAAATACGTCGTGAACCATAATCAGATCGTGGTTTTCGCACGTAAAACCCTACATTACATTTTTTCAACGATTCTCCCTCTGTCTTACGACCCTTGTTCCCTCATGTCTTCCTGTACTGCAGAATCTGTGGCTCGCAAGCAGTCGTTTCCGAACCCTTACCGCGGCCTATGCAAATTGTAAGTCTTGCTAAAACAATTCGATAAACGTGCAACATTGTCCATCTTGTTTTGCAAATGTTAATCGCGATATGTCATTAAATAAAGCTGAAACACTCACGCGCCAAGTAAAGGATAACTGAGTTCTAACAGTCGATTCCAAGTAGAACGTCGCCAATGGCCGATGTGCACATACCATACATTCCCTCCTCAATGACGCCAGTTGTGCTGCTGCGTGCGATTCTCAGGCGTCGAGCAGCTTCTGCAGCTTCGCCGAATGGCAGCATGGCCACAGATCGTCGCACTGCGACAGCACAAATCAAGCCCTTTGTCACCCGTGCGTGGCACTTGTGTGACAAATCCACTAACATGGCCCACGCTCACTCGAAGCGCTGTACAGAGGCGGGTATGAAATTATAAGTTCCGGGGCAGTCAGGCGACCGCAAGCCAATAGTTCCTAGCGAAATAATAAAATTTCAACAGGAACACCTGCACCATGAACACTACAACTCCTCCTTTATTCCAGTTGCGTCCAGCGTTCCTCAAGGGAGTGTGCTTTGTGCTTTGCTTTTTATAGTCTATATTATTGATATGCCTAACTGCATTTCGTCCTGAATAAGACTTTTCGCTGATGTTTGCGCTATTTGCCGCAAAATTTCAGCTAGCGCTAATCGTGAAGCATTCGAACCACACCTAAACGCATTGAGTCCATGGTGTTCAGACTGGCAAATGACCTCAAATTATGCTAAAGCTAAATGCATGTCATTTTCCCGCTCCTCGTCTCGTATTGCAACGTCATACTCTCTTCATTATAATATTGTTGAGGAGACACTTTGCAATGGAATCCAACATATGTTCGTCATCCCATTAACGTTACTCTTGCATCTATAAACTGCAAATTTGAAATAATCAAACACAGACTAAAGTAAGCACGTTTACACTTAAAAAAAGATCTTGCATATACACTGCATTAGTGACACCTCAAAATTGAACAGGCATGCGCCAGCTGGGATCCGAACCAGGACTCTATCGTGCGTAACCTTGAATACTTGTAAGCCGTGCTGCTTGCTTTATCTTTACAGATTATCCCCCGTACTCGAGTGCTGCATGTTTAAAGAATCGTGCCGAATTGCATCCGCTATCACTACGCCGCAAACACGCGCCCCTATCGCTCTTTCATAAACTTCACCATCACGAACGTTTGCATTGATGGCTTCTTTCACTCACGCTCTGTCATTTTCTCTCGCCGAGATCACCCTCTCTAAGTCAAAGCCCGGTCTATCACTCAGATCTTCGCGTGCAGCCATTTCATTTATACCCAGATTCATACTTAGCTAGAACAACCTACCATCAGATATTGCTTACTGAAGTTCACCCCGACAAATTTCAACAAATCCTGCGTACGTATGTCATAATGTGATGTCTCTGTGCAATGGATGAGTTATATTCTATGTTGTGTTCCTCCGGTACCTTTGCCACCCGGTAAATGTTGTTCTCGAATTATCCTCTTTGAGTGCCTTTTACGTATTATGAATTCTAGGTGTCTCATTTTTCAAATTTCTTCTATACTCCTAATTTGGTTTTATCCAAACTGTGATTTTAGTACACATAGAATGTGTCTGCGTATTTAGTCACGTATTTAGGCGCGTTTGTTGCATTTTCCTCAGAAATTGTGATGACAGTACGTTCGTGTTCCCCCGTCCCCCAATTCGAATGCCCTCTTCCGCAGGGCATTCAATGCTGTTATTGAATATATATATATAAATAAATAAATGAATAAATAAATAAATAAATAAATAAATAAATAAATAAATAAATAAATAAATACAGGTCATTTACAGTGTATTTCCCTTCGTACTTCTACGTACGAATTCCTTAGGAACTCTAAGTCACTGTTCAACTGTTTCGCTGAAACAGCGCAGCGTTCATCATCGGCTGCTCGAAATTCTATTGTTCGTGGGCAAAGTTGTAATTTCGTTTCCATACGCTATTTATATTGACACAACAAAAACGTGAAAGCTGCTTCAACTGGTTTTGTTTTTTTCTCGTGGCTAACATGTGAAAAATGGTTCCGGTGATTTCACATATGATCGGTCAGACACAATAGCACCACCGAAAAGCGCATGCTGTAGAATGAGCGGCCACAGCTGAATACAATGAGGTGGCGCCACCAGCAATTTCCCCGACGTTGTACAGTTTCCGCGATACGGAAAATATTGACTTGAGCACACATTTCCTGTGCTCGTACAACGTACTGTATTTTAAACTGTGCGGTACTCTAGGCCAAGGGATGGGGAAATAATTTACGTATAAAAATTGAAAAGAACACACCGTGGAACGGTGCCCTGTCTTATACTCATTTCTGTGCATTTACTGCTGAGGAAGTGAAGTCTTTCATTGTAACACATTGCCGTCTGTTTGAAAGGCAAAGCGTAATTATATCGAAAGATTCGTCAAAGAACCTACACTTTGGAGGATTCTCTGTAAGAATGTCATAACAAACGGTGTTACTTGATTTATATCGATAAATATTACGACTTTTCACGATTATGGGAGAACTGAACAGGGCAATCTTACGGAAACAGTAAAATATCAGTCGCTTACTGTTTTACGCATTGTTCCAATTTTATGCTTTGAAAGAACAAGACAGTGTTTTTTGAACACAAGAAAACGTCAGCAGTACTGCGGGACTTCTTCCTGCAGTGGTGCAAAAGTCGCGATTTGGTTCCGTAGCCTTCGTTTTAGAGCCAAAAATAGTTGTCGACAAAGATAAAGCTGCTAGAATTATTTTCTTTCTTATCGTAAAGACCGACGTTCACTCAATGGAAGAAACATATGTAAAGAAGGCGTATATTATTAACTGGACAAGCAGGTACTTTTTCGATTTAAAGGGAAGCTGAAACCTTTTCCAGACGAAATGAGTGGACTGCAGTAGGTCGTGGTTTTCAACCCTCTGAAGTCGAATATCGCATCGAAATTGAGCGAAAGAAAGCGCAAACACGTTTTATTTCGAAGAAAAGTGCAGCAGCACACACGCCCAGCTCGCACGCCTCGTTTCCGCCTGTGATTGGTCGGGCGCCTCGTGACGTCAACAATGGTGTTCGTCCGGACCGACTGCTGCCGCTACACACAAAGCACGATGCAAGGTAGTTTGGTGCTGTTTTGCTGAGACGGTCATGGAAAATTTCGAGAGCTTGCGTTTCTCTGAGGAGTTCGGCGTTAAGTCCAAACTCCACGAGAGCGATTTTGCGCGTGAGGGTGACGGGCGACGGCTTCGAGCGACAAAACGGGCCGTCGCATGAACAGATCGCTGGGTGTTGTCGCTCGATCGCTCGTTTCTAGAAATCTAGAGCTCGTCGCTCGTGGCCCGGAAGTACTATGAGCGACTAGCCAATAGTGCGAAGCCGGAACTGGATGTACATAACTCAAATATTACTGTTTGTCGCACGGAACGAGCAAACTATTGAATTTTACACGTGCAAGAATAAGACCCTAGTGCAAAACCTTCAGAAATATTTTATGCTCCTTTTTCAGTAAAATACATCAACCTAAGTTGATAAAGCAAGCGTCACGCTAGTTTCGGCGCGTATATTGGTGCCCTCACATCGGGAAGTCGTCGCTCAAAGCCGTCGCTCGCGCGGAGTTCGGCTTTCAGGCGACGAGTGAACGCGATAGCCATCGCCTCGCTTGTCGCGCTGTCGCTATCGCGTTGCAAGATCACTTGTGAGTGGTCTATACTTTACTACCTACATGTACGAGCCGATTGCGAAGAGCCGGCCTCTCCAAGAAGCAAAAAATGCTGGCGCAAGCACTGCTTTCCACGCGAACGAAAGTGTTAGCACCTCCTTGTGTTGGAAATGTTCTTTGGCGAGTATGTTTTTTGCTAAGCTGCATTCAGCGTTCCAGTGAGTACGTTTCTGGGCAAACAACTGTAGTGTTATGTTCCTGCATGCCTCCTTGTAGAACGCAAGCGGTGATGCGATCTTCGGCATTTGTGCGCTGCCCCAAAGCTGTCGGCAATCTTCACAGACGGTTTAAACGCGGGAAAAGTTTACCGGCTGTTGTAGCACGTGTAGTCTATAGAACCTTCATCAGCGCGCCATCGGCACGCTACTCGGAACCGGCGAATTCCGTCGGCTACGTGAGATGGTCGATTTCTCTATGTGTGCGAAAGAAGGGGGAGCGCAGCGTCCTGGCGTGAGCAGGCTTTCCAACACATGCAAATTTTACGCTTGCACTGCGTTATGGTAGCTGCAAGCAGGCTGTTTCACAACCCACGTGCGAATAGAAAATTCGCGGCGCCTGACGATGAAACCTGCGTCAAGGGTGGGAGATAAACATGCACCTTCCGTTCAGCGTGCTAACACGAATGAGAACCCAAAGCACACATTATTGATAAACTCCGGTAGTAATCGTCACGGAAGTGGTTAGAGCACAACACTGTTGTTCTTGAGCGCTTGAAGTTGTTTCGCTTCACAGCAGCCTCCCACTTAGCTGAAAGCCTCTTGTCTTGGAGGAACTAATGGAACATCGGAACATCGTCGCGGCCGCTGCTGTTCGTGCAAGCGTAGGCTGCACAGAACGCCGGCACGATCGGCTTACAAGTTCAATTGATGCTGCGCACGTCAACTCCCCCTCCTATATACACACAAAAAAAGGAATGTAGGGTCGAGCGCAGCAGATTGGGACGGCGCGCACGCAGAAATAAGCCCGGTCAGGCACGGTCGCGGAGACTGCGAAGGAACGGAACACCAGTGCTGACGTCACTACGCCGCGGTTTCCGGTCTCCGCTCGCATCGTCAGCGTCAGCAGCAGCGCGCGGCGCTAGACGGGGGGCGGAGCTACACCGCAATTTTAACCGAGGATTGCGTCGCTCCTAAGTGAAAAATCGCCCACAACATTTTACCTGCATGGTTTATAAGGTTCCCACATCCGTATATGAGCGTCTTATTGAATTCGACAGAATATTCAGCTTCTCTTTAAGGTTTCTTTGTCGAACCGTGAGAATGACTTATACCTACTCTCTGTAACCCGCCGTGTTTGCTTAGTGCCTATGGTATTGCGCTGCAAAGCAGGAGATCGTGGGAACTAATCCCGACCATGGTGGGCGCATTTGAATGGGTGCGAAACGCGAAAAAACCCGAACAGTTAGGCTTAGCTGCACGTTACAGACCAACAGGAGGTGAAGATTATTCCGGAGTCCCAAACTACGGCGTGCGTCATAATCAGATCGTGGTTTTGTAATGTAAAACGCCATAATAAAAAAAAAAACATCATGAATATTCTCTAACGAATGCACCAAATTCTAAAGATATACTTGAACACTTGAAATGCCTCTCAGTTTTTCCTGATGAGTAGATGTCTTCTAATCCAAATAGGAAAATAGGCCAACACAGTGCTTCTTGTGGTACACTCTGCTGGTTCCTACGGCACCCCAAGTCGGTTTACAGCGATGCGGAGCCCTCCGGCATTGGAGCCGTAGAAATACTGCCCTAGCCGAACGTGCTAGCTGCTGCCAGAGCCATCAGAGTAGCCGCGTTATCCAGCTTTCCTAGGATCTCTGTGGCGCTGTCGTGTGGAAGGCATACAGCACCGCCTGCTAATGCTCTCTGCTGGAGCGCGGCGCTCTGAATAGACCACGCGAATGTGTTCAGAACGCCTGGTTTCGACCAGCCGAACGCAAACTGCATCCTTAAAGCGCCCCAAAGAGGCCACTCTCCTGTAAATTCAATATAGAAATATCACGTGACACTTTACTATGGGCGCCTATGAAATCACCTTGACGGCAGCAGATCTTTTAACACTGATGGCGAATGAAGAAACACAACTTGACATCATTTGGAAGGGGCAGGGACTTTCTTACCTGAGCCAGAAGCACGGCAGGAGGCTGGAGTTGCCACCTGCTGCTCCTGCTGATCCCAGAGGGCAGCCCAACATGGCGTCATGGTGCCACTTGCGCTGGCAGACGTGGCGAGGAGACCTGCTGCTGTCCTTGTGGCGCCCGGGCAGCCGGAGCGAAAACTGGTCGGTCGATGCCCGCTGCGTAGCCCCGCCAGCATAAAGTCGGCTTCTATATTTTGTCAGTATGCGCAACTACGTAATGAAAAAGCCATTTAAGTAAAATGATTTTTTCGCTTCTCTAAATGATTCAGTTAGCTATCAGGGCCGCTATAATGTAAAAGTATTCCAAACATTTCTATTTCAATTCTGAAATCAGCCCTCCACGATTGGTCAAAAGCTTTTTTCGACCGATAGCCCATCTTCTGAAAAACCTTGTACGCAATGATTATGCATCAGTTGACCGAACAAAAGAAAAATGGTAATTTCTCATTCGACGGCTTTTCGACATTAGCTCGCGGCTATTGGTCAAAAGTTTTCGGGCTGCACCCTCTTCACCTGTTTGTCACGCGACGTCAGAAAACCGCAAGAACTCAAAGCGTCAAAGTGACGTGTACGCGTTAAAGATGCATTTATATACCGAACAAGTCTGAAGTTTCTTCTGAATAGCCGCAGCCTGCCCCGTCCCCAAAGGAATAAAAGATGGCTGCCACCGATCCTTCAGGCACTGGCTACTCGCACCTGCCAGAAAGCATGGGTTTATTCGCGGATAATAAACTGCTTGCCTGGCCGTGCAACCTTTTTGAGCACTTTCGGCACGTTTACGATCCCGCTGTTCCAACTCTTCTTTGCTGAGGATTCGTTTTAGCGGCATTCTTAACCTTCCGTTGCACGACGTCGCGATTTTCGACCAGCCACCTCAAGGTAAGTACAGAAAGCGGATCAATCGCAGACGCCGACACCACCCTTTCTACCTGGTTATTTCTTACAGTACGGTGGCTCGATCCCATCGAAGCGCTGTGCACTTGAGCGTGCTCCTCGCCTCCTGCCAACCAATTACAAGTGAAACACTTCAACGTAGGCAATATTATTCATTTCGTAATCAAAGAAAAGTAGGAATGTTTGATTGGGCTGTTCAGGCAGCGCTGCGGGTCAACGAGTGATGCTTGCGTCGGCGTTTGAGCAAACTTGACGTCGGAAGTTTGGAATAAAAACATATTGGAATAGTTTTACGTTATACGCGCCGTGCACGCCGACGGACGCGCCACTGGTGGCGACCTTGCGCAGAACACGCGGGAGAGGAGCCTGGCGCGCGCCGTAGTTTGTTGTGTCGTTGATCGTGCTTCTCTGTCTTATTCACGTTTTCAGAGCAAGATAGGCAACACGATTCGCATGTGTGGGGTGGCCAAAGCCTCAGGGAATGTCGAAGAAGAATTGTTGCAGGGTGGGGGGCTCAAATACCGGTGAAAACGTGCCGGCGATACGGCTCTAATCATTCCCGGCTAAGCCTCATCAGCGGGAGCAACGGTAGCAAAAATGAACCGTCGTTTCGAAGGGAAATTTCTTGCTCTCATCCTTTCCTTTGTCTCGTCGGTGTTTTTTTCCACTCGATCATAGTTAGACGCGTGAGCAACGAAGTTCGTCTGCAGTGCAGCATGAGGTTTAAAGGCATTTCGCTAAAGTTCGGAATGCTGTTTGTCCCTTATATTGTTTTCCGCTTTTTTACCGCGTTGCACTAGCTAGGCAGCACGACTGCACGAGCGCATTGCGTTGTGTGTTAAAGCTACTGAAGTTTGCAAGAACTGAAATTGTTGGTTTCATGTGGCGCGGTAAATCCTCGCACCAGCTCTTCATGTTTTTACATCTATTTTATGCGAAGCTTCGCACATGTTTAACTGTTGCTAGTTGCTCCATGCATAACTCTTGTCGATTCTTTTGAGCTGCGAAGTTTTCACCCTGCCTTATTTGTAAAGGGTTAAATCACGCTGTGTCTTATCGGAATGATACCAAGGAAGTGCTTCTTTAACAGTTTTATTCTTTTCGCCCGAGGGCATCTTAGATATTGTTTGCGTTTTTGGAAATGTGTTTAGAAAATAGGTAGTTCAGGGCGAGAATTGCTGATAGCTGCTGCATATGGTATTTTTGTTCCATTTCTTGCTGAAAAGTTCGCGTCCCGTTTGGGAAGTCATCACACCTCGATGCTGCCTGAGCAAACTTAACACGCAGAGTGATTTTTTTGTTTCACAACCTAGTCCCTTCTTGCATGTGAGTTTTGTACTCAACTGAATTCTTTCTTATATTTACGCTGCAGACGACTAAACCGGGGCTTGCCGCCAGCGCTCATCTACTTTGACTGGCGCTGCTCTACCTTTAAATATATCATGTGGCACCTCTCTCTAGTAATATAAAGAAGTACTGCAAGTTAGTCAGTCTTTAGCTTTGTACGTTTCCAAGTAGCTCTCTTAGGGAATTTAAAATTGCACAAACTGCAGCGGGAATGGTAGTTCATCGGCGTATGCAGCAGAAATGCATTGGCAGTACAGCACTAACACGCGCTTTTATTAACCCGTGTGTTTGGTGACTTCTTTGGGTAGTGTACGCGTTTCCATCAATAAATTGGCAATTACTCTTCTTGAGCAACTTCGACTGCACTTATCGGCGATGTCACATGTATTCATCGGCAGAAAAATCACAACGGCATATGCAGAGATTGCACCGTGTGGATTTGTTTGATATAAGTCTGCACTAACGACAGGTGTTTATTATTCAGGTACAGAAGCAGCATTGCGGCAAGGGCAGAATAAAAAAAACCATCGAGAGATCGCATCACTCAGCAAAATTAATCGCCTAGTCAACATGAGCTCCACGTCATGTAAATGGGCTTCATGGCGTTTGTCTGCGGGGCACACCTTGCACGTATGGGGACCATGTTGTCCCAAACACCGGTAACATCGTGTTCATACCCGATCGCACAGAGGTCAGCATCTTCCCTACAGCTGGCACCGCAGAAGAAGCAGCCTGGCACCCGAACAAAGGAGAAATCGCAGTCGCGAACTTCAGCCATCCTTGCTGCAAAGGGTTGTCGTCTGCTACTGCTCCCGCTTGTACTGTTGGAAATGTCCGCTAGGTGGCTTTCAGTGGCGCCTCTATAGGCGGTGCACGAGGCGTATAGGGCGCCAGGTCTTTATTATTATTATTTTTTTTTTTTTTTTGGCGTGGGTCTCGCGGGAGTTAGGTGTCGGAACTGCAATTCAATGATGAGTCGCACTACTCTGGCAATAATTTTACCGCCGGGGGTTATTTACCGTGCTACGAATCCATCTTGCACGTGCATTTCTAAAGCTGGCCCCGATAGGAATTCCCCCCCCCCCCCCCCCCCCCCCGTCTAGGACCTAAGACATGACCTCGACCTCTAGACAGCGACAGGATGGCTATTGGGCTCCCATGACAGCTTATTACCTCATCGAATTTTAGTTCCTACTATTATTCAGTCTTTATTAAAAACGTAGAACCACGGCCACTGCGTGGACAAAATATCCGCACAAAAGATGGATTAATATTTCTAAAACTTATATTTGTAAAACGTACTTACAATTACCTGCGCTAAGACTCCAACGTTAGGATTAAAATTAATAAACAAAAATACAGGAGAGACCGTTCCATTCTCACTGATGAATATTGTGAGGAGGTTTTCAATACAGACTGATAAATGAGAGAAAGGCAGCATGGCCCACTTTATACTCAGTATGAAGATATCCCATGACGTAGCGTTCTATCTGCGTGTATGAAATAATATTGACGGCAGGGCAGCTACATACACTCACGGCGAATGAACAAACATCACTTGCCAGGGCTCTGCAGGAGCGCAGCCTTTCGTGCCGGAGCCAGAAGCACGGTAGGTTGCTGCAGTTGCCAGGTGCTGCTGCTGTCCCCACAGCGCAGCCCGACATGGCATCATGGCGGCACTTGCTCGGGAAGATGTGGCGAGGAGACCTCCTGCAGTCCTTGTGGCGTCTAGGCAGCCGGAGAGATAATTGGTCGGTCGAAGCCCGCTGCCTAGCCCCGCCAGCACGACGTCGGATGGAGAGTGAAACCGGACGGCGGACCCCATCAATGCGCCGTTGACGTCTTGCGTGAGGGTGCCTTGGCATCCGGGAACGCGTGAAGGACTTCAGAGCGGCTGAAGGGGCCATCGTCTCCGTGGTGCTCGCTCGGTTGGCTGGTGGCTCTCGTGCAGCGTCTCGTGCAGCGTCGAACGCAGAAGGGCGCTTCGTCTTTTACTCGCACGTGATCCTCGCACACAGACGACGGGCATCGCTATGAATATGCTTATTAATACGAAAATGGAATGTGTTTATTGTCACGAACATCCGCACAGAGGTACGATAGTTGTATACACACTTAACTTTTAGAAAAGTGGCACTTTCGCGGACTCATATGATATATGGCGGCCGGCTTTTTGGAACGATGTTCATATTTTTACGTTTGCGCGCCGCAGCAGAGGGAAGAGTATTTTACAAGTGCGGTCCTTTCATCGACAGTCATGGTGGCGTTTTTTGTCATTGAATTGACAAACTTTTCTCCTTAGGTTTAATTTGTAAGGAAGCAAAAAAAGGGGGGAATCTGTACAAAAAAGCTAATCAAGAAGAAAGCCAGAAATAAAGGAAACCAGATACAGGGAACGTAATACGTGGCAGAATTCAATCATTGTCTCCGCCTCTGTAGCCAATGTAATACGACCATGCGCAAGAGACTTTGGTAATCAGACAATGATGTCGCTGTCATTACAGAAAGGCAATGCGACTTACAGTGTAGGTTGACATTATCTTAAAATATGTACTAGTGCATCTCAAGTGCACCGCTTTCATGCTTTACTTGCTTCGAATTATCCTTAACATGTGAGGCAGAAAAACAATGAAAGAAAAATTCGGCAGAACCTATTTATTTATTTATTTATTTATTTATTTATTTATTTATTTATTTATTTATTTTGATATCACGCGTTTATCGGCTAGAGACAACGGCAGAGCGCGGCGAGCGCGAGCACCAACAACAGCAACCGTCTTCTTTCTCTTCGTCTTCCGCTGGCACCCGTTTTTCTCACTGCAGTCACTCCCCGCCAAAAAAGTATTAGTCCTGGCGACCTATGGAACAGCAAGCACTGGTCGGTCGTAGTGCGGCGTCAGTCGGTCGACACGAACAGTTTCACGTCCGCGATGCCGTTCTTCCGCAGATGGCTCAATAGACACATTGACGTAGTTGACCGGAGACGTCTGTTGTGGAACCCGGAAAGGGCCGTCATATTTTGAGCTGAACTGTGTAGAAAGGCCAGGAGTAGAGGAAGGAACGCGGAGCCATACCAGCGTTCCAGGTGAATACGAAGGAAAAGTCAAGCTTGTGTCACGGCCATGTTTCTGGCTGGCGTGATTTTGCGCGGTAAGTGGGCGAGCGATCTGACGACATTCTGCGGCATAAGTGGCGGCTTCAGACAGAGTCGTAGATTCGGAAGCGTTGGGGCGATACAAAATAATTTTGTCCATAAGCGAGGACCGTCTTGTCTTCTATTGTCTTGTATCCTAAACAGTGGCGCATACCCGCTATAGGGGAATGGCAAAGAAGCAGGCGGTTTTCCGTATGCTTTGAAGTTAAGCAAAACTAGATCTGAATAATAGAGCGTGGGACTATACAACTGTAATTTCGAAGTGTAATGAAAATATGGTTAAGAATTTTAATAAAGTAAGTTAACGTAAGGAAATTAAATAATAGCCATAAACAACAGCCGTCTTCTTCCTCTTCGTCTTCTGCAGGCGCCCGTATTTCTCAGTACAATTAATTAATTAATTAATTAATTAATTATTTATTATTTACTTACTTATTTATTTGTTTATTTAGTATGCTTCAAAAGTCCCTAAACGGTACGTTACATGAGGGTTGGGCACATATTGAACAACGATAAATATCTACGTTAAGTGATTAGCGTTGAAACTATCGCTTTGAGCTATTAACCTAGTATATTGAGCACTGGAGAGACATTCAATGGCGTCTTTCATGCTGGAACTTTGGTGCCAGACTTTCGTGACAGTTGTTAAAGGGACAAATGGAAAAGCGAAATAAGGTTGAATATGCTTATTTCACCATAAATAATAAATGCATGTCTGGCGGAACATCCCGATGCTACACATTTTAATCGAGAGAGAGCTAGGCGCAATTTTCAATGACAGAAAGATGGCGAGGTCGGCCTGAGTGAAGTACCTGTAACCTGCTACTCCAAACTGGGGAGGGATTTTGTCTGAATGACAGAGGTGGGATGCGAAATGGAAGGAAGGCACTTGTGGACTGAAGATGATGATGATGACAGCTGCACAGCGTACTGTTCCTGTGCTCCGGGTACATGCATACTTCACAGCGCAACCCACACGTCTTCGCGGACAGAGGTAGAGGTTACTGCAGTGTGGTTACGGGAACGTCTATAGCTTGCATGATTTTTGCAGCTCTTGGAGCCACTGGCTTGTCAAAACCAGACAGTAGTAGCTGTAGGATGTCGATTATTTGTCGCAACATGACAGTGGTGAGAGAGCCCGATGGTGATTTTTCGTTGCACTGCCGTTCCTCGCGCTCACAATCCAAGGCCCCTGTGCGCAGCGGCAGGCGTGGTCATACATCCGATGCCAGGCCTGTGCTGCTCGCTTGAAGCAATGTGGCTTGGAGAGGCTCACCGATGACGATTCAAATACCTTCCACTGGAACTGCGGGATGAGAGCCAGGGAGATCTCGGTTGGACCGGCAGCTTGTTCATGTCGACGACTCGATAGTCTCTTCCGGTGCTCCGCTTACGCTGCCGCACCTTAGTGTGACATACTTCTCTTGCTCGTTTGGTTCAATATTTTTATCTTCTTTTTCTATTGGGGACAATCGCTGAAGTTTACCTCGTGTGGTCCGCTGTAGGTCAAGCACTTCATTTTTTTCCTACCGTGCATAAACACATGTCGTGGCTGCCTGCGAAGCGAAGTCATGTCGTCTGGCCTGTAAACACAGCGCTGGCATGACCTACCTTTCGGGACTTGCGACATCACAGAGGTAAAGGCACGTAAGGACGCACCGAGTGTCTCACATAGCCCACCGTGACGTGATCAGGTATCGTGGGGCCCTCGAAAAGGAGCTTGAATCTCGTCGATGACCTTCACTGTTGAAGACAGAAGCCCTTGGAATTCCTCAGAGGTGATGTCAATGACGACATCGTAAATAACGCTTGCGTTTTTCTTAGCGTTGAAAGCTACCTCATTATTTCCTTTCAGAGCCACATTAACCAAGGTAGGTCTTGAGAATGTGCCTTGAGGCACAAACGCAAGATTGTAACTTGCGTGTAGGCGATCCTTTGGGGCCATGCTCACTCTCTTCCTTAGTTGTCCTGCGGCATTTGCTCTTCAATCGCTTGACCTCCACGACGGTGTAGTTGTTGTACGAGTCCAAGGATTCACTGTTGGAGAAGTAGAAGCCGGACGTTTCCACATCGACGTGGCGAATCTTGCACAATTATCGCTGGGTGCCAAAGTGAAAAGAGAC
This sequence comes from Dermacentor andersoni, assembly GCF_023375885.2. Taxonomy (NCBI): domain Eukaryota; kingdom Metazoa; phylum Arthropoda; class Arachnida; order Ixodida; family Ixodidae; genus Dermacentor; species Dermacentor andersoni. The sequence goes on from NC_092814.1 coordinate 342,741,673, forward strand.
GTGCCCGGCACAAGTGATGGCGAGCCGTCTGTCATCACCTCGGACGGCTTTTCGTTCAGGAAGCACAATTAAGCTTCAACTGTAACAAAACTATCGCAGCAAACTTAGAAAGCTACGGTAGCTCAGCTCCTGCAGTTTACCATGCCTACCCGTGACAATAAAGAAACGGGCTCCGTATTATACGCTTGAACATCTGGCGTTCCTTCACATAGCTGAAGAAAGGTGCATGATAAACGTGAATGCACGCACCCTAGAGATATGCGTCCATCGCAGGCCGGCTAAACCTTAAAAACCCGAGACTTTGAGTGGTGGAAACAGGTTATTCGAACCAAGATTTCCACAAAATTGTGGAGATAATTCGCATTCGATAAAAATTGCAGCAAGCTTAAGCTTTGTCTACAAGAGTGGAATGCGATAGCGTGTTCGCACCCCGCTCGCGCCGCCCACTCATACGCTCGGCATGCTCTTGACTAGACGAAGCGGAGAAGCGCGCAAGTGGCGGGCCACCTGTCGGGGCAGCGTCGTACATTGCGAGGAGGGGGTCTACTGTGTTTGCCGCAAGATGGCTTTACGTGTGCGCTAAACGCAGAACAAATGTAGGGGAAACGTACTTCGCTACTCGTTAAGCAGCGACTACTGTTATTTAAATGCTCATAATTACCGATATACAGCGCAGTATAACTTCCTACGGCCCGTTTCTAAGGCAACACCGCATTCACTAGAGGCTCTTTTGTCACGCTTTGAACCACCGAACTCATGGCTGAGTGGTAGCGTCTCCGTCTCACACATTCCCACCAAGCCCATCTTGCAAGTTGTTTTTATTTATGAATTGCCTTCCAGGATTTTGCCTTCCAGGAATGAGGAGTACCTTCGTCATCGAGCTAGTGCTTGAATGTCCCAGGCGCCTCTAATTGTGTCCTGCATTTACTTCGGTTTATCAATTACTGAAGCTCTGTTCGCAATAATAGTGATGCAGACGTTCTCGAGCACTAATCTATTACTTTAGCTTGACATATTTGCCTTTATTGTCCATTTAGACACTAGTCCCTCTGACCTGCATAGGACTTGCCACCGCTGAGAGGTATCACGCTGATAACCCCCACAGCACTACACACAAAGGGCTTGGCATGGTTCTTCAGACATCCTTGTCTCTCAGTACACGTGGTACAAAGACACAATTGGGCTAATCGCTTGGGTGCGGGAGAAACCACTGGGGCACCATATCTACCAGCCAAGTTTTTCAATTTGTGGCTAATTCTGAGCACATATGGCGCAAAGTCATGTGTAGTGATGCCTGTTCTTTTTATGTCCGATGGTGTGTCCTAGTGAGCAACGCTTCACCTTTCAAAGAACAGATTTGGTAACAGAATGTACAACAACAGCTGGATTTTAAATGCCTGTTCATTCGATGAAATCGCGTCAATAGGCCACTTGCCCCAATTGGGCAAATGGCCAATAAACCATCGTACCCTACCTTAGGGCGTCAAGGGGCAGCCGAATTAAGAGTCGTCGAACAGTTGCATGCTCATGTATTTCATGACGCCTGCAGTTAAGACGTCTGCTGCTGTGGCTGTGAGTGGTACTGGCTTATGCCAAGGAGATGGGAGGGTGAGTGCCACAGTAGCTGAATTGGTAAGGCACCACATGCCTAATGAAGGTTGTGTGGATTCAGCTCCTACGTCCACTTTCATCTGTCTTTCCATACTATCTATAAATTCCAAAAAATGCACAATTATCTTACCCAATGGGTTCTCCAATTTCATTGTCTATTTTCATCATCTGGTCAAAGAACGGTAGCTCAGCTCCATGCGGGATACTTCAGCTTGGAAGATAAGAATGTCCGAGGAGGCCTAAGGAAGTGACCTGCTTGGCAATTGTGGATACTGTTCAGAATCAGTTTTATAAAAAATAGAAAGTTTTGAGCTAAATGTGTAGAAGACACTCGATTTGTCATAAAGGAGCTTAGAGTAAATACTGATGCACTAAACAAGAAAGTTTTAGCTAAATGTGCCCCAATTGCTGACAAGAAATGCAGAAATGAGGTAACTTCTCAATCTAGTATATGCTCGTGACAGTGCAGCTTGTCAGTGAGCACCGCAACACTTGTCACAGCAGAAGCGCAACGAGGGGTCAGATGGGGAATAGGCACCCTGCAAAACAGTGCAATTTGCGGCTTTGAAGCTGGTCGCGGCACAGCATGGTATTGGGGTGTTCAATAAAAGCATGAATCTTTTTAATATGCGGAAGCATATTAAGCATACGGAAGCTTTCCATTCCGCGTTGTGGTACTTGTTAAGTCGTCAGTCCTCACATCACCGGCAACTGCGCTTTCTGTGCTCGTGTGTTGACATTTCTAATGGCATTGCCGGACATTTGTGTCATTCTTCTGCCTGTCCGTGTAGAGGCTCGGTTAAGATGCCCTCTTTGCCAGATTATTGCGAGAAAATTGTTTAGTAAATCAAGATTAACATAAAACACATGTTTTCTTTAGATTATTGCTCCGGGTGATCTAGTGCCTCCCTTGACCCCCCCCCCCCCCCCCTCCTAATGCTTCAAGGCTTCATCACCTCCCTTGTTTCATGCTGGTGGCCAGACAAGGCTCTAGTTACTTCAGCGTCCAGCGAAGGTATGCGCCTGGGAGGTGCTATTTACATGGAGCAGCAGTGTCTCCCTAATCGGACCCTTTAATCTGATTTGCAACTAGAGACAAGTTTTACATTTAAAATAGCGTGAGGCTTGCCGCCGACTTGTGATAGCACTGCAATGCATACTCATAATCCGGCAGAAGTGGACCGTGAGGCAGGCCTACTATAAAAATCCGGACTTATATCTACCTTAACACGCCCCTAAATCAATTTTCCATTTCGCTTTTTTCAAAGTGTGGCCGCAGTAGCACATCCAGCGAAATGCATAGATATTTCAGTGGCATGCATATAATGGTCACCCTTCATCATTACCTCCGTGCATTAGCTTGAGAAGCGGCTAATCAATTTGAGCGTGCTAAAGTAAGCAAAAATTGAGGGCTTACTAAAGCGTCGAAGCAGTACCACGAAAGAGCGGGTAACTCGAATATCAAGCCGAGTCGTGCTCGCAGACTCTTTTGAATTGCTATCTCAAAGCATAAATTCATATACGGTGTGGCAGAGTTTAGAAAAAGAAGTTGTGTTTCTATTGCTATCACTGTTGCAACTCCAGCAAAGAAAGACCCCTTCTTTCACGCCGAAAATGTGCGCAGCAGTGTACAGCATTTGTCGTACATGAAAGCGAATAATTCTGCTACTGGCTTCAAGTAAGAAAGCAAAATTCATGCCATTCCTGCTGCTCTAAGCAAGAGCATGCATGCAGTTTCGATATTAGCACAACACTGGCAGACCGGTCTCACCGTGCCAGTGTTGACTCAACTTGCCATGCAAAGCACTGATAGTTCTTGCTCCAACCTGGGCAGTTCCAGAAGCTTGTACGCTATTGTCAAGAGAGGCATCTGTTTTTGTAGCTTACTCTTTATGAATTGGCACACGGTTATTTTTGTACAATGTCAAAACAAGGAAAAATGAAGACATTTGTTCCCCTCAACCTAAGGAATTTAAAATCCAAATTTGTGCAGGTAAGGTGACGGCGTCCATGTTTTGGGACCAAAAAGGGATCACCTTGGACTATATTTAAGTGGGTGCTATAGTAACAGCAGTGAATTATTTATCACTAATGGCAAAATGAGGCAGATTAGATCGACAGGCTTTTAAAAGCAGGTTTATCCTATAGGTCATGCGTGCCATGGCCGATTCCATTCCCTGAAAGCTGAATAGCCGCTCGACAAGGACTTGCTAATCAGACGTAAGCTGAACAGACGCCATTAGACATTACGTGCAAAAATTGTACGCCTCATGTACAAATATGTGCAATGTACAAATATGTACATAAATTTGCCCACAGCTATCAAGAACATGCCTGCTAGATACAATATCCCAATTGTTCGTTTACACACCTGTCAAATTAGCCCAATTGTGTTCTCGTACCACGAGACAAGGGTGTATGAAAAATCACGCCAACCTTTTTTTTGCATTGTGCTGTGGGTTGGTCTATAAGATACCTCTCAGCTGTGGCAAGTTCTATGTGGACCAAACGGCCCAGTGCCTGAATGACTATTTGAGGGAGCATTCAAACAATTTAAATAAACCGGGTGGTGCAGCGCACATTGCAAGTCCTGCTCATGTGAGCGTGCATTCGCACATTATGATCCTGGGCAGGAGTAGCAACAAAACAGCACATGAGCTCACGAAGGTATATTTTATCAGAAAGAATGTGCACATGTTAGTAGCACTTCAATTGCCCTAATGCCCCGAAGGTGCACTTGTTTAATGCCGATTTGTAGCATTACTAGACAAACTATCACTATCACAACATTCGCCTCTTGCGTGTGCGCAAAATTTGTACCCTATGTTCCATCCTTTCAATCATTAAATCAGTTGGTAGTTGCACTTTCATGTGTCCTTCCTCTATAAACATCTTTTTGCGCCCAAAAACAATGTGCAGCAGACTTCACCAACTTGCCCAAAGTGAATTCCTAGTCAGACTCAAAAATCTCCTTCAGTGATTTTCTTATTGTAATGAGAATTTGTCACTGCACGGCACTCTGTTCGAACAAAGTCTTCACTGATAAGATGGGAGAAAAGAAAGGCTATAGAGGGAAAAACTGTCCCATTATCACCCAGATATATTCCCTAATGCCATGCCTAAAAGATTTTTTTTTTGTTGGACAAGAAGATCAGGGTAAGGCTCAAGACCTGTGAGCATTCTTTTGCACAGATGAAGGCATTAGCCAAACAAGCCTTGCGAAGTCAAGGAAGATTCTTACAAAGGAAACTTGGAATTTGCTTGCGAGTGGCACGCATGGACCTGCAAACCCACACCGGTCATATTAGCGTGCATCTCACATCTATAACCAAATGCAGGTTCCTGCAATGAACCTACATCGTGTTTGAGAACAAGTTGCGAGGAACATTTGCGCAAACCTGGTACCTCGCATAGCGCCATCAAAAGAAGCAATACTAAATAGCAGTTTAGCAAACTAGCTGGAAGAAATTTAAGAAAATGTTTTGGTCTTCAAGACAACCAAGCTTTCCAACGAAAATGAGCCAGAGTAGAACTATGAGTGGCTTGACCACGTTGTGCAATATTTGTCTTCATAGTTTACATTCGGGTTGCTGAACATGTGCCTTTTGAACTGTGGCGAGCAGGTGCTCCAGCAAGTCGCGATTCGCTAGCCGCCCAAATCCGAGATAAACAAGGAAACAGTATACATATGTATATATATGTAAATATATATATATATATATATATATATATATATGTATATATATATGAACATGCAAGACAATAAACAGTAGAGGTAAATGCAACAGCTCACTTACTCAGGCAATATATGCAACAGCCATCCTACGAAGGATGAAAAAAAATTTTTCGCGATCGATGCACAACACCGAGCGGCAACTGCAGCAACAAGTACTTAGACCGAGTTTAAAAGTTTTTACCTTAAGAGAAAAAAGTGCTGCCAAACTGAGAGCCCACATATGCCCCATTCACAACAGCAAATTCAAGAAACAAGAGCAACAGCACTAAAAACGTAACAGGAGGTGCACAAGACCACACTGCCAACCATAAACGTGCTGCAAGGCATAGGGAAACGAGCTGCTCAAGCGTGGCGCCCAAGTGTCGCTCGAGATCGCAAGCTCGAAAACCATTCGGTTCTTGCAGCGCAACTAAGTAGAACAACATTCTAGCACACAATACAGTAAGAAACCGTAAAATTCTGTTTTAGCTAAGTTGAAAAGCTGAAGGAGCTCCAGCAGCGCGCGCAAAACTATAAACCGGAACATGCCATACTTGTTTAAAAACGCCATCATAACTGTGATGTCACTTCCCTGCATGGCAGCAGCGTTTTAGTATGGCATTTCGCTTTTACTACCCGCGTGTCACCAGTTACCGCCTATTAATCGCTTCTTTAAATAATTATTACGGACATTTGCTAATTGTGCAGCATCACAGTGACATGAAATCAAGGGCATAAAACAGCTCATCTTTCTGGGAATGAACTTGGCATAAGAAAGACACTGACCACAGTCAAAGTGAAAATTTTACAGGGCCCTTGCATGCCTTGTGCTAGTGTAGTGGCATGCAAGATTAGTGTTCAACCTTCCAGGAACGTAAACATGGTCAGTAGAGCCAATAGCACCTGCTAAGTTAAAACAAGCCAGAACATTCTATGCCCACATCACAGCTACAGCACTGTTTCCCCAGTTGGCTAATAGCCGTAAGTGCAGGGAGCTAATGTGCAAGATAGTACATTGCAGCTGCTACAGCTGGTAAGGTACCAGCTGGCTTCTAGAAGTCTAGGGCTAAGTTACATTTTACGAAAGACGGCTACTAGCCCTACTCTTAGCTGGATCAAGCTTAAAGGTAGACGTCCACTAGCTAGATGCGTGCTACCTGAGGCGGGTTTGTACTTCCCTGAGAAAGAGTAAGACAATGGGCCTTCCTTGACTGAGATCAATACATATGCGCACACGACATGAGGGAACCTATTCTGAACGCGTTAGATTCCGCACACCGCAGATAACGCCAATGCTAGTCGTGGTGAACCACCACTATTGCTCGCTCCAGCCTAGCCTCAAACAAAGATGGTATTTCAATCAAGCTTCTCGACAATCCATGCGATTGAAATTTACTTGAGAAACACTCCTCCGGTCCTGCACCTTCCGCTTGACGATGAAGGTGCCTAATGGCGACGTTGATTCCTGGTATCTAGAGAACAGCGACGTTGGCGTGCAGTGAACTTATTTTAATTATGGGCGGGAAGGAAATAATCTATGCGCGGGTAGCCGTACAATTAGCACGTGTTCTTAGGACAAACCAGTATTCCCTGTGTCGTGTGAAGTAAATAGGTATACTTTCCGGAAAGTTGCGGTGGTTTGCAAGTTATTAGATCACCGTTTATTAAGTTCATGATGTAATGGTTGATAAAGGTGTGAAGTCGTTAAGAATTGTTGCTTTTACAACGCTACAACTGAGGCGTAAACTATACAGGTGTGAGCATCGCACCCTACACCAGCCACTTTTCGCTGCGCCTTTTCTTGCAATTGAACTGTATTGTTATGGATCTTTTGCATACTGTTACAACATAGAAATGAAAATAACGTAGGTGAGAGTCGAAAAGAGACCGCATAAATAGAGCGGGCTAGACATACTATGGGGAGGAGCAGCTGTACGGCAAAACAGAACCCCGTAGGTCTTCTACAGTTTTCATGTGCAAGTAAATATAAATATACCAATTTATTTCGTACATTACGCCGTAAAATACGGTAAATACACGGTGAACAAGTATGCGCGCGTGGGGCATGAGAAGGGTTCATTTCGTCTGAAAGCGTATAAAGAGGCATCATCTGCGTTGAGACAGCTTGAAAAGACCGTCTTCGCTGTAATAGGCATTCCTGTGAACACGTGCTATGCTAGATATATATACAAATATATATATATATATATATATATATATATATATATATATATATATATATATATATATATATATATATATATATATATATATATATATATATATATATAATTATATATATTTTTATATATTTATATATATATATATATTTATATATATTTATATATATATACACCCTACCCTACAGATATATTCATGGTGGCATTGTATCGTCATCTTGACTCACAAAGTGCACATCGTCATGTGTTATAACAAGCTATTCTTTTTTTCCTAAAGATATACTGATAGGACGGGGACCGGCAGTTCCATTGGCACAGGCGGATCGGTGCTGCCAAGGAGAGAAATTTTTGGTCACTCCACAGCGGTCCGGTGACCGCTGTGGAGTTCGTCCCATTGCTCCGCATTTGGGAGTGACATGACTGGGAGTACGTCAGTTTCTATGGGTGGGCAGCGCAACCCGTCTTAATACGTCAGTTTGTTGACATGCCCATGCTATGTGGTATAATGTGGCCTTCTCGTTGCACCATGGACAAGTGTTCTTATATAGTGTGGGGTGCATTTTATTTAGCACGGGAAGGTTAGGGTACGACCCGCTTTGTAGTTGTCTCCATGGGACAGCTCCTTCCCTGCTAAGGGGCTTCGTCAGCGGAGGGTATCGCTTCCTACTGCCTCTGTAACCAGCCAAATCTAGTGCGGCGTGCACAACGGACAGCAGAGGCCAGCGGAGCCCTGGCCTAAGGGCAGCAGAGCATTACGATAGAGGACGGACGAAGCATTGGATGAAGACCAACAAAGAAGACATAAGGAGGAAGAATCCCCTGAAAAATTACTAGAGCTAAATAAAGTTTTCCCTCCCTCCCTCCCTCCCTCCCTCCCCCACTCACTCACTCACTCACTCACTGCGCAGCAGAAAGGGAGCCGAGTTTGAATAGAAGCCTATTGCCGTGATACGTTTATACTAGATACAAGTACAGGGTAACTAGTTCGTTACTTCACGTTTACGCTTCGCTCTTTCTAACGATTCCGGAGTAAAGTGTGAGAAATATTACTCTAGTGTATGGTATCTTTTCATTTTAGGCGTAACGAATTAAAACCTAAATGAGTGTAAAGAAGTATTTCGTCGCTATCATAGATTCAAGTGAGAAGAAAATGACTTACCAATTACTGCGAACCATGCAGCCTTAAGACAGACGACGCTTCCTTCGAAGCAGGCGCTGTTGATGCTGGCGGACGCTGGGAAACCCGCGCAGCAAGCCTTCGGCCGCCTTTGCTTTTCGCTTTAAAGCGATCGCAACTTAAATAAAAACGGCCATGGCTTAGCTTGGTTAAGCCTGGTGATTGCGAAGCAATAGTGTGTTATTCTCGGATCAGCTGGTAGTATGGCTGGTGGTAGTCTTGGGTTATGCTAGTGTTACGGCTTACAGTGAACCATCTAAGCACCAGCACGTCCAGGTGAATCTCGGACTTGAGCACGCCGTTGGCGAACGCCCGTAACGAGCTGAAGGACGAGAGGTCCAAGTAGCGCATGACGACGTTCTCGATGCTCGACACCCGCCGAACGTCGGCGACTGCGAGGAGGCCGCTGCTGATGTCGCGACACGCGAGGATGACTCGGGCGCCGCGCCGCGCCCCGGGTGAGAGGAGCGGGAGTTAGGCCGCCGTTGGTGGCTACCGCCTCGCCTCGCGACGGCGTGAGATGGGGCCCCGTTTTTACACAGCTGGTGTGACGTCACTCTAGGTCACGTGGTGGGACGTCACGCAGCGAGGTCACGCTAAAGGTGAATGGTGCCTACCACCGCCTCGCCACGGAACGGGCTGAAGCGCGACCTAAAGTAGTATTGCTTCGCAATAAAATAGCAGCCGCGTGCCATGCTGCGCCCAGCAATGTTACCAGCCTCGATAAACAGCCGCCCTTCTCGGAATGCCGCGGGCGCACTCAGGTGATCGGCTTCGACCGTTGTGCGTGGTAGCGCCACTGTATTTATTTCGGGATTGTGGCTACTCATCTTTTGCAAAAATTATCCGCGACATGTGTGGTCCTCGCAAAACAAATCCGCACCTCCTCCGCCCCCCCCCCCCTGCAAAAAGAAAGGCAACACAAACGCATCTGTGAACATTGTCCCGCGACCACCGATTTGTTCGCGGCCGACAGAGGATGGCTCATAGATAGGCTGCAGTGGCTCCGTGGCATACCGCACCTCAGCGGCGAAACCGCTTAACGCGATATCGCGGGTTTGGCTGTCGACAGCGGTAGCCGTATTCCGAAAGGAGCGCAATTCAAGAGCCATAGTGTGCCGAGCAATGGGCGCACGTGAAAGTACCACAGGCGATCAAAAAACAATTCGGACCCCCTCAATGCATGTGGCATGTCTCTCTTAGCTATAGAGTTTTGGCTTTCGAATGCAAACACCAGAAGAGTAATTTTAGATTATGGGGTTTTACGTGCCAAAACCACGATCTGATTATGAGGCACGGCGAATAGCGGGGGACTTCGAAAATTTGTACCATCAGCGGTTCTTTAACGTACACCTAAATATAAGTGCACGGGTGCGGCCGTCGTGACCGGGATTCGATACCGCGACCTCGTGCTTAGCAGCTCAACACCATAGCCACTAAGCAACCACGGTGAATCGTGTAAGTGTAATTTTCAAACGCGCTTCCTATAATTTGAATCGATTCCCTAATCTGCCCATCGAGGAGTTGGGGGCAAGTATGGATTCAACGAAGAAGTTTGAAAAAAACAACAACGACAATAAAGAACGCACCGAATGTCAGCACGATTACATCGGCATGGAAGTGATGGCAGTGCGGATAATCCAACCGTGCTATAGAACGAGGAACAGGGCCGGTGTAATGAAAACGATGTTGGTATATGCGAAGATACATTTTCTAGACCTGTTCTAGAAAATGAATATAGGAGTTCTATTCCAAACCTTCGATGCGTGTTCAAGTTAAGGAACACCGGTAGTTGTGTACAACTTGCGGAATGGTGTAGAACAATATAATTCCCTTCATAATCTGCAAACAGAGCCGAGAGAGCGCAGGTCCCGCACTGAAACGCGATTAGCATGCACAGAAAGGTGTGAGGTTGCATCAAACAGTCTACACGGATCATTGATCTCAGTGCCATTACACAATGGTTCAGGATCTACAGATTAAGAAAAAAGAAAAATTTGCTGCTCTAAACTAGAGGCTCCGCGAAACTACCGCGAAACGCACCGTTATCACCGTTATCACTTCAGTAGTTCTACTCCCTCATTGCGGTTGTTAATAGCAAGCGTATAGGACAGGAGAGACTTCGGCACAGCTTGAAATCATTTTTTCTCGCATAACGACAGCGTTTTAGCGTAGACGTCATGTGAGTAGACAATCAAAACCATATTTATTGAAATATTAAAGAAGCACAAGAACAAAAAGCGACGGATCATGAAATCAAGTACGTTAGCATGAACGAGCTGGCCACGCGCGCAGACTCTTTCTAGAGACAGAGTAGGCCACGCGACCCAATTCGGCAACACTGGGTCGCTGGAGGTGCAGCAGCTGCAGCATGCGATGCACTTG